>NC_062975.1:20038306-20351640 GCF_023078275.1 Leguminivora glycinivorella
GCAATAGGGATCGATAAATTGTGATGAAATTCATCTATGTATTTTGTTTTCAACCCCCGACGCAAAAACGACAGGGTGTTATGAATTTGACGTGTCTGCCTGTCCGTCTGTTTATCTGTCTATCTGTCTGTGTGTGTGTCTGTCTGTGACATCCTAGCTCACGAACGGATGAACCGATTTAGATTTAGTTAAATTTTATTTTTGTTTGAAAGCTGAATTAGTCGGGTTATATAGTATGTGATGATCTGATGATGAACTGTGAATCGACAAACTTTATCTTCTTCAAGAATCTCTCTCAATTAAGTAATTAACTTGAATAGTTAAACTGTTTTGACGACCGGACCACCCGGCCTGCTAAGGCAGAATCAGAATCAGAATGCTTTATTTGTAAAACATAGGTACATAATTAGGTCTTAGGTCTATGAATGGTCTGAACAAACTATGTTTTGCCGGTTGGCATACAAATGTCAAAAAGGACGAGAGGCACGAGAGCAAATGAATAATATAAAATTAATACATTACAATTAGTCAGAATTAAAATTACAATTCAAATAAATAGACACAATTAAAATTAAATAAAGATTTACAATTAAATACAAAAAAAATAGTCATTATACATTACTTTCTAATTGATATTTTGTATGTCACAATCATCTAGATATTCTTTTATGGAATAATAAGCCTTATTAAAGAAGAAAAGGCGCGCTCTGGGTTCGAACCCTGGGTTCCTGAGTCATGAATCTTTTCTATGTATTAAGTATTTGGATAATATATATCGTTATCTTAGTACCCACAACAAAAGCCTTGTCGAACTTACCGTGAGACTCTGTGTAAGAATGTCCTATTATATTTATTTTTTTATTTATTTATCAACTCATAATAAGATTTTAGCAAGATTATCATTAAAAGACATTATTATCATTATTAGTATCTCCATTCATTACCTACTTTGACGTAACACGAAGGCCATTCGCACTTGTCCCGTAGCTACACTTGCCCGTACTGAACTTACCTATATGAATTATCTTATGTTATGAACACAGATAAGGAACGACTCCTGGTTTTAAAATAGCCTCAGTAGTAAAGGATATAAAACACATAATCATTTAAATAGTAGGTAAGTTTGTTTTGTATAAATGCCTATTTGTTAACCTGTTACCCACTCAAGATAACGGTATTTTAAAAACGTTTTAGTTCTACTTTGATTTGCAAGCATTGAAGATGATTCTTGTGCTAGTAGCGTTATTAGTGATTCTCGTGTACTATTTTGGTACTCGGAACCACGACTACTGGGCCAAGAGGCACATCAAACACGACCCGCCCGTGTTCTTGTTCGGAAACAACCTCAAAGGCTTCTTCGGACGACAAAGCACTACACAGGTAGCCAATGACTTATACAACCGGTTTCCTGATGAGAAAGTTGTCGGATACTACAGAGGATCCACTCCCGAGCTTTACATAAGAGACCCAGATATAGTGAGAAATGTGTTAAGCAATGATTTTGCATATTTTTTTCGACGAGGCCTTGGAAGGAATCCGGATGTGGAGCCGTTGCTGGCGAGTCTGTTTCACGCTGAAGGCGACCTGTGGAAGCTGACTCGGCAGCGGCTGACGCCGGCGTTCACGACCGCGCGGCTGAAGGCGATGTTCCCGCTGGTGGTGCGGTGCGCGGAGCGTCTGCAGGGCGCGGTGCGCGCGGCGGCGGCCCGCCCCGGCGCCGGCGCCGGCGCCGTCGACGCGCGCGAGCTCATGGCGCGCTTCACCACCGAGTTCATCGCCGCCTGCGGCTTCGGCGTCGACACCAACTCCCTCGGCGACGAAGACTCACACTTCAGAAAGATCGGCAGACAATTATTTGCAAGACCGTTGCCGGTCATTCTAAAGCACATGATGTGGGACTTGTTCCCGCCACTCAGATCCTACATTCATGTAGGAGAGCAATCACTCGATGATGCTTTTTTCAGATTCGTAAAAAATATAAGAGAAGTTAGAGAAGGCAAACCCTCAGACCGCCATGATTTCATAGACCTGCTCCTGGAGTTAGAAGGCAAGGGAAAGATCGTAGGGGAATCAATCGAGCACCGGAACCCGGACGGTACGCCTGTGACTGTGGACATGGAAATGGATTTGAAAATGATGGCGGCCCAGGTGTTCGTATTCTTTGCCGCGGGTTTTGAAACGTCCTCGTCGGCCACGAGTTACACTTTGCACCAGCTCGCATATAATCCTGAATTACAATTAAAAATACAAACGGAGATCGATGAAGTGCTTCGGAATTATGATAACAAGTTGTGCTACGACGCCGTGGCAGAAATGAAACTGCTGAGCATGGCTTTTAAGGAGGCAATGAGGATGTTTCCGTCGCTGGGCGTGCTGAACCGCTTGTGCGCGCGGCCCTACACGTTTGCTGAGCTGGGGCTGACCGTGGACCCTGGAGTGAGGATCGTGGTGCCGGTGGAAGCGCTACAAAACGACGAGAAGTACTTCGACAATCCGCGGGAGTTCCGACCGGAGCGATTCACTCCTGAGGAAATAAAGAAGCGACATAAATATGTATATTTGCCCTTCGGAGATGGACCTAGGGCGTGTATAGGTACGTAATACAAATCATCATCATCCTCCTTGCGTTATCCCGGCATTTGCCGCGGCTCATGGGAGCCTGGGGTTCCCTGTGACAACTACGAAAGCGACTGCCACCTGACCTTCCAACCCAAAGGGTAACTAGGCCTTATTGGAATTAGTCCGGTTTCCTCACGATGTTTTTCTTCACCGAAAAGCGACTGGCAAATATCAAATGACATTTCGCAGTTTTCGCACATAAGTTCCGAAAAATATAGAATAGAATAGAAAACATTGATTTAAAGCCACATCAAATATGTCTCAAATACCTAAGCAACTTTAAACGAAGGCAAAGTCGACATTTAGTAGGAACGCGGTTGAGTATAAGACTTAAAATGCTGCCTCTGCGTGTGTAGTGTGTACACTTATATGTAATAACTTCCCCAGGGTCCCGGCTAGGGGAGATGCAGTCGCTAGCCGGGCTGGCCGCGGTGCTACAGGCGTGCAGCGTGGTGCCCGCGCCGACATCCCAGCGGGTGCCGCCCGTGGACTGCACGACCAACGTCGTGCAGGGCGTCAAAGGAGGGTTGCCGCTTCAGCTCACCGTCAGGCAATGATCCAAATCTTAAAGATATCCAAAACAAGGCGAAACAACATCGTAATGTCTGTTGGCATCCAATATAGGGACTGAAACTAACAGATCTTGGTTCATATAGAGTATTCCTGCAGGGTTAGCACATGATTGCCGCCGGAGTATGTCGCCACGACATTGATCACACATCTTCTAATTGTAAGGACGGCTAGTCTATCTCGCGGCGACATACTCTCGCGACAATCATATGCTAACCGTGCTGAAAAGTTAACGGTTTCAGAAACAACACATACTTACTTAAACCACAGTATAATGAAAAGTACTATCGTACAGTATGGCCACTCCCGCTCCCCGCTGAAAGTGCGGCACACCCCCTCTCGGTTACCTCACAGTTACCACCTGTCAAAAACGAGAACAGTCGACCTGTCATATTTCACTCATATAAGCATAGTACGCGTTCATCTACACGAGCTTAGACTGTGTGCTAGGAACGCGCCTCTTTCATATATTTGATCGCCAGTGTCCGAGGTGTGCCTAAACATATCGTACCTTGTTACATCTATAACTAGCCGGTAACGTGACTTTGGTTGAGGTACTTGTTGATGATGATTTTAGTGATATTGATACGACTATACATTTTGTCCTCGAGACTGACCTTTATATTCGTATTTAATTTAGGCATTATAATATTGTGTGATACTATAATTGTTTACTTTTATCATGATAATAATGTTATACTGATTTCATAAAAATACCGTCGCGACGGTTTTATCTGTAGCAAACACTTGTTATTTATCTACCTTAAAGTAAAACCTTAATCGTTAAGAATACATAATTTATAATAGACATGGGCCGAATACGGACTTTGCCGAATACGAATATTCGGCCGAACATTCGGTTCAGCTGTTACCGAACCGAACATTCGGCCGAATATTCGGTTCCGCCATATTTAAAATCCTGGCTTAGATTTAAAAACTTCTCAATGATTGGTAATGGGTACATGTATCTTACTAAGGCTCTTAATGTTCCTATAATTTATTGCATAAGGAAATTTTGGTTTTTGTTTCTTAAACTATGTTATTTTTATATTTAAAAATATTTTAAGCGGGTTACTCACGTATTAAGTCGATATAGCGTTCGACATGTTTCGGTTCAACCCCCCCTGCGCCCGTCCTCAGCAGCCGCGCGCACCGAGCAAGCGCCCGCAGTATGCGTCGCGCTCTCGACATGTAAAGGCGGGGTCGCTGCTCTTGAGAAAGGTTCTCGAAATTGAACCGAAACATGTCGAACGCTATATCGACTTAATACGTGAGTAACCCGCTTAAAATATTTTTAAATATGTATGAGTTTTATAGTTAATATGTTATTTTTACTTTTTTACAAAATTAATGTATTTATATATTTTAACGCATCTTTAACTCGCTTTGGTAGTTCCTTAGAACGTTGAAATACGAGTATGTAAGAAGTCATTATCCGATGAATTACGAAACAACTTACTCTATTTATTTACTTTATTCGGTAAATGTTCGGCAATGTAACCGAACTATTCGGCCGAATACAAACATTGAAAAACTTACCGAATATGGCGAATACCGAATATTCGGCCCATCTCTACTTTATAACATCAGATAATATTATATGTAAGATCGCCAGGTGACTAGTAGGTTGGTAACTTTGACGAGTCCGTGCCACTATTTTTAGCCCCGCCTGATAAAATGCATCAAATTGACAAGTTTTCACATTATCCGATCCGATATCGGACGTCAGAAGGATTTCAAGGGAAAAAACCAAAGATGGCGGCTTAAATATCGGATATCGGTCCTACATCCGATATCGGATTGAAATTCGGATAATGTGAAAACGCACTAATAGGTAAAGTTTATGAATTGAATAAAACAAGTATAGGTATTTTGGATTCGTTATAATGAAACAAGTTACAAGGCTCTCGAGTTCAGTCTGCTAACAGTGGCAATAAAACGTTTTCTGTCAACTACTGCGCCTAAGCACTGCTCAGC
Organism: Leguminivora glycinivorella; assembly: GCF_023078275.1. NCBI lineage: Eukaryota > Metazoa > Arthropoda > Insecta > Lepidoptera > Tortricidae > Leguminivora > Leguminivora glycinivorella. The sequence goes on from NC_062975.1 coordinate 20,043,473, forward strand.
CATAAGGCGCTTCTGTACTTCACCGGTAATAGACGATTCCATCACTATAGGAAAGCGTGTTTTTGAAATACCTATATAAAGTCTCTCCATAAAAAGCCAGGTTTTTATTTTTAATGAAATAGGCAGCAAACGAGCGGACGAGCCGCCCGATGGGAAGCAGTCATCGCCGCCCATGGACATAAGCAACATCAGGTGAGCCACTTATGCGTTGCCGACCTTTGAGAACCCTAAAGGCCTGCTTCTTGAAGAACCCCATATCATAACGCAAGGTAAAACACCTCAGAAGGTAGCTCATTCCACAACTTCCACGCTCTGGGCAAAAACAAGCGAGAGGCCCGTTTGTTCTTGGAGATGTAATGCGAAAAACTTTTCCTTCATATTTTTACGAAAACGCACGAACGTGTCATTCTATTTCAGTCAGTCTCAGTACAATACGTACTGACGCTGTCTGACCTAGCATTACGAATACGAACGTTTCTGGAAGAATACTAATCTGTACCCTGAATATTGAAATGAGGGAAAATATTATCACAATTTATTGTATGTTAACCAGCTATGCCATTTCTAATGACTTTCCAAATAATTTGAATATAAGATATAAGATTTAGAAGCAACCACAATATTCATTAAAAATATTAAATTCCTAACTATAAATAATTCCATAACCGAAAAAACAAAGATGCTGTTTTATAATACAACGGCTTGTGTAATATATTATTCAAAGTGTCAATATTCAGAGAAATAAATGGGGTCTACGATTGTACAGAGCGCGGTCGGCCCTTCCCTCTTACCACGGACGTTGCAATGCTCTTATCTGCTGAAGAAAGTCGGAACTCGGAACGTCTACCTACGGTAAAGTACAAAAGCGGCGAAAAAGTACAGCATCAACTTTTTAGCGTAAGGCCTGAGTGGACCCTCGAGTTGGATCATCAGTGTCTACAAATCATAAATCAGAGTCCCTTAGGTTCTAATCCTACCGGCTGCGCCATATCATGTATGGGACACATAAGTTTAACAAATACATACCTATACCAGTTGGACCGATTGCAAATGTACTCACATTACTTCAAACTGTTCAAATCACATATAACTTGCAACCTAATCCAACGCCCTGGTGCATGCCCCCCAAACACTCCGCTTTGAGCGTCCCAGTACAGTAGAGACGCTAACGCGCGACCCCCAAAAGCCGGCAAAGAATACGCTTCGAGCGTCCACTCAGCACTTAATTTAAACTTATGCGTTAAGACATAGGTACTTAACTGTTATCTTCACATCTATGAAACATATATATCTGGCAATATAATAACTATTGTTACAATTCGACATGTATTTGTATTTCTGGACATCTCTCCGTAATGTTTCACCCGACCTCATTTCAGTATAAAACCGTCTACCTAAAATTTCATAAATAATTCTATTAAATGTACAATAGAAGTAATATCAAGTAAATACATGGATTAAAACTAATTCATTACAGATACACCTACTACCGAAATATAATAAAAATACACATCTGGCATTCGAAATGGAAATTAAACCATTTTAAACTAGATGCCTTTTAGACGCCATCCCCAAAGTGAAATGTAATATTTAATCATTTTTGGACATTTCACTGTGAGGATGGATTTGGATAATGGCTAAAAGAAAATAGGGACATTGCGTAGATTAAACCATTGAGGTTGCGACATAAAAATAAAATATAACATTATCTATACACAACATCAAAACCGCTGAGTCACCTCGAAAGAAGCAGCAAGGAGCAACTTATGAATTCTATGCTTCTAGTTTACTAAAAGGCCTACGCTCGTAGGCGTACTAACGTGATCATTTGCTCCTAGCCTCCACTTCTCATAAAATTATAGCCAATACGGAATTATATAAGTTAATATTCATTGCGAGTGAATTTTCATCGTTAGACTATAAAGTACTCCTCATAACAAAGTATCCATTCAAAATAGATTCCATAACGTTGGTACCGTACATAAAAGTGATGACAATTTTGTACAGGTACCTACCTCGCACTTAACTCATTAATTGCTAAAAATATAGTCAGCATCAAAGTTGCTAAACGATAAAGGTGTGCAAAGTACCAATAGGCAATAACGTAATCAATAGTTAATAACATGCTGATTTGCTGTTGCGAACTATACAAATGATTTTCGTGTTTATACCAGCAGCTCAGTGTTACCTAGCCAAAATCACAATCGCTGACGCTGCCTAAGCTTATCGTAGCTAGCTCTCCCTATCGCTCTTCTGTAGTGGCCCGAGTGGCGCGACAGAGACAGACTGTGTTTAGATCGCCACGTAGCGTCAACGTCAACGATTGTCACTTCGGCTAGCCCGGCTGTGCAGTTAGAAGTTTCTTCATTTAGAAATTATACACATTTTAACATTTTATGTCATAAGTCATAACAGACTTCAATAATGTTACATACTTGTTATTATGGTATTAGTTGGTATCAGAGTATTAGGCGATAAACTTGGTATCTGTTACCTAATACCAACTAATGCTCTTATCAAGACTAGTTTACTTTGTAATCTTCTTAAGCTTTCTCAATAAAGACTACATCCGCCATTCTGTGACATTCTGCCATTGACTCGTCCTACATCAATGATATCATTGAAAACAATAACATTTTATATAACTTCAGCAGACGATCAAATATCTCTCAACAAACATAAACATTGTTATCAGTCTGCATGTTATAAAATATTATTTGAAGTGTAGATTCCGCAGTAAAAATGAATGCGGGCAAATTAAGTTTGAACATCGTCTGAACATGATCAGATATAAATATGTTGAACTACGATACTTACAGAGAAAGAGAAAACAGGGAGTCAAACCTTTATCCACCAAAAAAACAGGCAGGCAAGTATGGTCCCTATCGCACTATTTGTAAGTAACCATGATTGCCTGCCAGAAGTTCAGGATCTTCGCTATAACATATTAAGTAAATGCTCTGTATATGGCTTGAATAAACGAAACAATACTGATTAAACAATACAGCTTCATCGATCATAGATTACCCAACTAACGCATAACTGAGGATCAAACGCGAACCACGTACGATATTGCTTACGTACAATTTTACAAGTACGACAGTTGCATCAATCATATACTTTTTCGGTCTGCCGAATTGGCAACACCGAAACACCGACTGAGACACGGCGGTCAATCGAAACGAAAATTTGGCCGCAGCAGAAAACTACGTCTATCCCCTTTAATGACTGTGCTTACTTTGACCCTTCTTTTAAGGTTGATATTGGGCTGTTGTTGCGCGCGTCAGATGAAATCTTTGTCGTTTGTCGCACAATACAAATGTAGTGCGACATGATTTTCCTTCGTTTTTTCGCGGAAACGTTCGTATCTGTCATGCCAGTTCCGTCAATATCAGTACTTCGTGTATCTTACTTTACCTGATAGGTAAGGTACATCTGAATATTTCGGAACCACTAATATTATAAATGAGAAAGTGTGTGTGTCTGTTTGTTTGTCCGCCTTTCACGGCAAAACGGAGCGACGAATTGTCGTAATTTTTTAAGTGGAGATACTTGAAGGAATAGAGTGACATAGGCTACTTTCTGACGCGAGCGAAGCCGCGGGCAAAAGCTAGTAAGTAATAACTTTACTTTTTTGTGTTGCATTACGACTGTATATAAGCTGAAACGCTTCGCATAACTGCAAAAGTCGCTCGGCGTAATAGCTCTTTGCAAAACAAATAACAATAAGCTGTGTATCACTAAGCTCTCTCGAATCCTAGTTCATACTATATCTAAGCTGCATCGTTTAGTTTGTATCTGGCAGTGTCTCTTTCATACTAGTATTTTCCTGTACCGAGCGTTTCTATTCGTTCTATTCCATGAAACAAAGTGTTATTAGTTCTGTTAAAGAATGAGTACTAAGTTATAGAACGAATAGGAATACCTCCTTGTAGTCGAATAGTCTTAGTTATATAGATCTACAACATATCGCACACTTAATAATAGACTCGAACGATAATCTGGAAATGCGATCTTATTTTTAACTATATTGTTTCACATTTGACCTCCGAAAGACTATCATCGATATTAATATTATAAGCAGAGATCGGATTTTTGTGCGTCATCTCATACTAAAAGTCATTAAAATGACGTTAGTCACTAAGAATGTCGCAAATCCGTCCGATCTCTGATTATAAGAGTGCGATCGCGCTCTATTTGACAAATTAAACATGTTTATTTACAGTTATAGTACTTTAATTAAATATTTAATTAAACTACTCGTCAACTTTAATATATCTATACATTTACAGCGTATATGGTTCAACAGATAGATCGTGTAACGTTTCCAGTCAAAATCTAAACGATCGTCCGTACAAACATCTTAACATATCTGTTGCAAAGAAAGTTTACATTTTCTTTTGACTGACTTTGATTTTTTTGTCAGAAGGTGTAAATCCGCCTAAACTCAAATAAAAGATCAAAGTTACACCAAAAATAACCTAGGACATCAAAAAATATCTAGTGTTGTAATCTAACGTCTTTACAATAATCATTTTTAAATATTTGTTAGGACCTTTTGCTCCGAAAAAATATTAGAAACTGTACATATATAAGGGGCTTGTTTACGTTTATTCAGAAACGAAAAGTAACAACTCTCAAGCTTGTAAACCATAATATAATTCATATAACTTAGTTAATGTTACAGTGAAGGTGTCACGTTTACACAGTTCAACAATATTCAACAAAGTCAAGGCCGATAGCTGTTATTCAGCTATTGTGATGTCTACACGTCGATAACATAGCATTGAGGTACGTTTTCATGTCTATTAACACGTTCGACACCAAGAACCCGCCTGGTGGGCACTCGTGAACTTTGCTCAGATGCCGGAGACCCCGCTGGGCGGGTTCTTGTCATACAAGCGGGGGGTTACAAATTATAACCGGTTTCTGACATAGTGCGCCATTTTTTGTTCAGGTAGCGAATGTGCTAAATACAATGCTTTTAAACATATGTAATATTCAACGCTTATTAAATTTTATAGGCAAATAGGCATTTATCATTGAAAACACTTCGCTCTAAGTAACATTATTTTAAATGATTTCTGAGAGTCTTAATAGTAAATAAAACAGAAAATATAAATACGAAGAATAGATAAGATTTCTTAAAATAACAGATAACCGCTTTCAATATTCTATTATATGAATTGATAATTCCACAAAAAACACGGGGGCCTAACCGATGTCACAACCGTTACTTGAAACCACCAACCTTAGAGCGTGTGCAAAATAATCGCGTGATTTTAGCAAATATCATCTCGTACTGTTTCCGTTTAGTATTTGTATTTTGCCAATGTTCAATCGTCGTCTTGGTTAGGCTCTTGTGTTTCGTAAAAGTAGTTAACTAAGGCACTGGTCCCACCAAGAGCAAGTAAGCTATGAGCTATCGGCTATAAAAAGGAGAAAAAGATGGCTCCCGTGTAAATAAAATAGACGCGATGATAGCGCGGGCGAGTTATAGTTCGTAGCCGAGCTAAGAGCTACAAATCGCTTTCTCTATATTTTATTTACACAGCCGCGACTATATATTGTTCGTTTTTATAGCCGATAGCCCATAGACTCGCTTTTGGTAAGATCAGTGTCTAAGGGCGTCCAGTGGCCCGGATGCACAGAGCGTGCAGACACCATCAAGTCAGTTAACTGCGCTCATACAATGTCTCGCTAACCTGCTAACTCACCCCGAAATGCACGTACTCCGTACTAGCTATTAACCGCCAACACTTTAGCAAGCAAGAACCCGCCCGGTAGGCACTCGTGAACTTTGCTCAGACCGCCGGACAACCCGCTGGGCGGGTAGCCGCCATAATTTTTGTCTGGTAGTGAATGTGTTAAACTTTGCTATATAATTCACAATGTTACCTCAACACTATGTGTCGATGTGTGATGTACTATACTGATGATTGGTACACCATAACTCGTTGAAATAAGAGTAATTCTCATTAGTTTTAACGTTATCATTTGACCTGCTGTTTGACGTGCTGCAGAAACTCGTAGTAGGAGAAGGATGACTCCATGCGGTCGTCGACGAGCCTCTCGATGAATAAGTGCCGGGATGGTGAGTTGTCCCTGTGGAAAAAACATACTGTAAAAACAGTACGTGGAGTCCCTCTTGCGGAAGGTGTGAAACTTCGTACCTCAGATACGTTGTGTCAAGTGACATACGTATCTTCATTTAGCTTCTCTATAAACGCATGTAGTGCTTCATTCGCGTCAGTCTCTATAGCAGGTAGACTCCTAGCTTCGTCAGGTAACTGATTAAATGCCACTATCAAAGGTTTTTCTCCAAGTGTGCTAACCTTACAACGAGTATCCTAATTCATATGGTCGGTCTTATGCGACCGCCTAAGAACGCGCATACACTACACCACACATAGATGGCGTCACAAAAAAAATGTCTTGTAGCTTTAGCGGATAGTATGATCTTCTTATATTTAATCTATGATTTGGCTTATCTATAAACGCATGTAGTTCTTCATTCAGTTTATAGTGCTTCATTCGCATCAATACCTATAGTAGGCAAACTCCTAGCTTCGTCAGGTAACTGGATCAACGCGTACACAGATACTAACCTTAAAACGAGTATTCCTGACTCACACGGTTTATCTTCAATTAGCTTCTCAATAAACGCATGTAACGCCTCATTCGCGTCAGTTTCTATAGCAGGTAAACTCCTAGCTTCGTCAGGTAACTGACTAAACGCCACTGCCGCAATTTTCTCTTTAACTAAATAATACTGGTAAGAGCGGGCATCAAACCGTGAGAAGCGGAGAAAGGAAGGGGAAGCCTTTGCTCAGCAGTGGGACACAATTTAAACTATCAAAAAAAAAAACTACGTAGTTACTAACCTTAAAACAAGTATTCCTGACTCATACGGTCTATCTTCATTTAGCTTCTCAATAAACGCGTGTAGCGCTTCATTCGCGTCAGTCTCTATAGCAGGCAAACTCCTAGCTTCGTCAGGTAACTGACTGAAGGCGGCCACGCCGAAGGTCTCGGACAGGTAAGCGGGGGAGACGTTGTGGCAGACGTAGATTATCATCGTGTCTAGATCGTCGAGCAGGTAGCAGCCGGATGAGTTTATCCTGAAATAAATAATCGAATTGAGAAAATGCATGCTAAGACTTATTATCCTCTTGCCGCCCAATGTGCAATAAGATGTACATTCGGGTTTAATGGAATTTTAACTCTCATGTGAATACATAAAGTAGCATTTCTTTTGTCTCTAAAATTTTTCTAACAAATGAAACTCAACTCAATTTAAAATGCAATTACGGCGGGCGTGCACTGCACAATGAATTTACGGTCAAGTTAGCTACTCTTCATAGTTCTGCACCGAAAGCATGGTCGCGCGATAAACGATAAAAGATCGGGCCTATCGCACTTTTTGTAAGTGCGATAGGGACGGCCGGATGTTTTATCATTTATCGCGCGACCATACTTGCCTGCCTGAAGGATTTAAAATATAACAAGGCTTTAACCTGCCAGTTTTAAGAAAACCCTTTACATAATTCAGCATGACCAAAATGCCGCAAATGAAACTAAGATGCGAGTACTTGCACCCTGTAAATATGTCCTTAAGGCGATTATAGCTTGGGTCATGATAGATGCGAGCGTCGCATAACAGTGTAAATCAACCTTTTTGGCGTCGCTGCTCGTATTAATTATAGTAGTAGACTTGATGTGACATGTTATATCTCACCTCTGCGCACTGAGCATGAGCTGCGGCAACATCGGGTCCTCTTCTCTCATGTTGGACAGCTCGTGTAGGGGGTAGAGAGGGAGGTACGCTGCTCGTATTAGTTATAGTAGTAGACTTGATGTGACATGTTATATCTCACCTCTGCGCACTGAGCATGAGCTGCGGCAACATCGGGTCCTCTTCTCTCATATTGGACAGCTCGTGTAGGGGGTAGAGAGGGGGGTACGCTGCTCGTATCAGTTGTGGCAGAGGTAAGGACTTGATGTCGCACATGTCCGCCACGCGGTCGTCTAACCGCGTCGATGTGCCCGTTCGGAACGCTTTCTGTAATAATACATGATATATTAACATAAGTATACGAGTATTTTCGAACAATCAACCGGCAAGTTATTGTGTTTAAAATAAAGAAGTCGAATTATCTTTAACAATAACCTAACCACAAAATTAAAATTTTGAAAAGACCCCCGACCGCGACATAGTGGACCGATTTTCTTGAAACGTGGCTAAGAACACTCCCTAACTCAGCTTTCAAACAAAAAAAACTAAATCGAAATCGGTTCATCCGTTTGGCAGCTACGATGCCACAGACAGACACACACACAGACAGACAAACAGACAGACAGACAGACAGACAGACAGACAGACGGACGGACGGACAGACAGACAGACAGACAGACACGTCAAACTTATAACACCCCTTCGTTTTTGCGTCGGGGGTTAAAAAACAGAACACGGGATAGGTGAGTAAAGGCGACATTTGGTAAAATGAAAAATGCAGATCAAGGTAACTTTGTAGCTATTTTGACGGTGCAGACAATGCACTTCAATCGTCTTATTTGAAACGTGAAACTTTTATAAAGTTACTAGCGCTTTCCCGCGGCTTCGATCGCGTTAATTTCGAAAATGGAATGGAACATTCCCATACAAATTTTTATCCCTTATTTTAGGGAAGTGGGTAATTAGAAAGAGACAAAAAGTAGCCTAAGTCACTCTCCATCCCTTTAACTATCTCCTCTTAAAAAATCACGTCAATTCGTTGATCCTTTTTGTCGTGAAAGACGGACAAACAAACAGACACACACACTTTCGTGTGGATGACTTAACGACTTGACAGTTGAACAGACCGGGCTATCAAAATTCCTGCCAACTCAGTCTAGTCAGGGTTCTGTGACAGCCGGTGTGCTGACAGTCGCCGGCTGCGTGTAGTGTGAGTGAGTTACCCTCTTCAGCAAGGCGAGCAGCAGCAGCGGCAGCAGGCGCAGCGAGGCGGGCGCGTGCAGCGCGGAGCTGACGCTGCCCGCGGGCAGGTTCTGCGACAGCCGGTGTGCTGACAGAGCGTCGATAGCGACGTTTATTAACGCTTCTCGCGCTTCTGACATAGACGCGTCGACGCACCGGTCGACGGCTGAAAAGAAAATTTGGTTTAATTTAATTTAACCAGTTCGGGTAATAGAAAAAGGCGGCGGCGTCAATATCCAGTAGCGCGCTAGCGTCTAAGTTCCGACTGTACAATGAACCACGCGGCGACGTGCGGTTTTTTCGCCGCGCGGTTAAAGATTGTAACAAAATCAATGGTGTTGTGTATAGTCAACCAATTGGAACCCTAGGCCACTCTACAACCATGTCAAAATGACAAGCAGTAAGAGCTTTCTTACAATCTGATTTATAATGTCACTATGACATAGTTCTGCAGTGGCCTAGGGTTCCAATTGGTTGACTGTACATGACCGCGCGTTGCCGCGCGTGATGCACCGCACACAAAATTTTGAACCGCGCGTCAGCGTCGAACCGCCGTCGATCTGTACAGATGAATCGCGCGACATCTGAACCTAGCCTTACAATACGGTTCACCACCTCGTACAAACGCGAAGAACGCCCCGGTTAAAGAATCATCATCATCATATCAGCCGAAAGACGTCCACTGCTGGACATAGGCCTCCCCCAAAGATTGCCACAATGACCTGTCCTGCGCCACCCGCATCCAGCGGACTCCTGCGACCTTCACCAGGTCATCAGTCCACCTTGTAGCGGGCCTACCCACGCTATGTCTTCCGGTACGCGATCGCCACTCGAGAACCTTACCACCCAACGGACATCGGTTCTACGTGCAATGTGTCCCGCCCACTGCCGCTTAAGTTTAGCGATTCGGAGGGCTATGTCGGTTACTCTGATTCTGTTTGTTTGGTTTGTTAAAGAATAAACAGAATGAAAACTGAACTAAGTATATGTACTCGCACTTACCCATTTTACTTAGTAATCCTATGATGCACATCTGATCCGCGGAGTGCAGCACGTCCGTTAGCGTGTTCGCTATCGGCAGCGCCAGCGTGTGTACTCGTATCCTTCTTTCACCTATATAAACATAGATTATTAATTAAAGTTGCTGATTGTCTAGATTAGTTGTTCTAGAATGCGCTTAACAGTTTTTATGTCACATATGGCTACGCTACGTCACATATGTCTATGAGTTACATGTGTCTTTGCTACTAGTATACAGCAGCGCTGCCTAGAAGCAGACTTGCTGTAGATCGGACAGCGACTCTTCTATCGCGAGCTGCATGCCAAAGCCTGCGTCTGTCGACACGTTGGGTAAGGACAGTAGGTCCGTGGAGCAAACATGTAACGAAGTAGTACACTAACCTTTACTACTAGTATACAGCAGCGCTGCCTGGAAGCAGACTTGCTGTAGATCGGACAATGATTCTTCGATGGCGAGCTGCATGCCGAACCCTGCGTCCGGTGACACGTTGGGTAGGGATAGAAGGTCCGTGGAGCGAACGAAGAAGTTGCCATGGAACGTGTGGATGGAGATACCCCTGCGGACAACATAAATAAGGTGTCAAAACATACATCCACGTGCTTACATCGGACTTGAGTCCTTTCGAATGTTTGTGACTCGAAAATCGAGGTACATAGAGGTAGGGTAGCACTATGGAGCTATAAGATTGATGACATAAGTATAATATTGGCATTTTACTGTTAAGTAATAACGTAATTAGACATTACCTGGTACACCGGACCCGCATGACGGCCTCGAAGCCGATCTTCCTCGTGAGGTACCTGGTCAGCATGCGCTCTAGCGTGGCGGCCTGCCACGACCGACTCGCCTTGAAGAGCGGGATGTGGTAAACTGTGCCGCCGCTGAATTTGCTCATGCCGCCTAGAAAAAATAATGTGATTTAATATACAATATGAGGTGTTGAGCCCCGTGCACCGTGTGCTGACGAGTTAAGAATTTCACCACCCCCTTTCTTCCCGTGGGTGTCGTAAAAGTCGACTGTGGGATTTGGGTTAAATTGTGGCGTAGGCGAGAGGCTGGCAACCTGTCACTGCAATGTCACAATTTGGATTTCTTTCAACCCCTTTTTTGCCAAGAGTGGCACTGAAACTTAGCAGTTCATGTGGTCTGCCTACCCCTTTATGGGATACAGGCGTGATTTATGTATGTTGTATGAGGTTTTTGTTAAATACGATTATATTTAATAAACTTCGATTCACAACAAGATCCCAAGTAATTTTTTTTTGGTAAATTACGATTTTGCGCTGATGGGATCTCAGAGACCGTGGTCTAAAGGCCTAATTACATTGGTGATTTGCATGCGAGTTGGAAGCAAACAAAGCGCGCAAAGAATTTACTGTTCATGGAATGTGTTACGCGCTAGCAGCGAGATCGTTACGCGATCGTTGCAACACAAAATACTCTCGCTAAGAAGTAAGAACTACCTAACCCATTAAGAGCTACCTAGGCCATTGCATACCTAAGATCTTATGAAATAACAACAACAACAATATTGTTCGTGACGATAAATGTCTGGAAACCGGTGACATAAAAAAAATTGAAGACCTCTCGTTTAAAGAAATAGAAATCTTTGGATCCTTTTAGCAATTAAATCAGAAACCCTTGGTGTAAGGAAACTAGCCTAATTTAAATATTCACTTAAGATCGCCAAGTCGCTGTATTGTGAACTGAGTAAGAACAGGTCTACGGCTACTTGCGCCCCGCTGCAGTCTAGCGCGATTCGCTTGTAGAAGTCTGTAGCTGGTTTTATACGCGCCACATCTTTCTAAGACCGCACTATAGGATCTTTCAGTAAGACCATTGTAAGGAAACTAGCCTAATTTGAGCACTCACTTAAGGTCGCCAAGTCGCTGTATTGTGAACTGAGTAAGAACAGGTCTACGGCTACTTGCGCCCCGCTGCAGTCTAGCGCGATTCGCTTGTAGAAGTCTGTAGCTGGTTTTAAATGCGCCACGTCTTTCGATGATCGCGCGTTGGGGTCTTCCCTGAAACAAATAAAAATTAAAAATATGCCATTCACTAATCGATTATGATGTAATCCATCCATCGATATGAACAGTCGATTATCAATCGATAAACAAATAGTTCGATCGATATTGACCGTTCCTTGGATATCTCCATCGCTGCCATAGATCTATTGGCGTTTACCCCAAAACTCTGTCTTCTGTGTACATATTAAAGTAATTGCTGTACCCGTAAGATGAAATTGTCTGCAGCGTACCTTGATTCTAACCGTCCGGGCCCGATCGTCGGTAAGCATGTCTGGAATACTGTGATGCGACCTCCCGTTGGTGCCTATAACATAACACATAATGTTAATATTCATTCTATTAAATATTAGCGCATCGTAACTGGTGAATTTCCAATATGACTTGGAACTCCGGTTGCCGTTTAAGAAGTTTAACACTCTAACGGTAGATGTCGCTACGGGTCCCATTGACCTTAGTAGTGGAAAATTTCGCTGGCTTGGTTGAAGTCTTGGTTGCTCAGTTGGCAGAGCGCTGGAGTATCGATCCAGAGGCCGTGAGTTCAAGTCTCACCCAAGGCAGACATTTTCCACTTTTAAATTTATTCTAAGCCTAGTGGCTTCGATTGCAGACGTTTCTGCTAATCAGAAGTTAAAATTCTATTAAATATTGATAAATAGAAACAGATTTCTAGAAATCGTTACTTAAGCTTAGATTGCTAGTAACACAATTTCTAGCCTGAGAGTAAGCTTTAATAAATCCATACTAATATTATAAACGGGAAAGTGTGTGTTTGTTTGTTTGTCCTTCTTTCACGGCTAAACGGAGCGACGAATTGACGTGATTTTTTAAGTGGAGATAGTTGAAGGGATGGAGAGTGACGTAGGCTACTTTTTGCCTCTTTCTAACGCGTGCGAAACCGTGGGAAAAAGCTAGTAATAAATAAAATAATAAATATTGGGGGACACCTTACACAGATCAACCTAGCCCTAAACTAAGCAAAGCTTGTACTATGGGTACTAGGCGACGATACACATACTTATTTAGATAAAATACATACATATATACATAGAAAACATCCATGATTCAGGAGCAAATATCTGTGTTCATCACACAAATAAATGCCCTTACTGGGATTCGAACCCGGGACTCCGCTTTGCCGTGAAAGACGGACAAACAGACACACACACTTTCCCATTTATAATATTAGTATGGATTTTGGCAGTTACGGCACAGCCACGACATCGGTCTAAGCGCGACAGCTGTGAGCGGCGGCCATATTGGAGCGAGACACAGCGATGGGACTTTGCGTTCGCACGTATGGCTGCCGCTCACCGCTGTCGCGCTTAGACCAATGTCGCGGCCGGGCCGTTATGGAGTGTTATCTGGGCGGGCAAGCCCGTCGGTGTAGAAGAGTGTATTGCAGGCGGTACCATGAGCTTGTACCCGGCCTGCAGCGCGGCGCCCAGCGCGGACGGGCCCGCGGCGCCGGCGCTGCGCCGCGCGCCGAGCACGCTCAGCAACTCCTTCACTAGTTCCTTTCGTTCGCCCAGGTTCACTAGTAATGACTCTGGTGATGGCAGGAATATGTCTGGGAAAAAAAACAAATATTAACACTTTAAGTTCTTGCGTTTTGTGCACATATTTACCCTGTTAGTGACTGAAACAGATATTGTAAAACAAACTCGTTGTAACCCATGGATCGCCATGCCTATCGTGTGCGGCGCGACATGTGACATTTGTCAAAATGCTCCAGGATATAGCCGTAAATTTCAGTTGCCATATTTGGCGTTTCGAAATAAATGGCATAGAACTCTAAAATGATGAGATTATGCTGTTCGGTCTCAAAATTTCCAGCTTTATTATTATTGAGCGTCGTTCGCACCATATGGGGCTATCGAGGGCCTCCGGAGGTGGTGCTCTGCAAAGCGGACTGGTGCTGTAAGTAAAACGCGAGCGTACCTGCAACCCACCGCCACAGCACAATGGCGACAGACGGGGGAGTTGTTTAGTGGGTAGACTTGGGATTAGCCCTTAACAAGGAGTCCCACCTAAACACTCGGGTCCTTCCCCGCACCCGAGTGGTATGCGTAATGCATTTTTCCCCTCCTAAACAAAAAAAAGGGGGTCGGTTGCACCAAACCTTCTGTCACCGTTAAAGCGTTCGTTAAATTTTATTGTATAGAAAGTTTCATAAACGTCTGCTGCATGACGATGATGTGTCTCTCAAATGTGGTTGATGCAACTGGCCCTTAGGTAAGGCCTGAGACGCTCGGTGCGACGCGCGCACGCTATGCAGCGTCTACTCAGGAGTCAGGACATAATTATGTATGAGCAAAGAGGATTGATTATCATAGAGAGTTACTATCAATGTAAAATGTGAATCACAGTGCATAGACTGCCATCTCACGACACAGGCTTAAAACTTTTGAACCTCAGTTTTGACAATTTGGCCCATATTCTTAGCTGATATGTGTTAAAATGTCAAATATTTTTACTAACGCCATCTAGCCGAGCGCTCCCCAAAGGTGTAACGCCATCTTGGCCACCGTACCTTTTTAACCCCCGACGAAAAAACGACGGGGTGTTATAAGTTTGACGTGTCTGTCTGTCTGTCTGTCTGTCCGTCTGTCTGTCTGTCTGTCTGTCTGTTTGTCTGTCTGTGTGTGTGTCTGTCTGTGGCATCGTAGCTCCTGAATGGATGAACCGATTTCGATTTAGTTTTTTTTATTTGAAAGCTGTGTTAGTCGGGAGTGTTCTTAGCCATGTTTCATGAAAATCGGTCCACAAGGTCGCGGTCGGGGGTTTTTTCAAAATTTTAATTTTGTGGTTAGGTTATTCATTAAAGTCTTGAGGTACGTTTTTTTCTTAGACTTTATCCGTCTATACGGAGTTACATATGACTTTGGTATGAGCTTCAATTATTTGACACGCACGCCATACCCCGCTGCACCCAACATGAGCGTGGGTGCGCCCAACTCAGGCCACACACTGTATGTTCTCTCACCGTCTATATCCAGCACGGTCATCTCCTTGGGCCTCGTGAGCCCCTCGCCCATGAGGTAGTAGTGCACGTGCGAGTCGTAGCAGACGAAGCCGACTTGCGTGCGAGCGTCGCCGGGTAACTGATCCAGGTTGTTCTTTAGGGTCTCGCATACTACCTGTAATAGCAATCAATGTTAGAAGACTTAGAAATTACAATTTTTCACTAGGTTTTTTTGCACCAGGTCGTGAACATAATAGTCAGACTTCAAAGTGTCAAGAAAGACAAAATAACTAACGGGATTCATCCAAGTCGTCCAAAGTAGTAGAGCGTAATCTTTTTACATATCGATGGCAATGAATGCTGGGGCGAAGTGTCGGACGAAGCCCGAAGCACGCGGTCCAAAGCCCAGCGCATTGGGCGCCCTCATACTTAAAGAGTCGGGCTCTTATGGGGTCCAAAGCTGGGGCGATGACCAACTTGATCAAGGGCCTGCGGGTCGGGTTACCGTACGAATTGCTTACAGGGTCGTAAGCTACAGCCATGTGGGTAGCTTATAGCTAAAATAATCAATACTTACATGCAAGTACCCGGAGTCCATAGCTATCTGAGAGACATCGAAGAGGAAGAGATAGACTCATACTTAGAGTCGGGTGAATCCCGCGGTCCAAAGCCGGGCGCCGTGAGCGCCTTCATACTTAAGAGTCGGGCGAAACCCGACATATAAAGTCCGAAGCTGGGGCGATGAATTCTATGATTACGACCGGGTCACAAAATCGCATGTTACTGTTATCATCCCTTGCGTTATCCCGGCATTTGCCACGGCTCATGGGAGCCTGGGGTCCGCTTTGACAACTAAATGTTACAGCTATGTGTGTTACTTATAGCAGAAATGATGAATACTTACATGCAAGTACCCGGAGTCCATAGCTATCTGAGAGACATCGAAGAGGAAGAGGTAGACGGCGGGCTGCGGCGGCCGCAGCATGTACTCGCCGGGGGCGATGAACTCGATGGTGGCCGACTTGATCTCGGGTCGTCGAGTCGGGTCGCCGTACGATTTGCTCACGGGGTCGTATTGGAATTCTTCGGGTACTAGAAAAAAAAATACAGTTTAGTTTTCAGCTAAATATTCTAATGTTAGTGATTCTGAGCTCAACAAACTCAAAAATATCAGAAGCTGAAAGAACCAGGTCTTCGGGCTCGATTTCTTTAGTGAAAGGTCATCGCTTTATTGGACGCTATGTGCTTTGAAGAGTTTTAGCAAAAATTATGTAAATCAAGCTATGAAATGCATGTTTAGCAAATGTTTTGACGCAAACGACACATTTACGTACGCACTTGAATAGATACAACTGTCCACGTAAATATTTGCACATAAAAAAACACAATATGTAGTAATTTTTACCAATAATATTTGCTAATACGCAGCCAGCACTGATTACATTGTTACATTGGATTATTTGCTCATAGGCAAATTTGAAGACAGCGTTAATTGCATTGTTACATTGAATAAAAGAAACGCATCCACGCAGTAACGAACGGGTTGATGTAGGTCAGTTGTAGGACTGTAGTGTAGGTGTACTCGTAGTAATGGTACAGAGGGCAGCACAGGTATAGTTATAGGTCAGCACCGCACTGCGTGGAACACTGTATCTGAGGTGCTGTATTATGTACATTCGTACAATGATATTTAAGAATAATAATAAGAAAACATTTATTGACACACAAATAAAAATTAAACATTTGCACAAATATATTTTAAAAAAAAATAAGATAAACCATGTCAAAAGGAAGGGGCTCAGCATGTTATGCTGCTCAGCCATTTTATTACAAATTGACTACGCAGCGCTGATTTTCAGTCCGTCCCCTTTTCTG
Organism: Leguminivora glycinivorella; assembly: GCF_023078275.1. NCBI lineage: Eukaryota > Metazoa > Arthropoda > Insecta > Lepidoptera > Tortricidae > Leguminivora > Leguminivora glycinivorella. The sequence continues at coordinate 20,060,338 of NC_062975.1, forward strand.
ACCCTCATTTAACAACTATGCGGTGTAGGTATGTATTGAACACGGACAGTATTGATGCTGAAATAGGTACTTTTATATAATAGCCAATTTTCGTAATTTACATGAAATCTAAAAGCATTTGTACATGTATAAAAGCATTTGAGCATTTGTACTCACAGTAATGGTTCACTCGGTAACACAAGTTGCACTGCCATCGAGGATAGGTGTAGGAGGTAAGAGCACCGCACTGCGTGGAGCACTGTATCTGGAGGTCGCGTATATGTACAATTGTACAATAGTTATTTGTTTTACAAGGGGGCAAAGTAGTTGTTTAACCGCACGTGCCAATATTGATACCCGAGCAAGCGAAAGATTCCAAAATTGAACCGCGAGCGTAGCGAGTGGTTCAAAAAGTGGAATCTTGAGCGTTGCGAGGGTATCAAGGCACGAAGGTTAAACAAACTTTGCCACCGAGTGAAACACAAAATTTTTCACCACACCAACACGAACAAAATACTGACTGTAAAACATCAAAATAAATCAAATCCATCAATTTATTCAATATTTATGATTCAAAATCATCATTTATAGGTAAAATCTAGCAGCCAGATTAAGACATCGAGTTAAAATTTGTATGAAATTACTTTGCCCCCTTGTGGATAAAATGCAATTTTGCTATCTGTTTTCGAATAGCAAAAAAAAGCCTTTACCAGTTGGTGTGGTGAAAAGATACTTATACTCACAGACCTTACAGTCGTTCACCCGGTAACACAGGTTGCACTTCCATCGCTTCGCATTAAAGAAGTAAAGGGTTGGTATAGGTCCGATACGAACACCGCACTGCGTGGAGCACTGTATCTGAAGGTCGCGTATTATGTACAATCGGACAATGATACTCCTACTCACAGTCGTTCACCCGGTAACACAGGTTGCACTTCCATCGCTTCGCATTCAAGAAGGGTTGGTATAGGTCCGGTACGAGCACCGCACTGCGTGGAGCACTGTATCTGAAGGTCGCGTATTATGTACAATCGGACAATGATACTCGTACTCACAGTCGTTCACCCGGTAACACAGGTTGCACACAAAACACAACTGATTACATTGTTACATTGGATTATTTGCTCATAGGCAAATTTGAAGACAGCGTTGATTGCATTGTTACATTGAATAAAAGAAGCGTGGATGACGCAGTAAAGAACGGGTTGATGTAGGTCAGTTGTAGGACTTTAGGTGTGCTTATAGTCATGGTACACAGAGTAGCACAGGTTGTACTTCCATCGAGGATAGGGGTAGGTCAGGTACGAGCTCCGCACTGCGTGGAGCACTGTATCTGGAGGTCGCGTATTATGTACAATTGTACAAAGATACTTATACTCACAGACCTTACAGTCGTTCACCCGGTACACGGTGCACTTCCATCGCTTCGCATTCAAGAAGTAAAGGGTTGGTGTAGGTCCGGAACGAGCACCGCACTGCGTGGAGCACTGTATCTGACGGTCGCGTATTATGTACAATCGGACAATGATACTCGTACTCACAGTCGTTCACCCGGCAACACAGGTTGCACTTCCATCGCTTCGCATTCAAGAAGTAAAGAGTTGGTGTAGGTCCGGAACGAGCACCGCACTGCGTGGAGCACTGTACCTGAAGGTCCTGTATTATGTACAATATTCATATAACAGTACTCACAATCGTTCACCCGGTAACACAGGTTGCACTTCCATCGCTTGGCGTCGACGAAGTAAACGAACGGGTTGATGTAGGTCCGACACGCTCGGCATCGAACTATCGTCGAGCATTGTATCACCGGAAGATGCTGGAATGAGTACAATACTCGTTATGAATAGGCCAATGACAATAAAATAAACCATGGCCAGAAATATATCGTCACTACTTTTAAAAAATCTCTTATCTCTCGCTGTTCCTCAAAGTTAAAACGCAGTAAGTCTATATGCGTTCCATACATATTTACTACAATTTTCTTTTCATTGACAGACGAAGATACAAGTTTTTTTTAAAGTAGTGACGATATGGCTACGCGCCATGATGCGGAATTTTATTAGAACTATTTTCTTCATACTATATACTGAATTGTCATCGCATACATTAGAATAACAGCGCCCTCTTGACAATAGTCATATATTTCTGGTCCGGCCCCGTAGTCGAATAGCATTTCTACGACGCGAAACGAAAACGAAACGCCACGAAAGGAAGTCTAGCTTTGTCGCGCCAATACGCAAGAGCGATAGAGATAGATATCTACGAGCGTTTCGTTTCGTGAGCGTATCGTGAGCGTTTGTGCATTCGTCTATGCACGCAGGCTTTATAGTAAACTAGCTTTTGCCCACGGCTTCGCTCGCGTTAGAAAGAGACAAAAAGTAGCCTATGTCACTCTCCGTCCCTTCAAATATCTCCACTTAAAAAATCACGATAATTCGTCGCTCCGTTTTGCCGTGAAGGACAGACAAACAAACAGACACACACACTTTCCCATTTAAAATATTAGTATAGATATTCTAAATTACACGCTACTTGTTACAAGAAGGTACAGATATAAGTGCGAAAAGATTTGCCTTCGTATTGTTACGGAAACATAAAGTGTCATGCTATTTCTATCAATCTCACTACAAGATGTTCTGACATTGACTGAACTAGCATGACAAATACGAACGCTTCCGGAAAAATACGAAACAAAACCCTTTTCGCACTATATCTGTAGGCCGACTATAGACAGTGGTTAACTAGAGAGGTGCACACAGGCATCAATGTTTATCAATCAATCAATCAATGTTTCCTAACGTAGAATATCAAATCAAAACTTTATAATACAGATTAACAGTCGCGTTCAGTTACATCTACACACTTGCACGAACAAAATAATCTGAACACGCTTTTATGCTCCTAACATCAGTTGTGTTCCGATTTTTTCCGCGTACCTGTGAAGATGTATCCGAACGCGCCTGTACCTTAAGGTGGTCACATCTGTCAGCATCGAGTCGCATTTTATGTATAAGAAATCGCTCGAGAATGAAGACGCTTACGCATCGGAAAACTGAAAGACACACTTGTTCATACTACTAACGAGCGATTTCTTATACACAAGATGCGACTCAATGTAGTGACCTCACCCTTAGTGCGTTTTCACATTATCCGATCCGATATCGGATGTAGGACCGATACGACATCCCATACATTAAAGGCTCCATCTTTGATTTTTTCCATTGAAGTCCTTCCTACATCCGATATTGGATCGGATAATGTGAAAACGCACTTTACTATTATACGCTACATCTCATCAGCGCGACCGCCGCACATAGCCGATCAGGGTACGTAGCCAAATGCACAAACGCTTACGATAATATCGTTATCGTAGCTCGTATCTATCGCTCTTCCGTATTGGCGCGACAGAACCGAAATGCAGTCTATTTCGGTCGGCGGCTAGCGGCAACGATTATCATTCGGCTAGGCCGCCTGTAGTGGCCAAGTGAAGGTTAAAGTCAAGGCGATTGTCGAATCTAAAGTAGGCATTTGGGTCACAGCAGGCGTGAATGGAATACCTACAGTAATAGTGAAAGTGTGACGAGGCACATTGCACTTGCACGCAGCTCGCGTAATCAATTCGCGAAAATTTCGTGAATGCATATTGCAAATATTTGTGCGACGAGACGAAAGCAACTTAAGCAACGTATAGTAGCAAGAGTATTTAAAAAATCGTGCAGTTACGTGCATTTACGAAAATTATTAGATTATGTACTACGTTGTCTGCTATTATAAAATAGTAGTAACAGTAATTTAAAAAAATGTAAGCTGTTTTATAATTGTATTAGAGTTATAAGAAGTAGATTGAAAAATCCCTCGCAGTTAAGTGGGAAGATAAAACTTTAAATTTTGTATAAATTAGTACCGATTACAAGAAATGAAATCGTAATGACAATGTTAATGGCGCTTATCAACACAAGAGTATATTTTGTTATTAAATAGCGCATCATTATTACACGGCATAAAGTATGTGAAGACTTGAACTTGTTAGAATTTTATATCGCTTAAACTACAGTGACAGAAGGGTTTTTATGCGTTGTGTTTTGCACTTGTAGCATAAGGACCCCTTTGAAATGGAAAGTCACATACTTATTCCAACAGCAACTTACATTGAGATCCTTAAATGGATGGATTAGTATTCCTAGGGGCAACCGCGACTTCTGCAGCAGGCTGTTCGTCTCGGGTATACGGTTGATCGTACACCGGAAGATTCTGAAACAGATGATACGAAATGTTAAGATAAAGTAGAAGAAATGTTTTTTAACCCCCGACGCAAAAACAAAGGGGTGTTATAAGTTTGACGTGTCTGTCTGTGTGTATGTCTGTCTGTCTGTCTGTCTGTCTGTCTGTTTGTCTGTCTGTCTGTCTGTGTGTGTGTCTGTCTGTGGCATCGTAGCTCTCGAACGGATGAACCGATTTTGATTTAGTTTTTTTTTGTCTGAAAGCTGAGTTAGTCGGGAGTGTTCTTAGCCATGTTTCATGAAAATCGGTCCACTGGGTCGCGGTCGGGGGTTTTTTCAAAATTTTAATTTTGTGGTTAGGTTATATTTATTATATAAATATTAAATTTTTACTTCGTTAGATAGGTAAGAGGAGAAGAATAAATTGAAAGCCTCGAGTCCACAACAAACTTTTCTGTTATCTAATCGTACTTTCTGCAGTACATCTCGTACAAACTAGTGCAAGCGAAAGAGATACTTAAAATGTATAATCTGCTAGTGAAATCAAAACCAAAACAAGAAACTTGTCACAACGTATTTGTTGTAAACTAAAATTATGTCCTATTATTTACAACACAAAGGCCGCATGCAATAGTACAACTGCATGCTCGTAAACAATCCTATAATAAAATTATGGACACAATCGTGATAAAACGTCACCTTATCGATTTTACTATTCAACAATGTAAGTACGTATGTATATGTGCCTAATTATACTTAAAGAAAATTGCGAATAATGTAAAATGTACAACATAAATAACTATTATTCAATTATGGAACTAGGGAACAAATTAAATTATTTTATATTATAATATTTTTTGGTTTGTTAGCCGTGATCCGTGATAGCTGTCCAGCTAGGGTCTCCACCCGAGACGATTCCCGGCTTTGCCACCAGTGGACTTGATCGCTTTTTCTATAGTGTATGGTATCTATTTCTGTTTATAACTATTATTCAACTAGTTACTTGTATAATTACATACTTACATAATAGTTTTACCTAATATCATCTAAAACGTTTACTTTGTGCACGTGCTACTTTGTTTAAACATTTAGAAATTTTATTTATTAGTGGTATTTGCCGAATCAGTAATCCATAGCCACATTGGTCGGTTCTAATCAGTAGGTTGAGTAGGTAAATGAAAATAACCTATCTCAAATGTGTTTATAAATACAGAGAAACATCACAAAACGCCTTTGTCCAGCCACATACGTAACCATAATCAATTTAAGTCATTGTCCGATGACGCATACATTGAGACGAGACTCAAAGTCCAAATATAGCCCATATTTACAACATTTATAACCAGTCTCGTATTGCATAGGCTACTTGCATCCTAGTCAAATCAGTTTCTTTTTAAGAACTGTCAAAACGAATTTGGACGACTTGCTTTGGAATTTATATGAAATCGAATTGAGTGACGTCACGGTCAACTCAGTTACTTTATATATTTCTACCTGACTTATTAAATAGAAATTGGTTTAAAAAATAACTTCTGTCCATGTTTTTCTTATAATTGTCTGGTGCTTTTTTTCGTGCACGGTATAAAATATTATATTTTAACTACAGTCAAGTTCCCTATTATAATAAACTTATATCCTCCTAAGTCCCAAGTTCCTTAAAAAAGCACAAAATGAACACGCATTTTGAACTATAATGGAAAGAAAGAACGTTCTAAATTCAACAACGCAAAAACGAGTCTGGGTCTAAAAATATAAATGGCATGTATGTTATCGTCAATTGCGACGTATTTTATTCTTGATAGGACGAATGAAATCCTGACAGTAGTTGGCGAGTAACCGTGTTAGCGCCTCTGTTTACAATTATAGGTATCAATGTGTCATTGCATTGCAGCGGGTCGCACCTAAGGATTTTAACAATGCTTATAAGTCTTATAACATAAAGATATGTAACAAAGCATTGATACCAACAATAAATAATTATTCCGCTTCCTCTATTTATGATATAACTAGCTTTTGCCCGCGGCTTCGCTCGCGTAAGAAAGAGACAAAAGTAGCCTATGTCACTCTCCATCCCTTCAACTATCTCCACTTAAAAAATCACGACAATTCGTCGCTCCTTTTTGCCGTGAAAGACAGACAAACAAACAGACACACACACTTTCCATTTATAATATTAGTATGGATAAACGTTGTTTGCAAACGTTTCTGCTTGATATCAAATGAATTTAGTTAAACAAAGATAACATAACTAAGTATAAGATAAATAAAGCTTAAAAAACATTGAGAAAAATGCTCGTTCAGATGGCGCCACCCCTTTTGTAGATAGCCGGTTAGTTGGCGACACTGATTATATTTAACAATTTTAAGACATGTCAGGTAAAAGATATATGGGCAAATTAAAGCAATCCTGTGTCGAGAGATGACAGTAAATGCACAGCTACAAATTTTACTTTGACAATAAGGGTCAGCAACACATCCATCAGCATGTTATGTATTAGAAATCATTAAATCACTCATTAGTACACATGCTTTTTCTTTTTCAGCTTTCAAGACAGAACGGTATATTTTGTAAGACTCCTACAAATTCCAGAATAAATATAAATAAATAAATATTGGGGGCACCTTACACACATCAACTTAGCCCCAAACTAAGCAAAGCTTGTACTATGGGTGCTAAGCGACGATATATGTACATACTTAGATAGATAAAACTTACATACATAGAAAACGAAATAACTCAGGAACAAATATCTGTGATCATCACACAAATAAATGCCCTTACCGGGATTCGAACCCTGGACCCCAGCTTAGCAGGCAGGGTCACTACCGACGGAGCCAGATCTGTCGTCATCAGCATTCGCTTGCCCTTATCCCATTTATTTGGGGTCGTCGCAACGCAGCATGTCCCCTTCTATACCTCTCTATAACCCGTCATTCATACCAATTCTAGAATACGGATGAAATACAAAACAGTACATAATACTTCTCGTATCCGTACGTTTTCCTCGTAATCAAACAACCAGGAAAGAGTCAACAGACACCTCTTACCGTTTGTACACATTACAACTTTACTACATTGCAAAATGACTGGTGTAACCGTCGGTTTCATCAACAACAAGGAACAAATCTCTAACTTATAAAACAAAATCAGCCGCCACGTCTTGACTGTCTGTCAGTAATGTCTGTATGTTCGCGATAAACTTCTACTAAGTTCTACTAACTAAGTTTTGTGACGAGAATTTTATTTATTTATTTATTTAAACTTTATTGCACAAATTATCAATAAAAAGTACAAATGGCGGACTTAACGCCTTAAGGCATTCTCTACCAGTCAACCATTGGGCAAAACAGAGATAGTTAGTTTGGTGCACAATATTATAGAGCCTGTATGAGATTGTAATGATTAAATACAAGTCGATACCTACTATTATAAAATAAACATACACAAATACAATAAATAAACCTACATATATATTAGTATAATACAAATATATAAATAAAATACACATACATAAATAAATAAATGTACCTAGTGCGAGACATCAAGTAGACTTTAATTTCGAATGTTTGCAAATAAGTGCTTACGCAACTTGCTTTTAAAAGAGAGTTTACTCTGAGCTTGCCTGATAGGCAGAGGGAGGGCATTCCATAGACGAATTGCCTGACAGCTGAACGAGTTGGACAAGAATCCAGTGCGATGAGGGAGGACAGCCAGTTTCAGCGCACGAGAAGGACGCAGCTCACAACCCGGCCGAGCCGCTACGAACTGAAAGTTGGTCCTGAGATAATTGGGCGCAGCTGGGTCAAATAGGATCGAATAAAGAGCACACAAGATTCGCAATGACCTACGTTCACGAATTGGGAGCCAATTAAGTTTACGGCGAAAAGCGGAGACATGGTCATATTTGCGAAGATTAAAAACGAATCTTATACAGTTATTTAGGAGACGATCAAGCTTGGACAGCGAGGCTTGTGTAATGTTGGTGCAACATACATCAGCGTAGTCAATAATTGGCAGTATCAGCGACTGTACGAGAAGCGTTTTAGTGCTGACCGGTAAAAAATTTTTGTGTCGGTAAAGCGCCCGTAATATGTTTGTCACCTTCTTACTAATGTCTGTTACGAGAGGCTCCCATGTCAAACCACTGTCAATAATGAGACCGAGATTTTTAACCTGTGTTGACAGAGGGATCAACGTGTTCTCGAAGTGGATCGGTGAAATATGAGCCAGATCTGTTGACGAATTAAGCATAAAATCTGTCTAAAAATTTACTTTTTTCACATTTTGAATGTAGATTATCGCTTAAAGTTTATGAAATTAACACAAAAACAATATTTTTATTAAACTTTCATGCTTAGTTATAGTCACAAAACTGACAGTGAGTTAATCTTTGTTAACAACTTACGTTAATTGGGGGGGTCCCAAATTCTGAAAATGCCCTTGAGCGGAATAATATGTAATTATCAAAAAAATAAGACAGACTCAGTGTTTTGTAAGTTTTAAGAATTCATCTCTAAATGAGAGCTGTTCAGCATTGAACATTTGGAACATCGTAACCTTTTAAAAATTAGATGAATCAATTTCAAATTAAGTTGGTTGTTGGTCAAAAAATGTTTTAAGTAACTCGAAGAACTTTGACCTTCTGTGTGATTTATCGTTATCAAAGATTACAAAGCAGTAAGCACACGCTGTTTATCTTTGCCACTCTCGTATGATAACACGCTACTATTGTCTCTATGACAGGAGAGTACCGGTGAATGGATTTTTAAACACCTGGGTAAATTAAAAATATGTTTTGAATAATGTGAGCATGATGCAATTTTGTACAATGTTTTAGACCACCTCTTTCAAATATGTACATATATTATTACAAACATAAATTTGTAATATAAAATAATTGTACTGTAGTGTGATAAGCCAAAAACTTGACTTCACAGAGTACATCGACTTTAATGAGGTCCTGTGTCAAAGACATAATGTTGCATGGCCTATTACAAATATCTGCTTTACCCGAAGGTTGACTGGTAGAGAATGCCTTACAGAATAGGCTAGTTTCCTATACTTAAAAAATTAACTTAAAATATTTTATGCAGTGCACGAAATAAAGCGCCACATAATTAGAAGAAAAATATGGACAGTAATTACGTTTAAACATAATTTCTACTTAATAGGTTGAAGAGAAAGATATAAAGTAAATGAATTGACCGTGACGTCACTCCTCAGTATTTCATAGTAATTCCATATTAGCAAATCGTTTTGACAGTTCTTAAAAAGAAGCTGATTTGACTAGTAGGAAACTAGCCTATTGTCACACCTCGGACACTGGCAATCAAATATATGAAAGAGGCGCGTTCCTAGCACACGGTCTAAGCTCGTGTAGGTGAACGCGTACCATGCTTGTATGAGTGAGATATGACAGGTCGACTGTTCGCGTTTTTGACAGGTGGTAACTGTGAGGTAACCGAGAGGGGGTGGGCGGCACTTTCAGCGGGGAGCGGGAGTGGCCATACTGTACGATAGTACTCTTTATTATACTGTGCTATTGTCCACCTTTTGTCAATGTCTTTTACTTTGTGGTATAAAACACTACATAGTAGGTAAAAAAACAAAGTCACTTCCCGCTTTCTGTCCATTCCATATGTATTCTTAGATCTTTAAAACCATGCAACGGATTTTAGTTTTTTTATTTTATTAGACAGAGTGATTCAAGACGAAAGTTTATAATACCCGTGCAAAGCCGGGGCGGGTCGCTAGTATTAAATAAATAGGTGTAAGACGATGTTAAAAATTCGGAAGCAGATCATGGTCATTCAACGACCGTCATTAAGAATTGAAAATTGGCCTAGCAATTAGCAATATTAGCGCCCACTTAAATCGAGGGCACATCACTTGGAGATGCTCGAGTTATCTCCAGTTATACTCGTCAATTTTAATCTGTACGTGACTAAGTTCAGTTACGTCTTATCAATAAGGCGTTACTCTTGTAAGAGGAATAGAGAAAATAGACCTAATTTATTTATAGAACAAAATTGGGTTTAGAGATGTAATTATTGAAATTTTTAATATTCAGTCTGGCTAAATCAAAAAATCATTGGGGTCGCTCTACATTTATAGTACTGGCCCGAGAACTCAATCAGGGGAATGACTATATGATTTTGGCGCCTGTGTTTAAGCCTTTTTTGTGTTGAAAGGACTAAAAGTAATTACTGCTTTTTTTACATTTTGACACCCATGATATGGCGTCTGGTCCTGGGTATACATATACACTCAAGTAATAAAATAAAATAATAAATAAATAAATATTATATAGGACATTCTTACACAGATTGACTGAGCCCCACGGTAACTAAGTACACGGTAAGTACTTTAATTGTTGAGTATTGTTGAGTTATATTTATTTATTAATTATAAAATAACCTAGAAGTGGATCAACAAATTAAAGTCTGTGACCCAGTGACCGTGGAAGTAGAATCCATCAATAACGTTTAAAAAAAAATCTGATCATATTAATATGATGCAAAGTTTAAATTATGCAATTTGGTGCACAGGTATTAAATAGGGTATCAATTCTGTAAAGCCAGCATAGTTGAGTCAAAAATAAATTTGAAGTAATAATACTAAACAAAAATATTAAAAATAGTATATTACGATACAAGTGCGTAAAAAAGGAAGTTCGAAATACTTTTCAGTACAGATGGTGTTTTTTTTATTTACGCACTAGTGCGAGAAGTGATTCATTATATGCCAGGTCGAAACTTTGGAGGGCCATCTGTACTGAAAAACGTCGTACGATACACGTGCGAAAAGGAAATTCATAACTCGTGTCGATTTTAAACACTCCCTTCGGTCGTGTTTTAATTTATCGCCACTCGTTTCGAACTTCCCTTTTTACGCACTTATATCGTAATGTACTATTTCAGTACAGATGGTGTTTTTTACGCACTAGTGCGAGAAGTGCTTCATTATATGTCAGGTCGAAACTTCGGAGGGCCATCTGAACTGAAAAACGTCGTATATTATTATTATTATGTTATATTATATTATTTGATACACTAGCAGCTGATAGCTGATGCGTGTATATCACTGCACTTGTTGTTCTATAGTTAATGTTTATATGATACACGTACTGTGTTAATGTACTATTTTAGTTAATTTTTTTATGCATGCTTTGTAGAATTAATTTGTAAAAATTAAATAATTGAAAGAACTCACTCTGGACTGCAGTTTGAAGACTCCGCAAATTGGTGACCCAGCCGTATCTCTGGTGGTTCCTCCGCATACTCCGGCAAGATATTTGTACACTGCAGTAAATCTATCATCTGGTGACCCCAGAGCTGGTCGAAGCCTTGTTTTGTAACACTCAGTTGGCCCATTTGTTGTGTTATACCCTGGGTATTGTACTGCTGGGCGTTGTATTGTGGCTGAGCATATTGTCTGTTCATGGTAGGTTGAGCCATATTAGGCTGCGGAGGCATCATCGGCTGATTGTTAAGGTTGCTCTGAGGCATTTGTGGATATCTGTTCTGCATGTTGCTCTTTGGTGGTCCTGGTGGCACTCCGGATGTACTTTGAGGGCCAGGCATTGGCGGCATTCCGGGTGGCATGTTTGGTCCTGATTGCATGACTGGCCCAGGAGGCATAACAGGTCTTGGTTGCATGTTTGGTCCCGGAGGCATGTTATGTAGCCCAGGTTGAACATTTGGAGGCCCCAAAGGACCAGATTGCATGTTTGGAGGTCCTGGAGGCATGTTAGGGGGTCCAGGTTGCATGTTGTAAGGACCAGGAGCCATATTTGTTGGTCCAGGCTGCATATTTAAAGGCCCTTGTGGTCCAGGTGGCATTTTAGGCAAACCAGGCTGTTGATGTAGACTTGTTGGTGGTAGACTTTGGAGACTGGTAGGTGGTAAACCTTGGGGTCCAGAAGGAGGACCTTGTATCGGTAGTTGATTAGGAGCTGGGAATGAACCTGGAGGGAAAGAGCCAGGTGGTCTTGCAGGTTGTGTTGATCCTGAAGGTCCATTTAAATTGGGACCTGGGAACATCTGGTTTGGTGGCAAGCCTGGTCCGAGGGATCCACTTACAGGTGGATGAACTGACCCACCAGTAGGTGGTCCACTTGGTGGACGAGCCATTGGTGGCCCCACATTAGGTGCAGATGTTGGACCTTGTGGTTGTCTCCCTGGTTGGCCTGATGGACCATTCACTCCTAAAGGCAGATTTGTTGGTGCTGCTGTAGGTGCATTTGTGATTGGAGCACTTGTGGGTGGACCACTCACTGGGGGACTAGATATTAATGGACTGCGTCTCATTTGCCCTGGTTGAGGTGGCCCAGAAAATGGTATATTAGCTTGACTGGTTGGTCCTTGAGGTACGGGTGGTAGTGGAGAGCCTGTTCCTTTCGGGATTTGTGGTCCAAGTGTAGGTCTATATGCACTGTTAACATTAGGCGGTAACACTGATTGTGGTGCACTTGAAAACACTGGGTACTGACTTGGCGGCTGTGATCCCGGGCCATTCGTGACAGGTTGGAACTGACTAGAGGCAATCAGTGGGGGTGCATTGTCATTTATCTGTCGCTGTTGAGGTGGAATGTTAGGAGGATATGGATTAGGAGAAGGATTTGCATTAGACACTGTTTGTGGGCTGGCCGACGAGAGAGGAACCTGCTGAGAATTCTGGTATCCAGTTGGAGTCACAGGTTTTAATGGTGGTCTTACTGGAGATGAGCCTAAACTAGTTTGCACTGGTGGCATCACTCCAGAGTTGTTGAATGCAGGTGAATTGCTTCCACTTTGGTTTAAATGATTCACATTTGGAGCTTGTCGGGCGAAGTTATTCTGGGGCATCGACGACGGCAGGTGTTGCGGAGTGTTTGAGTTTGTGTCCTGTTTTTGTCTATAGCCGGGAGGCAGCTGGCTGAGAGGCGGGTTCTGATTGAACAGCTGTGGCTGCGGCCCCATGTTGGCGTTCGTCGGTGGAGCCCCGGGCAAGTTGCTATACGGGTTTGGTGGTAAATTGGACATCGTTCCTCAATCTAGAAAAATTAAGGAATATTATGACACAGTCGCCGAACTGAACTGCGCATACCTTCAGAGATGTTTTCAATAAAATTATTTCGTGTCCATGTTATGTTAAAACAGAGATATAAGTGACAATATTGGATTAAACATGCTAATTCACTACTGGACTGACGGATGGGCGAAGACGTTTGCCAGACGGAAATCGGCACTTACCGCGATCGGAACGGAATTTTGAGACAGAAAACTGTATACACACTTTTACACTATTGCACTGTTTTCACATATTAAAAGGGAGCGTAAAAAAACGTAATTAAAGCAATAAAGTCAAGAAAAATACGACCCTGACTTACGTGGCCGAGCAATTTACAGCGCCCTCTGCAAATTGATTTTTGACATGTCACGTCAATGACATTGCGTTTACAAAGTATGTTAAATGTAAAGCGTCTATGAAACGATTTTTATGAAGAGATTTCTTTTATTATTGTCCTTTTGGGCTTGTTTTATTCAGTTAAATTAGCTTCATCCAGTATCTTCTTAGTAGTCTGTAGCTTCATCTATTTTATGCTTTTCTCATAATGGCAACATAGTGTGATGCATTGCATAATTAATGCATAATCAACATTAATAATACACAAACCAGACACAAACGTTCAAACAATAAAATGGCATGTCAATTTAGTTTTAAAATTTTTAGACGTGTTTATTATAATTGTTTGATTCTTGAGACCTTGACAATAAAACAAAAAAATATATATTATTATTATTTCTTGTATCTTTGATTTTTTGCTATGTAGGGTTTTCTTTCTTTGCTATGTTGGGTTCCGTACCGATCTGGCGGAACCCTCTTTCAAGCACTAGAGAACATAGACAATTACTGTATTTATTTTGAGTCTGTAGACAATACGAATTATGGCGGCAATTTAAAGTTTTGATATTGATGTAAATTTTATTAGGCTGAATGTTCTTTCTGTACGTAAACAGTGAAAATAATATATATAAACGGTAAATGCTTTCGTATTATGCGTATGCTTTATTTGCCAAGAGTGGCCCTGAAGCTTTAGTAGTTTCATGTGCTCTGCCTACCCCTTTATGGGTTACAGGCGTGATTGTATGTATGTATGTATGTAAATGCTTTCGTAAGGTAAGAAAAATGATAGACAACCAACCACCTTTATTTAGTACCACCAAAGCCAAGATCTTTGTAATCTCTTCATTTGTGCAAAAATTCCTCAGTCTCACAATCAGATTAAAAGACCTATGCCAATGCCAGCCAGCATACAAACCAGTGCATCCCTAGCAAAGTAGCACAACCAAGCCACAGTATAATAAAGAGTATTTTCATACAGTATGGCCACTCCCGCTCCCCGCTGAAAGTGCCGCCCACCCCCTCTCGGTTACCTCACAGTTACCGTCTGTCAAAAACGCGAACAGTCGACCTGTCATATGTCACTCATACAAGCATAGTACGCGTTCACCTACACGAGCTTACACTGTGTGCTAGGTACGCGCCTCTTTCATATATTTAATCGCCAGTGTCCGAGGTGTGACCAAGCCAAGGAAGGTATGTAATGTAACTACCTATGTACCTTTGCTATGTACAGAGTTTACAGACAGCGCCTCCGTATTATTTCAATTCTATAAGCGCCGTCAGGTTTATCTCACTGGAGCTGTATATTAGATAATTGATCATTTTCTGCAATTACTGATACTCCACAGCCCACAGAGCCAAGCGCGGATCCAGCTTCGTGCCCAGGGGGGGGTCACGTGATAAAGGCCCATGCCCCAGGGGGGGATCACGTGGTCTATTTGTATGGCCAACCTAGGGGGGGGTCATGACCCCCCCTGGAACCGCGCATGCACAGAGCGCTCCATTTGTTTAGTTTTGTTGTTAATTTGCTATGGGTATGAGGAGGCACACTGACATTATCCCGCCAGGCGGCGCCTGTGCAAGTGTCTAGGCATGACACTGTCATTCCTATGATTGTGTGAGAGAAAAAACATATCATCTTCTCGCTCTCACGTATGGACTAATAGGGTGGCGCCATCTGTCATAACCTTTGAGTGTGCCTCCTCATTGGGGTATCCAGCAGGATTGAAACAAAGTTATTTCAAAATTCAAACATCTGTATTCAATGACATTTCAAATCAATGATTTAGTCGAAAACAAATTTTTAACAAGAATCTGCGTAAGTTCAGGTTTCATTGGATAAAGCCACATAATAAAATAGTATGTTTTAAATGTAAATTAAATTGTATTTAAATAAATCATAAAAAGAATCCAAATGTAGGTGAGGATGGTATTTGTATGTTTATTTCTTTTTCCAATCAAGGACGCAGGACACAGTCTAGCAGGTCTACACTTAACACTACTTCAACACTTCTCTCGCTCAGCAATATAAAAGTATTCAAACTGATCACATGTTCATATGGCAGTCCCATGGAACTCCATGCACTTAACGTACCACAGCTCCAGAAATATATGACATTTCAAACAATCGGCTCACAAATGCTATTACAATTTATTAACACTATTTTATTACAAAGCGAATTTGATTCATTCTCACAACAATCGAGCGACAGCATTCTTGCGTTCGTAGCTAAATGTCACATATTGCCTTCAACTTCTTATACAAAAGGGTCGATTCATTCTTAATTAATGAGATGTGGGTTTTCCATCGTTGGTAAAATGCAAAAAAACAATCACATAACAGACTAGTTTCCGAACAACTCCTTCGAAAATAGAATATTTTACAATATTGCAAAGGATAGGCCTCGAAAATAATTACACAAGTAAGCTCAAAATTTCAATTGACGGATTTTATAAATCCAAACATAATAATATTAAATCTGCGTCGATATTTAGTAGAACGGGATAACTATCTCAATATTAATACGTCGTTTAAAGACCGCGCGGGGTCCGAGCGGGCCTCCGCACCGCCAACATAAACTCACAATACTCTATCGATAAAAACTATTCAGTCGTTTTTATTTATTCATAAAAATATATCTTTAAAAGGCTCAAATAAAACTGTTTACAGCTCTATAAGTACCGTTCACGTGGTTGCGATCGGACGTATCACTGGAGAATATCCGTTGGCACAGAGTGTCTGACGCCCGAGCGCCGTCCGCTCTACAGCTACGCTGGGGCGAGCGCCGTGCCAAGTTCACAACATTCATGAATAACTAGACGCCGATGTATCATTTACGTACATTTTTTTCATGCTCAAAATTAGACAGAGAATTCTAAAATTAAGTGACAAAATGCTACGTAATCATTATTCTGTGTCTAATACGGCTGACGAAACGTTGATAAAATTTGTTTTAAAAAATTCGCCTACATAAAAACTGAAAGGAATTCAATAAATATGTGGCCTACAAGCGATAACTACGAATAATATTAACGTATCGCAGCCGTTTTACAGAAAATCAAAACGTCTAGACTCTAAACTAACCAGCGAAATAGGAAGAGTGCCACTATCAATCTGTAGTAACTTATTATGCGAATACAATCTTGAACAGATCGGTGGTTATATTCTTCGCTGGTAACAATCAAAACTCGTTTAATCTCTTACAGTGCAATCATAAGATCCAGTAATTTAAAATTCCTCAATCTCACGATTCAAGTACGACATCTACATTAGGATCAGCCTCACAAAATCAACTCGAAACAAAGATATTTCAGGATCTAATTATCTACCGTTAAAAGAGTTAACGAGTTTTGATTATCAACTTAACGCGATCACTGCTAGCGACCGCAGGTTTTCCATTCGGAAGTGTTTTTCGAGCTCGCGTCGGTTTCTAGCGACCGTGACAGGTCTGCGTTCGCAATCGTTTTTGTTTTTTTTTTTGCTGGCGCTAGCAGGGATCGCACGGTAGAGCCGGGCACGGCGCTGGCGCTCCTCGGACACCGGGTGCGGGTGCGGGTGTGCTAGTGCGCCAGCGCGGCCTGCAGGCGGCGGCGCAGCAGCGTGCTGTCGGCGGGCGGGGACAGGCCGAGCGGCGCGCGGCACGTGCGCGCGGGCGCGGGCAGCGGCGCCGGCGCCGGCTGGCACGACTTGCTGGAGCGCAGCGGCGCCGCCGGCTCCAGGTACGAGTAGTTCATGGAGAAGTGCTGCTGGATCACGCGGTTCACCGCCATCGCCGACTCCGCGAAGTTGGACAGGTTGCGCGCCGACATGTTGCTGTGGACGAATGGAAAAAGGCACAATAAATATAAGGTATATTATATCGTATGGTAAAAAAGAATGAATTTAATAAATTCTCTAGTAAAGGAAATTATTTTTCAACTGAAAATGAGCATCGAGTTTAATAACGACAATTTATGTAAATTGAAATATTCTGCTACAATAGTAGTAAAAGCTACAACTATAACACGATTCACACCGAGAACGTGCCTTTGACTTAGTTTGCATTAGACTGTTTCGCTCGTTTGTTGTCAATTTGTCAGTATCGGTGTTGGTGCTTTACATAAACCAAAGGGGGTATTCGACGAATTGAAACTGACCACCACCACCGTGTTTGTGGCGAAATCGAACTTAATGCCTTAAGCCTTAAGGCATTAAGTTCGATTGCCTTAAGGCTTAAGGCATTCTCTACCCGTCAACGCCCACCCGTTGGACCAAACAAAAACTTGTGTGTTTGAGATGTGAGACTCACCGCTTAATATTAATAGGCGTCTGCAGCGGCGGATAATGGTCTGCGTCGTGGTCGGCCCTGGCGCGGCGCAGCCAGGGGTGCTGCAGCACGCGCTCGGCGCTGAGCCGCCGCCGCGCCTCGCGCACCAGCAGCTGGCGGATCAGGTCCTTGGCGTCGTCGCTGATGTGCGCCCACTCCTCCTCGGGAAACGTGTACCTCCCCTCCTGGAACAGAACATGAACATTATTAGCGGAATGGTCAAATAGAGACTCGGAGAGCATTAACAGGAGCTATTTGGTATAAACCGCATTTTTCCGGCAACATTTCAAAGATAATACATTCAAAAGAACATTAAAGATGGGAAAACTTGATTAACAAATAGCACGATACGAGTCCAAAACCTCTGTTTTTTAAAATCTCACTCCTTTCTGCTAAACTACAAAATCCTCTATAGTACAATATGTAGTTACTAGGAATAAAGCTAGCTATAACTTTTGTACGCCAAGACCACAGAACGTCGTCGTTATTTGTCGTGCCTACACCTACAGCGTCAAAGATAACTTTATCACAGAGCAGAATGCACAATATGAAAGTGTACCAACCTGTATGGAAGTGAAGAGGAGGTCCTGACAAGCGCGGCAGTTCTCGCCGCGCTCCCAGCCGCAGTCGGCGCCGCAGTCCGCGCGGAACGGCGGGTAGCCGCACAGCAGGATGTACGCGATCACGCCGAGCGACCACAGGTCGCAGCGCTTGTCGTAGTGCGTCGCCGCCGAGCCCGCGAACAAAGACACCACCTCTGGGGCCATGAATTCCGCGCTGCCCACCTGGAGGACAATATATAATTATATGATTAATATGTTGAACTGAACAAACTAAACTTAGTTAACTAAGGTATTTTAGAATACGTAAGTACGAAAAATTTGAGATACAGTGACAGTGGAAATTCATAAAGGATTTCCCTCTTGAAGAGCTTGTAATAAGCGACGCTCCATTTAGTTATCTGACCGAAACACGGCTTATATTGCTGCATCTCACAAATATACCGTATTGGCGTGTCTTTTATTTCATTTGGATAACGACAGGTGGCATCTCTAAATGTTTAGATTGGATGCACCTTAGCAAGAGTATGTGCATGTAAAGGTGGCGTGTCATTGGGAGATTGGTGGCCCGATTCATTTCTTTATAAAGTTCTTTAATGTGCAATAAATTCAAAATTGGTCATCTGGTCTGATGTGAACCATTTCTACTTAGAAATAATAACTGGATCAGTAAGTGTACTCTATAAAATGATTATGTGGTCTATTATTGGTTCCATAATGATGATACGTGCTTAACTTTTCTCTTACAACAATGTTTTAACAAGTGATGGACGTGAGTCACTTAACATGTATTTAACGTGACGTCGAAAGAATTAATAGTCCGATATGACTGTCAATGCACTTAGTTCCATAATGCGAAGACAAAACAAAAGTACCCTGACCATCTCTCACACATACAATATTATGCTACTATCAGAAAAACTTGTGTACGTACTTACAAGTATACTACGTACTTCCTAATCTTTGCTCATTCTCATATTACTTTATTTTTATCATTTGTCACAATAATTGCGTCAGAAAAACTCGTTTCAAGACTTCTTAGTGAAGAAGCTAAAATAAATTGTATTAGTATGTGTGCGGGTGTTATATTGATCAATACATATTTATGCAAAATGACAAGTTCGTCACGATATACAAAGCGTTCGATACGCATTTAGTCAGTATTATTTATTCGTTTTATTACCATTTCAATAGCAAGCAATCATAGCAGTGTGCGAATTTCAATATAATAATGTGAAAGGCGTTATTATTTATTACCAATTGTCACACGATTTACAAAAATTAGGAATTTATATTGACATCTATGGGTTCCTGAGTCATGGATGTTTTCTATGTATATAAGTATTTGTAAATTATATATATCAATGTCTGGGTACCCACAACACAAGCCTTCTTGAGCTTGAGGGGCTCAGTCAATTTGTGTAAGAATGTCCTGTAATATTTTTTTTATCTATGCAATTGTATTTTGAAGGGTTTGCTTTGAACAATCAATTTAAATAGATATGTCTGAATACCGCGAACGGAGTTAAATAAAACAGTCATAATTCAATTTTAGTTATTTTATAATTTCTTTTCTAAGATAATATGTATCAAACGGATAAGAAAAATTTATAGCACCACGTAAATACAGGGTTTTTTTATACGTTATAAATAATATGCCTCTTTATCTGATAATTTACTGATAGCAAAACTTTCATGTTTATCCAGCGAAATCATGTTTGTTTTTTTATTGTTTATTTTAGGCCCTAGAGGTAATTCAATAAATTCTTATAATAGCATCCTGCCTGCAATGTTCGTGACCGATCAGTCATTTAGTAAGT
This sequence comes from Leguminivora glycinivorella, assembly GCF_023078275.1. Taxonomy (NCBI): domain Eukaryota; kingdom Metazoa; phylum Arthropoda; class Insecta; order Lepidoptera; family Tortricidae; genus Leguminivora; species Leguminivora glycinivorella. Next base: position 20,080,615 of record NC_062975.1, read on the forward strand.
ATTAAGAAACAATTTTGTTAACAAGTCATCGGATGTATTGTATTTAATAATTGTTTATAATTTTAAAGGAAGTGTATAATTATTTTGCAATACCTTAATGAAGACTTACGCTTTACGCGGTGCCTTTGCCGAAATTGCATGGAGAAATTAAAAATAAATTCATTGATAAATTTGCAGCTCACTATACAACCTATATTATACGGTTATGTAGGTAATCTACTCACCGGTGTCATGAGCTGCGGCGTGGCCAGCGGCCCCGCGAGGCTGGACGTGAAGCTGATGCCGCTACCAAGATCAAAGTCGCAGATCTTGACGGGGCACAGCCGGTCGGTGTGCACACACAGTATGTTCTCCGGCTTGAGGTCGCGGTGCGCCACGCCCTTGCCGTGCAGGAAGTGCAGGGCGTTCGCGATCTCGCGCACGATCTCGGCCGCCTGCGGCTCGGAGAAGTAGTGGTGCTCTTGGATGCGGGATAGGAGCTGCCCACCGTTGATCTGCAACAAGAGAAACGAAGGGTCAGCTGATGGATTCTGTGACCTTATAGATAAAAAGGAATAAATGCCGTCAACACAGTGCAGTGCTTTTATTTACTGTCACAAACTTGACTATTTTGTTGTATCTGTTAGGTAAAGATGTTAATTTCCTACGTGGAATTTAAATAGGAATAGATAATTTAGTCGTAAAATTGTAGTTAGGTATCTATGGTTTGTAGGTTCTTGCGTCAATGCAATTCAAATTTACGTACTATCCAAGTCATATAATGTCTAACGTATTACAAGAACATAAAAATAAAATATGTATTATTTATGTTCCTCTTATCACCTCTGAAACGTATGAATGTTTTGTATAGGAAAACAAAGTATACCGAAGATTAGTTGCCACAACGTGACCGCGCACGAAAGCAGGTATTGTAAAAACCAAACATTCTCGAATTTCCATATTCTGCCTAACTTTATTTTTAAAAACAATTCAGTAGAGCCGCACTCGCTGACACAGGCTTCTAGTTGTTTACGTTCGATATGTCGTGTTAAGCTTGACGTAGGTACATCACCATTACCCAACAGTTTTTCGATGTTTATGTAGAAAAATGTCGCAATTGTCGAGTAAGTACTGTCCCATTTTAAAATTTAAACACCCGATTAAAACAATAAGCCGACGAGTTAAGCGCCGAGAGGGCCCCAAATAAAACACATTATACGGTTCGCCGTTAGGCTAACATTCCGATTGGGCCTTCTGTGCGGCACGACTGGATTCAGATTGGAACTTCCCGGGCACATGTCGCAACATTGTTATCATTCAGTTGATACATTAACATTAAATCTATGCAATGTAGTCATCGATTTAAACTTCTCTAGATACACTATCACCTACAAATTCGGCACTCAAAAGTGTCCGATCGCTTAGTTGCAAATGTGTGCGTCCAGTTGACAAACGAAAACTTCGCAATGTAGTAAAAACTACTTTCGTTTTTTTACAAAAACAACGTTATTTCTTAGTACTTAAAGTTCAATTTCAAATGCAAGCAATTGGCGGTTATGACATTAATGAATGTGATCATCGCGAAAGCCATAAAATTTTATTACCGCAGATCGCAGGTGTGCATATTTTTAAAAAAATCTACGTCTTATTGCAACCAACTTAAGTTTAATTTCGTTTGCGCTGCAACAATCTAAACGCCATTTTTACATTGGGAACGAGGATGGACAGAGGCATCATGGGAGTCGCGCTATGAGATGAAAGGCGAGAATGAGGAAATTTGCGGTATTTTTGCGAAAAACTGTTTTAAAAAATCCTATTAGATAGAAAATTTCTTAAGGAACAAAACGGGTATAACATTTTTCGAGATGTTGCGTATTTTAAGCGAAAAAAAATGAGTTTTTACTGTACGATATTTTTATTGATATTATCTCAAACAAAATAGCATTATTTTGCATATAATCAGGGTGACCCAGGGGACCGTAACCATAGCAATAACAAACAAGAAAAAGTTGATTCACTCATATATATATATATATGTGTGTGTGTGTGTGTGTAGGTATGTATATATATAACATATGTGTGTGTGTGTGTGTGTGCGTGTAGTGAGTGTATGTGTAGCGATTATGTGAAGGTAAACAGTTGAGGGATTGTATGTGGTGTGTGTGAGGGTGCACTTGGAGAATATGAATTAAGTAGCTATTAAATCAAAGAAGAATTGAACGATGACATTAATTTATTATTCTACGTATAATTTCTTTCAAAGCTTTGTTTGGGTAAATCTTCTCTCCGCTCCTCAGCTATAATCTTGCGCCATTTTTCCCTTTCAACGTCTTGTTTTGGGAATCTGGAATAAAAAGCTTTTTTATTACTTAAAAACGAATTTGCTATTCCCGGGTTGTTTCTTTTTATAATTAAAGTAATTTATAAGATATGTATTAATATTATTGAATTGAAATCATTTATTTCAGACTTATTGGTCCATAATAATAAATAAATACATACATTATTAATATGAAATAGGCTTCTTTTACAAAAAATATAAATTAGCGACTCCATCATTCCATTTTTAACTATGTTCCACTTCATCCATCTTTTGTCGCCGTCCGCTCATTACTAGTATAGCGCGAGAGAAAGAGACAAACTGCGTAAGACCAAATCAAGGAATTTACTTTAATTATTCTAGAAAATAAATGTTTTTTGTAAGTTAGGAAGCCATTTTGACCACAAATGCATAACATTATAAAATTATTAACAATTACTTACCGGAAATACGATACGTCATCCTTTTTCAACGTATATAAGGTGTTATTTTTGCACTTTTTTACGGAGCACTTAGGCATGTTGCCGACACGGCGGATGAAGCGCTACTGACCGCCCAATTGTGCTTAGAACATTTTCAAGCACAATTTGCTGCGGACACATTCTAAGCCGTGATGGTGCATCTAGGTAGTTTAGATCGATGAATGTAGTGATCTAATGTGGTCTACTGATCAAATGTGAAAACGTGATCCGAGACCGCGTGACTACAAAAGTGTATTTGCAGCAAAACAGAGATTATTTGCACTTCAGATGTGGAAGGGCAATTACGGGTTAGAAAGAATGTTAAAAACACTTCTACGAAGTAACGACTATCATGTTAATTTATTTAAAAAACAGTGGCCATCATGAAACGAAGCGGCATGACACACTACATTTTTGCGTTCCAGTATAATTGAGTTTTTTATGCCGGCAGCGCACACCATCTACCCGCTTAATTGCTATAACTGAGTAGATTAAGAAACACGTCACGTGGTAAGCCATGGTTATTTACAACGCGGTCCACGGGTTTATAGCGTTCAACAGGAACACATAACGAGTAAAGATAAGGTGGCAAACAAAGAGGCAGATTATGCTATAACAGGTAGTTATTTTATCTAAAAGTCCTCTCATGATGGCTTTACGAGATGTTTAAGGTTATCGCAGACATAGTAAAGACAGATCGCAAATGGAAAACGCTGGCTACTGCATAATTCTGCCACTAACCGGATTTAAACATTGTATCGAGAACGGATTTATTTGCAGACGGTGCGGTGGTAACAAGATAGCTGGCTAGTCGCATTAAAACAGCAAGAAATAGAACCTACCGTTTCAATAATAACACCGTGAAATAGCTAACTTTAGGGAGGTACAGAGTTTCCGTACAAAATGAAGCGAACGCGGCTTCACTTTATTGTGGCTTCAGCGGTTTGGTAACATTTCTCCTCAAAGTTAAATTTATTATGAGCAGAATTTTGCACGTGTTTACATTTATTTATAGCCTAGAATAATAACTCCGACATGTATCTGGAGCACTACAATAAATTAATTTTATAATTTAATTAATATTGCGGTAGTCGGGTTAGTGGTCAACGACATATCTCTTTCCTCAATGCCCGGTGATAACACGCACCATAACACAGTGAGTAATTGTTTACATAGGTACTTTACATTACTACTATAATACCTACAGTTTGCGTCTTTAGCCTAAACTATAACAATAAGTTGAATTAACATCAGAATTCTGAATGTCAATATTGCGAATACCGATATCTGAACAATACAAAACAGATGAAATGTCATTGTTATAAATGGGATACACGTATTTATCCATATGGCGCGACTGCTTCGTTGAGTCACTGCTAAAAGCGGTAAATATCTACGATATGTTATCAACGCATATCTTACGCAAATGACATCAATATTCAATAGATACAACAAGACAAAAACAGCGAAGCTTTTACATATTCATGACTCCGTGAAGCATCAAAATAAATAGGAAACAATGAGAATACTTTATCATTACATCAGTGTTTAAATACTTCGTTAACCTGAAAGAAACGTGTCCGAAGCGGTGGCTTTACTAACACGAGTCTATAGACTTTACTGCATGACTAATATAGTGGAAAATGAAAAATTCCGAACAGATGTGTCAGAAAGACTGCTTTGAACCTAGGACGTCGACAAACGACCTTTTAGTGGAACATTTTATTTATGTTACCATCCAACTCGCCCAGTGTACAATGGTGGTATAAGTACCTAATATGGTTTCGTGATGTAACTGCGAGAGAAAGCTTAAGGCTTGTACGAGCGGCAAACAAGGACCAATGACCGTGCTATAGGTTACTTTGCAATTGCGAAAAAAGACTTTTTATGGTCTGTAGGTGTATCTACTACTAAGTACTTAAACTAAGGACTCTCAAACAGTTTAGTAAGGTGAAAGCCAAGATGCGACGTTATTAGGCAATCTAAGCCTTTTCTAAGGATTTGTGAGACAATCTAAGCTGGAGAGACTACTTTTAGTATATATTTTATTTACGCTTGATGTTATCGCTGTATGTATTACATGTAACAGTACCTATGTAAACAGACAATGGGAAGCGTGTCGGGTCACAGTTATCTGATATTTTCACCAGCACAAAAAGAGTTTTGCTTTACGATGCATTCGCATTCTGGCAATCAGATGGAAACATGATGCATAAACTGAATTAAATTTAAATAAAGTAAGTAAAACAATACCAGATATTTCCAGTTAAACACAATTATTTTAAAGCGCATAACAATATTTTTATACGAGACTATTAAGTTTCTTGTCCGTGGAAATATATTTATAGGAATGTATTTTTCCTAATACAGTCTTTTCGTTACAGAAGGGTAGTTATGCTTCAAATGGAATAAAGCAGTTTTCATTTTAAATATCACCAGAAATTCCCTTCTCTGAAGCCAGTCACGTAACATTAGGCGAGAGAGACATTCAACAAAGAAAAACTACTACTACTACTTCTACTGGCTCAGGAGACACCAAGGTCCGTTGGTAGAAAACTCAACACATTCGAACGCGCTAGACGTCTTTTTATCATGTCTGACGCAGAGCGAACGCACGGTTTAAAGGTGTAAAGACAATAAAACACTCACCTTCTCAAAGACAAGGTAAAACTTGTCTGTGTCCTCAAAGAATTCAATGAGCTGGATTATGTTTGGGTGTCCCTGGCAGTAGTGGAAGGTCTCCACCTCGCGGAACACCCGGGCGCGGGCGTGCCCCGGCACTTTGTCGATGATCTTCACGGCGAACTCCTGCCCAGTGTAGATGTTCACGCATGCCTGCACCGAGGCGTACGCACCCTCGCCCAATACTTCGCCCGTGAGCTTGTACAGGTCTGGAACAAGTTTCACTTTGTTAAAACAAAGAAGTTATCCAATAGTGGTCTTCAGTGATCACGGCCAGTGCTGCCTGTGGGCTATTTCACTGCAGTGACATTGACACTGACAATTCAGTGCCTATTTCTGGGTTCATAAGTAACATTGTAAATCAGCGTCAATATTTCCGTGTTGAACAGGCAATGAACGGCAAAGTGTCACTGTCGGGCAACAATTGTCACTGTTGAGAAATAGAGCACAGGTCGAAACGTCGGAAGATTTGTCTTATTTATCAAATTTCGGCGAAATGAGCTGGATTTCGTTTGTGTTATAGTAGTTATATATCGGCCATCGGCGCTTAAATGGTTAAACAGAACAGATAGTCCTTCGTTATGTATCTTCAATCTTACTTCAATTTACATCATAGGAGTGCGTATTCAATTGATAGCAAAAAGTTCAATTAGAATAGTTTAAAACAAAGGCTAATAGGTTACGAAACCTGTTTTCGTGAACGTTAAGCAAATCTAAGCTAATAAATATATCTACACTTCCTCCTGTTAACTAACTTCCTATTTCTAAGTCTTTTATTAGAGTTCCTAGTATTTAATGTAATCAACTTTTACATGACAGAAAAATCATGATACCTCACTACAATAATATTTTACTGGCGGAAACGTAACGGACATAGCTAAACAGAAAGCGATAGTATTGGTTGTATATCGTACATCAAATGCTGATAGAAACTCTGGTTCAATAACCTAACTAAGGCCATTCGAAGGGTTTTTTAAAACTCCTTGAACGTTGTGCTCACAACTGTAAACATCACGTTGAACACCCACTTTGTCCAACTAAATACGGAAACGGTTAACAATTTGGTCATTATTCACGGTCGCCTTGACACGGTTTAGTGAATACCTAATCAAATTGTTGACAATTCGAAGCGTCGATATCGATACCTATTGATAATTTCCTATTTATCATTAGTACTTGAATCATGCTTGGTTTTGTCTGGCGAGCGTGATATAACACTATCTGCCTTTGACTGCCGCATGAGTCAAGCTACCATTTGAATATTAACTACATAACGACTATAAGGCAGACTAATTTATACCGTACTCCTACGACATCAAAGTTCAAAGCGATTGTGGACAGTTCGCCTTGAAAATGATACATTTAGGCTTCCGCAGCAATTCTTTATATGCTACCTACGAAAAATTTGCTAAAATGTTTATCTCTGTTGGAAAAACTAGTTTAATCACCTAAAATTGCGTCGAAATCTATATATGAGTCGCCTGAGGATTGCATGCTTTCTGCGAGCCTAGTATAAGTTGAGACTTCCTTGGCAGATTTTGTAGGAAACCCATGTAAAAATGTTTGAACTGGTTACCTTGGAAACACGATGTGACCACCGAGCTCCCAGAGCGCTTCTTCCTCCGGCGCTTCCTTCGCGCCTCCTCCTTGCGCCGCTGCAGGTCCTCGTTGTCAGGTATGGGAACGGGCGCCGACGGCTCCGAGCTTCTCGGACTCTCGTCGGATTCTCGCTCGCTCGATGACTGACTGCTGCAACGGCCTACGCCTGTGGACAAAATAGAAACAATCTTAGAAAACAGACGCAAAGTGACTTAAGGCTCATTTAGACGGCACGCGAACTCGTATGTTCCATTCAATCCGACCCGACTGATCTAATCCCGCTTTGTAATGGAACTCGCATGCGACACCTCGTTCAGTGTAAATCAGTCTTTTACAAGTGATATTTTAGTAAAAGCTGTATTTAATAAGTCCACCTTGACAATAATGAAATTGTATAGTCACAATAGTCAGACAGTGCGCAGGTGTAAATTTTAGGTCATGAGACGGCCTTATGAACATTTAAGCCAACGAATGCATGCAAAATGAGAGCGCGGGTCGGAATTCGTTTGTGCCTAGTACATTTTCTACACGAGGCGTGCGTAATGAGAGATAAGAAGCGAACATCAAGGAGAAACGAGGATGTAAAAACAACGGAAGATTAATTATCGCCGGGTCGAGGTGAGGCATTGCACATTTAAAAGCACTACGATCCCAAAGAGATTTTTTAAGCCAGAGGTACTCTTATGTACTTAAGTATATGAAGATCGATGTTCAGTTACATTTTTTGACGAGGGTTTTGCTTGTTTCGTGTACATATATGTAAAAATTCTTTAGCTATCTACTGTTATTTTTGCAAGTCACGTTTGCAAGTAGGTAACATTAACAAATACAAATCATTGTGCTTTTGAAAAGGTATATTAACGTGAATGACAAAATAAACAATAAATTAAAAAATATTCTGTAAAACTGTTTGTAGGGATCCTGATTCCTCCTAAAGGACGGTGACCTGTAAGTTTTCTTGAATTGAGAGGTCCCTTGTTTTTCTGTAGCGTACACGTACGAATAATGAGCCATCATGCATGCCGCATCGGTACAATGGCGGCGATCGACAGCTCTCACTCGACGCGTATGTTGTGCCAGCTATTGTTGCAACGTTTTCACAGTGCTTGCTGCTTACTTTTGTAATACTGACAGTTCAATATTGTTTTCAATAGATGAACTTTCCAAAACGACAAGCGTCTAGTAAAAATGGTCTGAGTTTCCTTCGTCGAATCGGCTTTGAACATTTCGGTTCTTAGATTGTTGTAATAGAATGATAAAAATATCTTCACCTATACAAATGTTCATTCATAGATTGTAGGTATATTCGTAGCTCTTCATTTCATCTGAATTAATACGTCGATAATTTCGCTGAGTCCAATGCTCTCATTTCAAAAACGATTGCTATTAAAAACCTAATAACTTCCGTTAAAAAAAATACGTGGGTGTCCACCGTCACCCATATGACCCATATCCCAGTTGGCAGTCTCACAAGCGGTCCTTTCATCAGCCACGTGGCATGGCAGTCATCGATATCAATAATCTGTCGTGCAAGCTGAGTTGGCAAACAGTCGTGGTTCAACGACCGGCGCGCCCTGCGCGTACGCCGCCGCGTTACGTAGCGAGGTCGTGGTGGGAATGGCGACGGAGGTTCCTGATGCCGTCATCTGATAGTTGTAGGAGGCCCGGGCAACATTGGTTAGCAGCTGATCAAATACATGTTACGGTTACCAATGTTATTTAATAACAATTCGAGATGCTATACCTAGTCAAGTTACGTAGATAAACGTTGTTTTGAATATTACGAGTCGGTGACTTAAATGACATTAGATATCTAAAATCTACTAATTGTTAGTTTGGCGTTAGAGCTACAATATCGCTTGAGTTTTCTGCCATTCATAGAATCATCAAGAGTAAGTAACACTAAATTCGAATATTAAGGTCGTGTAAAAAAATATACATTATAAACAGTGATACTGAACTCCAGAACGATTGTATTAGAATAATGAACATGTTGTTCGTGCGGCTTAATGATAAAAGTGAAACTTAGCAACTAATTATAAGCAATGAGGTCATCATAGGACGTACCTAATAGTTACTCAGAGCTAAGCAGAACAGAGCTATGTCGACAATTTTCCGAGCATTTTCCTTTTCCAAACCACTATTGCGTGAGTTCCAATTGAGTATATTTGTTAAGTATATCGAGATCACACTTGTATTGGTTTGTGTAAAATGATATAATAATCTATGCTAGGCTATGGCAATATCAGAACAGAACAGTGCGCAATAGCGAGCGATTGTAACAATAAGACACGCCCACACACACACAATCGCCCATTTCAACAGAGCTTCCTGTCTGAGTAACAACATTAAATACTATTTGCCATTTGTGTTTGTTTACAATAATAAACTGTTCGATTAAATTTTCATAGCCCGCGGAGTCAAGACGCAATCAAAACTTATACAAGAGCAAAAAAACGGAACAAATTTATGGTTCGATTACGTAATGTGTAATTTAGATCTTGAAATGAGCTCTTTCTTGACATGTTTGATATAATTTCCAGTTCATTATTAATGAAAACAATTCACTATAAACATAACAAATTATAAAAATGATAAAGATCAGACAAAATATTTATAAACAAACAGTCATGCCGCATGCGTATGAAAATGTAGCAAATGAAATATTATCTCTTGGGAGTGGTAAACCGTCGGATATGTCAATCAAATTTGAAATTTGATTAATTGGTATAAAATCGGTATAAAATCAAAATTCTAAGTACCTAGTCAAAAATTACGTATGTATTTCGAGATAAGTTTCATCAGAGTACGAAGTTTCAGGAAAGATAGGCGGTTATTTAATAGTATGTACTGCACTGTTATCAGAGTGAAGCTGCTACTTGTTTCTATTGTTTTTTTAGAAGTGTCGCGTGGAGATCGCGTGACACGTCGCACCACGTGGCCGTGCCAGCACACCGGGCAACGTGGCCAGTTGTTATGTAAATCTTACTGAGTTGCCAGATACCAATGAAAAAAAAAAGTACTACAAGAGCAAAAAAAAGTCATGGGTGCCAAAAAAGACGTAGTCCCATCAACAACTTTTTAGGGTTCCGTAGTCAACTAGGAACCCTTATAGTTTCGCCATGTCTGTCTGTCCGTCCGTCCGTCCGTCCGTCCGTCCGCGGATAATCTCAGTAACCGTTAGCACTAGAAAGCTGAAATTTGGTACCAATATGTATATCAATCACGCCGACAAAGTGCAAAAATAAAAAATGGGAAAAAATGTTTTATTAGGGTACCCCCCATACATGTAAAGTGGGTGCTGATTTTTTTTTTCATTCGAACCCCAACGTGTGATATATTGTTGGATAGGTATTTAAAAATGAATAAGGGTTTACTAAGATCGTTTTTTGATAATATTAATATTTTCGGAAATAATCGCTCCTAAAGGAAAAAAAAGTGCGTCCCCCCCCCTCTAACTTTTGAACCATATGTTCAAAAAATATGAAAAAAATCACAAAAGTAGAACTTTATAAAGACTTTCTAGGAAAATTGTATTGAACTTGATAGGTTCAGTAGTTTTTGAGAAAAATACGGAAAACTACGGAACCCTACACTGAGCGTGGCCCGACACGCTCTTGGCCGGTTTTATTGCTTCGTAGTTGGGGTTAACTGACTATTTAGACGAAACTAGGAGTCTTCGGCGAATAATTTCACTGAAAAATGATCTTCTGGGAAATATTTCCCTATAAATCTGCAGGACGGGGACAACAAACAATCGTGATGCACAGCTAACAACAAATTTCGATAAACAGCTGTCCTATGGGTCCTAGGATAACTGTGGTATACCTGATATAAGTAAATAAATACTATATGCGGGATAATTGTCCAAACGTATCGCAAATCGGCCGACCCATTGTTGCCGACGAACCGAATCCGGACTAACGGAATGGAAAGGGCGGAAAGGCGAACGATTCGCATTGATTCGTTTGGGTTTATGTTCAATGGTCAGCGAACAATAACCATAAAATGCTGTTAAATTGACAATAAAAATCAGTACGGTTTTTAAAGGCCGTTCGATAATAAAATGAATTATTTATGAGACAGTCGACCTAGTAGGCTTAATCTTATAAATTAAAAAAAATTAGATTGATATTAAACTATCGCTTCATTTTGCGTTTCCGTTCTAATTAAAATATCCAAAAGGCCTGCCAACACGATTATGTAAAGTGACCCAGTCACTATTCAAATTAATATGCGTTATATCATTAGAGGTGCCGGTCATCCTGAGGCCTTATACTTAACAATTTCAATACAAATACTGAAATTACAATACAAAGGGAATTAATGAAATGCGTCACGCTACTTTGTAATATAAATTAGGTTATTCAAGATTAGACGCACGATTTATCAAAATAACGAGTAGCAGTCACTTCAAATTTATATTCGTTGAAAATTAGCTCGCACTCTGGTCCTGAAAACGTGTTTGATACAAAGTAAACTAATAATGTCGCCCATAGTCGTGTCCTAAGCCTACGGATTTCTATACTTTCTAATCTGGTTGCTGGCATTTACGCTTGGGCACGACTCTCAGTTGCCGAACGCAGGCCCATTATACTTTTATTGTACCCTTAAGCAGATAGAAACAGAAACAATCACTTTCTAATGGGATGCAATGATGTTTAAAACAATTGAAACAAAAGAGCTTAATTCGCTGCATCATTGTCATGAATGCAGTAATTTATATTTGTGCTTCTGGATGGAGATATAAGACTTTGGAATAGGTAGTTATGGGCTCATACAAAGCCAAAAAAACTTTTAGCCCTGTCAACCTTTGTCATCAGCTGAGAGCAGGGTACATTTCTCGAAGGTTAAAAACCAAAACTTTTGGCAATTGAGTTTTCGCAGGGTGTAGGATCATTGGTATTACAGGCATTAATCTGAAAGGGACTCTGCCCAGTGCAATGCAACATAACTGTTGAGGATACTAAACAGTAGATTAGTGAAAGAGAACTGTAAAATAAATTGTCTTCTGGCACGGCTACTGTGCAGTAAGATACTATCTTAGTGAAACTTCAACGATGCCGTTTCGAACTAACAAGTATAGCCTGCATACTAAACTACTTTCACTGCTAACAGATTTAGCCCCCATGTAGGCAGCTAATAAAGATAACGCATAAAACGTTACTTTAAATCAAGGTACCCTTTGCGAGACCCCTTATATAGCAAGGACCGGTGTGGTTTCGACACGCAACGCCAAACTGTGGCGCAGTTAATAAAATACTGACTCCAGCCACGATATTTGCGGAAACATCGACTAAAACTTTACTATAAAACAATCTGATTCAAAACATTTTTAACCAAAATTTATCAAGAATCAAGACTAAAGTTCTTACTCAGTAGTTGGATCGTAAGTTTAACGTTTTCAGGCAAATCAGTAACGTACAGACTGGAATCTAAACCAGGAAACTTAAATATGGTGGTGCGAGGGTTGTCTAAAAATAGCTAAAACCCTATGCAACTTCATTCGGGACGAAAATCGATTTGCAGCAGCAACGCGCAATAAGGGGAGGGGGGAGGGTATTACGCCGGAACATGAAGGAGTCACGGTCAAGGTTACTCGATTTAACTCAGCTGATAGACACGAATGACTGCTTTCCAATCACCATTACTGAAATGGAAAATTAATGTGTGACCGGAGGCACATGCCTTGTATCCACGCAAAAACAACTTGATAAAAACTCACGTGTCGCGAATTTCAACACACGTTAAATTACCACGGAATCAAATTCAATCACTAATCGCTGTTCAAATGTCCACAGAAAAAGAACCGTTTTCAGTTTTCCCTAACAACTACTGAGATATTTTAAAACCGCCACCCCATTTTCGGCGCCAATTAGCACCTTCCGTCAATTACACACAGTGAAAATTCTAAATCTACAATAAAACCAATAGGATGTACTAAAGCATATACTAGACATGCGCAAAATAGCCCTGGAGGTCACCTCTGGAAATTCACTCTCGGTGAGCTTATCTCATATAGGTAGGTAGGTGGGCCCCTATTACATAAGTTAAAACGCAGTACTGTTTTGTTTTATTCGCTGACCTTGACAATGAACGCTGCGGCGTCACGCTTGGGAGCCACCGTTGTTGTGGAAACTATGGGTACTTCAGTAAGGGGGAACACTAATGGAATTGTGTTAAATTTTCAACGCATTCTTTCACAATTCGATTCACGCGAAAACAATGAAATCTTATCTGAGATGGAAACACCGTTAATAATTGAACAACTTCATTTCGACATTAGTGCCCCTATGAAGAAATTTCTATAATTTCTCATTCGGAAAGCAATTTGATTTCTGTATTGTTGATGTTGCTCTTTAATTAATGTTTAATTAAAAATAAGTATTTTCTTTTCTGTAGGATACTACAAATTTCAGTAGATTCAAATTACGCGTTTTTCTGAAAAACGGACGAAAAATGAGTACGACAGTACGAGCAGTCGAGCATGTCTTGGATATTTTATTTCCAATACATAATCTTTTCTTTTGCTTTTTTAATACATACGTTAATACACGGATATTAATGTAATCTACTGGGTACTTTAAGTGAAAAGAAAGGTTTTAAGCCTATTAAGATAGGGTTAACTGACATTCTAACAACATCGTTGCAATAATAAAAAAATACGGTGTGTATAATGTAACCAGTGGCAAAGAAGAGTAGATTTTTGTTTCGACTTGAGCATCACATTTGGCGTTTCAGACGGGGTTCTGTGCTTCTGTGGTGGGAATTGCTAAAAGATGGAAAGGGCCTCATTGCACTTGAAGTTTAGAACCCTTATGTTAAATATGTGGTGGTGATAAAAAGCCACATAATTATAAGCTAACCAAAATTATAAAAAATAACACGTCTACATTGATTTCGCTAAACGTCAATGTTCTATAGAATACAATAATGATATTTTGAGGCAAACATTTTTTTTTTCAGAAGACTTATGATTTTTGCGTAGGAATTACTTACACACGAAATTTATGTTGCTTTAGAATCTTTTCCGTTTATACCTAAAATTCTAAACTTAAAAAAATGTGGTTCGTGATTTAAAAAACCACTTATTAAAATCAAATACGAATCGTATAGGCAAAGTAACGTATGTTTTGCAAGCGTTGTGTTGGCGGTTACTAACTGTTAAACATTATGCGAAATGGTGACTCAGCAAAATAATACGACGTTTGTTATACTTTACATATCCATTTGATCGGTCAACGCCCGCTAGAAGAACGGCGAACCTTGACATTTGCAACGGTTAAATTGCACAACTAACGTGCACTGAACGTTAAAGGCACCTATTAGGTACTGACGAGCAATTTATGGGTACCTTCGGTATCCAATCTTGAACAGGTTGTTTAGGATAACAGTATTGTTTTTGTTAATGATGAACATATGAACATGGATTGTGAAGGGCGTCTGTATTTGTTATATTCGTCGTTGCTAGAGAAAGACTATCAGATGGTTGCATCTCTTGTAGCCTTTCCTTAAGTCCAGTCTAGAAGATGCTACAAGCATATTTGGACAAATATGAACAAGGAACAAGTGATATTAACTATAAAACTCCCGTGAGACTCAAACATATTTAAAAATACTTAACAATACACACGTGGAACGTGGAACAAGTGAGTTGGCTGTTAGGATAAGGATACCCTCACCTTCCACTACTAGCTCCGAATAGTACACCCCGGTAGCAGACCACATCCACAACTTGCTGTGGGTAGGACTACAAACCTACTACATATGTTCAGGGAAGGAATTTTACGTTTCCTACCTTAACAAAGTTATTGAATAGCCCTCGTCAGTTAATAGAACTAACCTTAGACAACAATAGAAATAGCCATAAAACCAATACAAGTGAACATGGGCACACGGTCACACTTCATAGGTAATAAAGTTACGTTGACTGATGGACAATTGCAAATTGTTGGCTACGTGACTTCGAGTGTGTCTAGGGTCAGGACTGAGATGACTGTCATCGTAAATAATAAAAATACTTTTAAACGAGCAATTCTTGTATATTTATTTATTTATACCGACGATCTCGGAAACCGCTCTAACGATTTCGCTGAAATTTGTTATGTGGGGGTTTTCGGGGTGAAAAATCGATCTAGCGTAGCCTTAGATCCCGGAAAACGCGAATTTTCGAGTTTTCATGAGTTTTTCTTTCGCGTTAGTAAACGTAAAATATGGTCGTTAATTTCGCCGCGCGCGCATCAATTCCGCTTAGCTCAGTCGTACGAGGTCGGTCTAATGTACGCAGATAGATCGTAGGTGTCAGGGTTTCGAATCCCGGCCAGAAATTAAGTTTTTGTTTTTGTCTTTTTTGTTTTGTTTTTGTATTTATAAGAGTTTTTTTTTATCTAAAGACGTGATATATTCAAATAGAACCGAGCGAAGCTCGGTCGCCCAGATATTAATAAAAAAAACCGGCCAAGTGCGAGTTGTACTCGCGTTGTAAGGGTTCCGTACACTACAAGAAGGGCTTAAGCGCCTCCTTTTTAGTAGGAACTTAAGTAATTTTTGCGAATAATCGATATTTTGAACAAAACGAAACAGAAATGAGTTTATATGTAATATTCAAACGCGCTTACACAATTTCAATTTCAAGAGATTTGGTAACTCCTTGCAGCGGCAGTGAGTGAAATTCGTAATTTGAGTTTTTTTCTTTTCAGTCCGACTTATGCTACTGTAGATTTCTAATAGGTTTTCCTGTAATCTATAGATTGAAAACTATCTCGTGTATTTTTAACAACTAATCCCAAGATTTGGCGTAGGCACTAGTTTTACGAAAGCGACTGCCATCTGACCTTCCAACCCGAAGGGTAACTAGGCTTTATTGGGATTAGTCCGGTTTCCTCACGGTGTTTTCCTTCACCGAAAAGCGACTGGCAAATATCAAATGACATTTCGCACATAAGTTCCAAAAAACTAATTGGTACGAGCCGGGGATCGAACCCGCGACCTCCGGATTGAAAGTCGCACGCTCTTACCGCTAGGCCACCAGCCCTTCCTTGAAGTAAACCTAGGTGAATCTGCTAAAAGCCGCTAATATCATACCCCAAAGATAAGGTGTAATGAAATATCGATATAATATCGATATAGAGAGTGAATTTATGATAAAACACACATTAATCAGATTGTCGACACCACCGCTTTTTCAACAATGGCTGAAAATGAGAATAACTAGGTAGTTGGAGGAACTACTGATTTGTCAAAATAACTTAAGAGGGCTTTCGTGTGAAAAACAGTGAAATCGCAACCGAGCGCTTGATTATACCGTGTGTGGTATCAAATTAAAGGGCTTTGCGAGTAGTTTACAAATATATATCACATTATAGGACTTTTTCTACTTGTTCTAACAAAATATGATGGTAATAATTGTACCGGTGAAGGCTCGTTTTCAAAAAATTGCCAAAAATAAATAATAGTCATTTATAATCACTAAGGCATAACAGCAATTTAAGTAAACGTTGCAGATTAATTAGGTACAAAAATTACTTCGATATGATGTTGATTTTCAAAGGAATTTGTCACTTAATTTTAGGTAATTTCTGAAAAAAATTGAATTCGTCTTAGCCTCGTTTACTCTTTTTCAAAACCTTATAATAAAAATGTAGTCTGAGATGATTGTAGTACAGGATATACGAATTATAAATTTACCTGTTTTAGTATTCAAAATTGTCCAAATTTTACAAATAAGATCGACTAATTCAGCTCTATACGTGAGTTTTTCTAAATGTGCATTAAAAAAAATTCATAATTAATTTAGTGAGTTAGTTTTAAAAAATCCAGTCTTATAAAAATCAAGATAAGAAGATGCTCTAACTGAAACTTGAATTAAATAAATCTATTTTATAACGGAAAGTGTAGTATTTCACCGACTAAAACTATTAATTTTACATTCTTTTTACGTTTTTTTTAAAGCACCCTTAAAGAAGAACCTAAACCGGATAACAAATGTATATAATAATATAGGTACTTGAAAGCAAACGAAATACATATATATCATTTAACCCTGATGATAGTGATGATCTATATAACGGTCACTGTCTTGAGTTATACAACCTAAATAGAGGGTAGTTCTCGAAACTCGTAATATGAACGCAGCGTGTTTTGTAATCATAGGGGCAATAATCTAAACGTTGGGTGGTGCTATGGCAACAGCAAGAGGCCCAACTACGCAGTTGAATACAAAAGCCGGTCGGGCAAATCAGATGATTGTATTGTATACATACACTCACATCACACACACACACACTCATACACACACACACAAACACTATCAAGTACTCGACACCGGTCAATGAGAAAACAAACAATGGAATATATAATTATTCACTCACCGCTATCTACACTCTCTTCTGAAATTTTCTTCACCATCCTGATGGCTGCCTGATGCGTTGACACAGCGATATTGAAAAATAACGAGTAGGTATACTACTCTTGAAAAGCCGCTTTCAAACTTGGTGCGGCCGCCTTCTCGATGTGAAATCGGGACGACAGTAAATTAAATGCAAAGATAAATAAATTTAAAGCACCACGATCGAGAAGGATTTGCGGATAGTGTGCCGAAAGGTATAAACAAACACTGCTAGAAGGCGGAATTAAAAAAAAACTGCTGATGTGGTTAACGATCCATTCTATACACGCCCGCCCGTCCGATGTTCTGAAATCCAACTGATTCAGATTGAGTGGGTAGGGGCCGCGGAGCCGGCTCGACGCGCAGTTGTTCCCCGCGCGCCCCGCGCTGCCCCCGGCCGCTGCGTCGTTCGCGTACCCTCTTCATTCGCGCATGCGTTCTCGCTCGCACTCCGCTGACGTGTTTATATTTTTTTATCGTTTATTTTTTCACTGAGATGCTCACCATCTTCAGAGAATATGGTGTGATAGTTACGTCTTCCTGTTTGAGATTATTTTACAGACCAGATGTTATTTGGTAATCAACTGCAACTTAAACATCTAGCGTTACCCATATTATATACACATATATGTGTACAAGAAGTCTAAGGAGACAGCGCGGTTACCGAATCCAGTACTACGACAATAACAATGCCTTTACATAATTTAGATATGTATGGATATCTTGTTTGTAGATATCTATTGTATTACATATATTGCATCAGTTGCTATGCTACGTTATATCATGACTCAGCTGAACGTCATTTTTTAATTAATCACAAGATTCACGAGAGCTTGAGACTACTGATAAGAATCTAGAAGGTAGATTTCTTTCTAACAGCAAACCACTTAACAGACTATTGGCAGACCTTTATTTCATCAAGGATTATGAAAGGATTGTTGTTATAATAACACTTACAATTTACATTCATATTACTTTACTTGAATAGGTATGCATCGATAAGACAATTTAGTTTCTTATTTATAGATAATTATTTTTATCCATCTAAACAAGCCGCAAACATATTGCATCATTCGGACTTTAAAGGACACGTAAACGTAACAAATCGTCTACAATCTAGACTGCGATTGTATAAATGAACTAATATCCAACAAAGAAGAAAACATAGCGTGCCAATATGAAGTAAGGCAACGAATAACATGTGCTATGATCAAACAAGAGATCTAAAAAATACTTACAAGACATGCCCAGTGAAGTAACGGGTTACAGAATAATAGTAAAAGTCGCCCATTGATAATCGTTTCTTTTCTGAATAAGTTGCAGTCCTTCAATTCATCTCCCAGATGTATGTTGTGTCCGTGTATAGGGGTTATGGTGTTACGCAATAGGAATCCTTTGTGTTCCCTTACGTGACCTTCCCTGGACGTTTGTTGACAAACAAGCTGCGGGAGCGGCGCGCACAAGGGTCTTTATTTAAATCCTTTCCGCGCACAAGGGTGCAGGATGCTTCAATAAGCCAGTATAATCCGGTCTCCGGTATTGCCAAATTGTTATGGATCTCGAGGTTACAGTTACAGAGCAGTTGCCTGTTTTGCATTTGGTAAGCAATCCGAATACTTAGTCAGCGCACGTGGTACCCGACCGGTCCGACCGGCACCCGGCAGCCACACCGCCATGTTTGTTGTCACGCCACCCACCCGTCCCTCTCTCGACAAACTCTGTACTCTTCTAACCCGTTTTATATTCCTTCTCTGTCTATCCAATAGCAATCCTATTCCCTTTCTCTCTTGCAAGCCTACGTGACTGACAATAACAAAACATAACCCCAGCAATTACGGCAGCCAGTCCAATATACATAAATTGAAAGCGTCTAAGTGTTGTTTGTGTTGGCATCATAGCAATCAAGCGCCTCAACATAGCTGCATTTTAATTCCGAATTTTAACATACACACTGAATAGATACTTAGACAGCATTAGTTTTTAAGGCTTTTGTAAGCAGTTAGCAAACAATATAAAACGTTTATAATAATGATGACTGTTTTGGTAAACATCACCTGATACCGTAATGTCAAGATTAGACGAATAAAGGTCAGGTTATCTTTAAAAAAAAAACAAGACAAGATATCCAAATCTAGATTTCGCGTTTGATTAGGTGTGCACTAATTTGATTTAGCAACATCATTATTAACTTGACAAGTTCATCATATGGGAAGCCTAACAAAATTTCATGGAAATCGTTCAAAAAATTCGGGGAATTGCTCACTGGTTCGCGCTAAGGATTCATCGAAGCCAAATATCCGCAAAACTCAATGAATTGCAATATTTGCAACGGTTAATTCCATGGTCACTTTCCCTTTTCCAGGAATCGACGGTTAGAACGGGGTGTGGAGTGTGGAGCATCGTTACGTTACGCATGGGCATCCCCGTAAGTTATGACGGTTGGGGTGAGCACTGAGCAGGTAGCTTGCGCAATACAATCGGGGTCCGGGAGCACTTTCTTTGTCCCGAAATGCGGGAACAAAAGCGATACTCAGCTTTGTGGTGCCTCATTATCGGCCTTTGAAAACACTTCGGAATATTGACGTCAAACCTAACATAAAGACCCTATTTTTTTAATACGAGTGGACTGTTTTTTCAATGTTATTACTGTTATAAATTAGTAGTAGTAGTAAAACACTTTATTGTACCAGAAAATAATACAACACACAGGAAAAAGAGCTTATTATAAGTACAAAGGCGAACTTATCCCTTTAAGGGATCTCTTCCAGTTAACCTTAATATATAAAATATTAAATTAACTCATTTCTTGTAATATTATGACACTTATTCATTTGGATGGTTCTTACCTTTAATCAAAAAATTCTGAATTGCTGCTAGAATATCTTCATCGTCATCCATTTTGTTTTGAAACTCTTCTGAAACAATATACATTTTTTTGAATTTATCAAATGTTGACTTTGCAACATCATGTAACCCCAAAAGCATCTCTTAAGAACATTTACGATCTGCTATAAAAAGTGAAAAGTTTAATAGTAGGTCTTCCTTTAGATAATAACAAAATTGTGCTTAGGAGTTTTTGGAATACAGTTTGCTTTTCAAAATCAAATCTTATTAGTATACCTATAAATAAATAGCTTTGGAGGGAGGTGCACGCGGGTATTCCCGTGGATCTAAAATTCGAGCCCTTTTGTGTAGCTTCGAGTCGGTCTGCTTCGCGTCACGTACGCCAAATGCACCTGATGAACAAAGAAAATTTTAGGGACTTGGGAATTCGGGGTCACAAAATTACAATGCTGGATTGTAAGCGTATTTAAGTAATGCATGTTATTGAGATTCAAAAGACTTTTGGTACTGATTATGGTGATGTGCACAAAGTAATTTAAAATTAAATATTAGTTAACTAAATGTAGGCCACTAACAAAACATTTTAAAAAGAAGTAGCAAGTAATGATGACAGATGAAGATGAACACGTTACATAACAGCATGTTAATTTTGTAAAACAACACTATAATCCTCAAGCAAATATAAGATCGAGGCACTGTTTGTACGTCAATCAAGTTAAAAGTGTGATAAAAAGAGGTGAACTCAGTGCAACAGATAAAATGCCAGATTCAGAGGATAAACAAGTTTTACGTTCGTATGAGATAAAACATCCAGTCGAGTAAGAAGGAAATGAAATAAAAATGTATTTTGATAATTTTAACAGTAAACAAAACAAATGTGCGTTGGTGGAGTTTTATCTTAATACTCGAACTGCATAATATTAAGTATACCCAATAAGTAGGTATAATATTACATTACGTAAGTGTCATTATTAAACATGGGTTAAATTGTATCTACTAGATCGGTTCAATCAAAAATAATGTCATTCATATAGGTATGCCTACCTACGAAGGCAGCCTATCTTAAGATTCGGCAGATTGGAAAGTTTCCGTGCAATGTTTTGACGGTAGTCAAATGAAACCAAGATCTAGACATAGCCAGGATAGCTTCGATGGGTTACCCAGAAATAGGAGCGACGCCGCAAAGAGGGACTGCTGACGTGCTGAGTGCTGACACACAGATGCGCAGTCAGTTCTTTGCCGCTACTACATAATTAAAAAGCTGACGTAGCTTTGAGTTGAATGCATTAAAATTAGAACAATTAGACAGCAATTTCATCAAAACGTAGTAAGCGAATTAATAATTAGAATTCTACTACAGACGCATAATTTCTTTAAAAACTATTTAGTTATGTAGGATGGGAAATATTCATTTTTAAATAGATTTCTATTCCTTCTACATGACTTGACATGATTCCTATTCCTTCTTTCTGGCATTTTGCACGGAGAGCCCTGAGATAGCTTTGGCAACTAAACCCCGAATTTGCCGTAGATACTAGTTTTTACGGAAGCGATTGCCATGAAATTTCATGATTTCACCTTTCTACCCCGAGGGCAGTAGGTAGGAAGACCAGAGCGCAAACGATAAGGTTATGCTATGATAGAAATACAATGTACTTAACTACTTATGCAGGATAAAATGTGCAACAATGATAACAGTGAGAATTACCATGAAGAGACTAGTTCGTTAAGTGTTGACTCCGATTACGTTGCAGGTTTCGAAGAAAAAAATCCAGAGGCCCTATTGGGATTAGTCTAGGAACTTTAGGATCCTCACGATAATATTTCCCTTCACCAAAAAGCGACTGGCAAATATCAATTGACATTTCATACATAAGTTTCGAAAAACTTCATAGCAGCTGGGGTTTGAATCCACGACGTCTGGATTGAAAGTAGCATGCTCTTACTGCTATGCCACCAGAGCTTAATTTTTTTTTAATTTCACACGAGTGGTTTTCAAGAATAATTAGAAGTTATGCTTCACATTTTATACAAATCAAGCAATATATTACTGTAAATAGCCAAGTTTACTTATTAAAACATACTGTATTTGAAATATTAAAACTACCTATATGTAACTGATATAAAATACTACTGTACAGTACATCATCGTCTCGTATATTCTATAACGACGCAATATCATAGAAACTAGCCACGACAAATATGCTCTCATAAGTTTTTCATGAGCTAGTTATAATAGCAATACACATCGCACTATTTTTCCCCTGATCACCATACATTATACGGTCACCCAACACAAGGTTACGGGAAACATTTGCCTTGCCGATGTATTTTGCGCTATTCCAAGATGTTTTAAACATATGAGGCCCGCGGGCGGTAGAGTTAAGTCGACAACCTCGGACAAAAAATCAAGTATCTTTTTTAAGTCTAATGAAATTCAGCTTTGAGACCAACAAACTACTTATTCGATCTCGCTGTACCTTGGTTTAAATCGGTTAGCTACTTGATTTCATATATCCATTGGTTCGGGTATAATATCAACATAAAAAATGTCACCAAACCCAAACCCTTTACGCGAAAATTCTGCGATTAAGAAAAAGTACGTCCCGCAGATCCGGTCGAGCTCGTAATCCTTTGCCAGGTCTAATTTGCTTGATTTCGATCCCAAAAAAAAAAAAACAAAAAGGAAGCTCAAGACTAATATCCAAACATAGGTAGAGTAGAGTCTGTTCGGAAAGTCAAGAGTCGTGGAATGTATTGGACCCAAGGACCCAGACATTTCACGACTCTTTGACTTTACGAACAGACTTTACTGTTTTTTAATATTTCAATTGTGGCAAAATAGTACCCCACTCAAACGTGAGATAACTCCGCTGGTTCAGAATGCGGTTAACATGATTTAGCCATTTAACGCAAGTAAACATGCCGCATGCAGCTTGTTAACCCGTAATGCCTACGTATTAACGAAGAAATGAGCAAGTTGCAAACATTGGTGAATTGGTGACCCAAACTAAATTACCTAGGTTGTAACCTAACTACTACTGTTGGCTATGTGTTTGGTGGGTCTGGGTCGTCAACCTCATCGGTATATATTTCACTATTTGATAGCACAAATGATTGGCAGCAAAGAGCTGGCCGGCTATATCAGCAATTTGTCTTCCAGATGACGATGATTGACCTCCTCACATGGGTGGTCAGAAAGTCACCACACCTGTCATAGGCGTGAATCGGACACCACATCTCATACTCCCTTTCGTTTCGATAAAGCCGGGGTTACATTAGAGCCACGCCGCGTGTCGCAACGCAATCGGTTACATACATTTTGTATGAACGTGATTACATTAGCTCAGTCCCGCGTGTCGCCGAGCGGCCGTATAACCGAATTCAATCCCACGCATTGCGACACGCGGCGTAAGGCAGCTTAAGGCGGCGGCTTAAGGTATCGAATGGAATGATATCGTCAACTAATGGTGTCCACTGACGGCACTGACTTACTGATCAATTTGACATTGGTAGGATGGTAGGTAATCAGTTTCACTTCAGCATCTATTTATTAATTACTATTCCTTCCTTTTATCCAATTGTAACACTTACATACATATGTATTTCCATCGTAATAATTCATTTCAATCCATTCACTACCCTGTCAGTAGCAGTTTGTCTTGATTCGCATAAAATACGTAGTTAAAGTCGGTAAGGAATTTCTTCTATCAGCTTCCTAATGTCAATTTGACATGGTTCCGTGGTTAATTTCTTCGAGCATTTGAACAAGACTTGATACATGAAGGACAAAACGGACAAACCTTTATTTGATATAATTACAGACATAAAACAATGTTATTTGTATTATAATGATGAAAGCTTTGACGTTTAACCGATAATAACTATAGTCGCGAATTGACCGTACGAGAATTTTGAAGATATCTGAACTCAAAGAGCTGTAGGTATTTCTGATAATACCGGTTACAGCCAGATCATATCTGTATTACCAAAATATTATTGACGACTGTCTCGAAGACACGGAAGATTAAATAAACCTACTGATATGTATATTTTTGGCGTTTTGTTTTGGTTCACCTACTGATGTAAATTAAATAAGAAATTTCGTTTATAGACATAAACTAGGCACACTTAAGAACAATTGACCTGTGTCAATTGTATGGAGATTTCCATAAAGCGTAATTAATGAGTTACTGAACAATGGTTCAAGAGAACGAATTGTATCGGTCTATAGTGCGCTATTGGCGCTAGTACGATCAGCCAAGAAAGTGGTTTACCACTTTTCGACTCTATTTTAAACTCATGAAGGTCGAAAAGTGGTAAACCACTTTTTTGGCTGACTGTACTTACTGCGTGTCATGCGCCAATATATGTGCCATTATCTGGGTAAAGGGACCTTATTGTCGATGGCGCTTACGGCGTTATGAGCGATGTTCGTGTACAAATACGACGCCGCGGGACGTTAGCGCCATCGACAATAAGGTCCATTTACCCAGATAACGTCACATATGTAATATTACATAACACATAACATAACATACAATCACGCCTGTATCCCATAAAAGGGGTAGGCAGAGCACATGAAACTACTAAAGCTTCAGGGCCACTCTTGGCAAATAAGGGTTTAAAAGAAAACGAAACTGTGGCATTGCAGTGACAGGTTGCCAGCCTCTCGCCTACACCACAATTTAACCCATATCCCACCATATATATTAGTATTGGTAATATTACCAATACTAATTATCTGTAACACGCGGCTACTACTTAGGTTAGATATTATTCGTCTAGCCACCTATGGTGATAATAACGATTGAAAAGATTACAAATAGATATCAAACAACGATTGGTTTTAATAGAATAGTTCAAACGATTCTAAACATTTGACAAAAATTTGACAGTTGTATAGTATATTACACCTGTGGATTTCCACGTTCCTTTGGTCAAGGCCTGGCATTGGCAATTCAGATTGCCAAAAAGTCCAAAAACATCACCATTTTTATCTGCAGCATGGCAATAACACCGGGTTCGTTGCGCCCGGACATGTAAAAATAGTCGATGGTCGTAGTTTACGACGTCAGGTTACCATCCATCACTGTGACCGATGGACGGATTCATATTTTTTCAAATTAATATGTAGTGGAGTAACATCAAATGTATCTTGAAATAAAGGCAATCTGCAACCTGAAATAAACTGGGTTCTTTTCCAGTACTTACATGTATCTAGGATAGATTTTCACCATTTCATGGACGCAATGCCTCTGCTTCTTGAGTACACATCACACAAGTTACAAAACGATCTCCGTTGCGTTTTTATTGTTGTATTCATTCGAGTTAATAAACTGACATGGCGATGGCGTGAGCGTGACTGACGTTCCACAGCAGGACATGAAAACCACTGAACCTTATCGCATCGGACTGTATCACTGGCGACAGCTAAAATATTCACGTTGCAGCACTTAGTTATAAAAATTCGTTCAGATAATTCTACCATCTTTTAAACCGAACAGTGTCTGTTCTCTTTTAGGTAAGGTAATGTGATGGATAGGTAATAAAATTAGCGACACGACAACGGTCTTCCTTCAATAAGACTATTCTAGACATAATTTCAACTTGTAACAGAACAAGCATCTATGACGAGGAAATGGACTCGTTATTACATATAAAACTTACGGCGAATCAACTTTTCCTTGACCAACTTTTTGGTGCATATTTCCTTCGGGATTTCATTGAATATTTTAACAAATAATATCTGCGAAGCTTTATCACATGTTTAGTTACGTCATCACTCATAAAATTCACTATTATTTGATGCACAACTTATTGGAAAAAGCTTATTTACAAACTATATTCACATGGATGGATTGTTGACATTGACAATCTGATCTGACAAACGAATGACGTTCCGATATTGCGTCTTGGTTCTAATTACAAGTCAGAGAGGTAATAATCACTAATATTGATTATTATACTTCCTGAATATATCATTCAATGTAACAATTAGGAACAAATGTGATCATTCATTGCGAAGTTACTTACTAAATTGATTTAAACAATCTTTCACAAAATAATATTTACGTAAAAATATTTACGAAACACTCCACTATTGGACTACATAGGTAACAATATCAATAGCTCTGTCTCTCTCTAAAACACGTGCAAGCATGCAGATGTTACTACTGATAGGTAAACGATTATTTGCTGAGAGAACATGGACGTTAAATGTATAGGGTGTACGGCTTAGTAAACAAACCAGTCTCCATTATGTCCCCAGTAGGTCTCCAGTCTCCATTATGTCTCTATTGTGTCTCCAATATGTCTCCATTATGTCTCCATTGTGTCTCCAATATGTCTCCATTATGTCTCCATTGTGTCTCCAGTATGTCGCCAGTCTCCAGTGTGTCTCTATTATGTCTCCACTATGTCTCCATTATGTCTCTGTTATGTCTCCAGTGTGTCTCTATTATGTCTCCACTATGTCTCCATTATGTCTCTGTTATGTCTCCATTGTGTCTCTGTTGTGTCTCCATTAGATACTATAAAAGGGTCGGAGCGAGCCGACGCGCGTCATTCTTACAATATCCACAAGACTAACAGTGTCTCTGGCTTTCGTGTGTTATACTGGTGAGTGAAGTTGTTCTGCTATTATTTCTCTGTTTGTTTTTACTTGGAAATTATTCTAAGTGATTGTAAAACTTTGAAATTGTGTCTCTGTTTGATTGTGCGGGGACAATATCGTCGTACAGTTGAATTTAGACCTGTGGTGGAATTGCTTTACCGTCAGTTGTGGGGTTATTTTAGTGTTCTATTTATAGTGTAGTGTTATATTTAAATTAATGTGTATAGTGAAGTTTTCTGTGCTTTGTTTCATGAGTGCCGTTAAGCAATACAAAGACTGGGTCGATGTATGGCTGGTGTTTGGAGATAAGTCTGTGTTTGGTTTTGTAGGGAGTAATTCTTGCAAAACTAAGCTTAGATTATAGCACGTAAAGGAAACTTCATTCGTTTATTTAGTTGGTCAGTAAAATTGAATTTAGTAATTTTCCATGGGGTTATTTAGTGAAAGTTATAAGCCAGATCATTGTTTGTGACAGACTGTTGTCCGGCTAAGCGCTTTATACCTTGCGGCTGTTAAACATAAGGCGTTTAGGGGTCTGTTGTTCCAAGTGGAGGCTTGGGCGCTTTTTTATATTTACAAAAGCGTACTTTCTCACCGGTCTCAAAGAGTCCAACTGTTAGATGGAAGTGAGGACTTTCACGATTGACGAAAGACATTAGGAGTAATCCTTGCTCACTGAAGTCGGCAGTATTTGAGGCTGGGGTCCTATATATATTTATATTTATTTACTCGGTGCTCTGGTTCATGCTGGCGTTGGTCGCTGGGGATTTCGGTTGTGATCGATCCATATCTAAGTAAAGTTTGATCGCAGCTGGGTCTTCCATGTGGCTGGTACTGGTGTGTCCTGGAATACTGGATATATACACGGATAGGGCGATCTACTCTCTGCTACCCTAGCCCGCGGGCAAAAGCAGAGGGGGGGATCTGACCGACACAAGCCTATAGGTTGCCTATCTCAGCTTCGCTGGCTGAACTGTACAGCTTATGGTAGGGATACACTTGTGCATATTTTGAACACAAGATCTATGGTAAGTGACGGTCTGTGTTTCAGATATGCTAGAATAGGGAAAACGATAGGAATAGGGTAAAGTCACACACTATTTCTATTATAATTGGTCAACGTGTATTGTGGAGAAATAATTTAACTACTACTATTTATATGGTTTAAATGGACTTTAAATGTGGTGTTTACTATCTTAAAATATGTGGTAAAACTGGTAATTTATAAAATCTCTTATTACTTAATTTATTTGAGTGAAATTAATAATTGTGGTAGCAATTTCTGATTCTTCATGTAGCATCGAGCCAGTGAGTGTTGCTAACTAGTTTTTCAAGGTGAATTCTATCAAGTTGGTTAGGGAAACAAACTATTCTTTGGAATAAAAAGCATAGGTTTGTTATAGGGCCCAGTGGCATGCGAGCGCCGTCCACTGATGACAAGTCAAAAGCTTCAAGGAGTTACTAGACTTACTTACTTCGTTCTCAGTGGTAGCAACTACTCGGAGCCTTGATGATACATTAGAAGGATCGAGAAGTTATGGTCTATTAGCAGTATTGGGGAAAAGGGGGGTTTAGCTAGTGAAAAGAAACAAAATAAAAAAGGGGTTAGTTTGTAGATAGATAGCCCTTCAGGCTTACTTGCTTAGGATGCCCGATAATGTGGTTTGATTGGGCCTAAGGATTCCAGACGGTATCGCAAGTTCTCACCCCAAACCGGAATCGAAAATAGAGCGTAGCCGATGTTTTCTAAAATATTTTTTAATATTTATTTCATGTAAGTTTCACTCACTAACTTCTTTTCTAAAAATTTCTTCATTACGTCATTAATTTTCTCACTCATAACTTTCTAGGCCTAAATCTGATAAAATACTCTTCTATAACACTATATTATTATGCTACAATAACCTTTATTCTTCTTTAAAATATAAATAAATAAAATTTTAAAAATTAGTCAAAAATACAGCTGATACTCATTAAAGGATCTAGGTTATCGCGGTTCACATCGAAGGGTTCTACTTATTCACGCTAGACGATCACAAGGCCAAATTTACGGGGTATTTTTAAAGGGGGGTTAGTTATACTAATGGTTAGTCAAGTAAGTAAGTAAATAAGTAAGGTGAGCGGAGGTTTAGTTACAAACTTCCTTGAGTAAAAACAAGAATAGTTGGTTCATTACTTATTTCGTTTTTACTTGTGATGCATATTTGGTATCTTACACGTGTGACTTTTTCTCGCGTGGGCCGATAGTCTCCAACAGACAATTTAAAATGCTTCCAAAACTACTTGGACCGAATTAATGCTAAGAAGTTGAGGCAAAATACTACCTTGTGAATCGTTGATAAAGCTCAAATGTTGACGACCAAAACTTACAATGGGAGGCAAATATGGAGTCCGTAGTATAATGTTTTAAATGCTCAGTGAGTCAAATAACGAGTTTGAATACATTGGTGGCTTATACTTACACGTCATGATGTCATCCATGTACACGACTAGACGAGACCACAGGTGTGTGAGTAAGTGTAAGTACATATGCAAACACTTTTAGTGTGATGTGGAAAGTTCCATCCATAGGCCCATATTCAACCAATGCTAATATAAAATGAATCTAGAATTGCCTCACGTTAAAATTTATAAATGTAGCCTTGATTTAGAATCCTTAGCTGTATGTTTAATACTTCTGATTTCTAGCGTATCAAGATTCAAGAGTAAATTCAGTTACGTATAAACAAGGCAAAGTTGTAAACAAGTTCCTTTTGGAATTCAACGAGAAAATCAACACCTTTCGTATTATTTTCGGTCAAGGTGTACCATGTTCTTGTAGAAACGGTACACTGTACAAGTATATTTATATTATGCACATTTAGGTTTTGCAGAATGATGGTTCGTTTTGTATCGAATATGAGATACCTATCATTGAAATCATAATGATGTGATTAAACTTACAACGAAGTGCGATAATTAAAGTATTCCTTATATAATGTGAGTATAAGAAAACTTAAGACGCAATAAACGATAAAATAAAATACCTTTTATTATCAAGGGGCCCACAATCTGGTAAGTTACAATAATAAATAAGATGGATGAGTTTGATAACCTGGAGCTTACGCAGAGTACAGCAGATAGCATGTGATAGCGAACATGTAAACATTACGGCCAGACGAAAACAAAACTTGCGTAACCACACCAATAAGTTATCGTCTGCATTAGATAACTAAGGAGCTTAGCAGTCTGCCAAAGGCTTCATGGGCGAGTATAGGGCGTTCGTGTTAGCTCGATCTATTGATCGTTCTGTACAGTAGAATATGCTAAGCTAACGTAATCATATTAATTTTTTCTGCACTATAATGATGATCGTCTCTTTGAGAATAAATAATGATTCAACTTCTGGGAATATAATGTCTCAAAACTAAGATTCTACCTCCGCATATTTCGGATCCTTTGTCGGGTTTAGTCTTGGATTTGGGTTTGATTAAATAAAACTAATCCCCTAAAGTATACGAGCGCTCCGCCAGCTTACTAAGTCACTCGACTATGACTATATTAGGTAAATGATACAGCCTGTTGGGATACATTATGTAGCTTTGGTTTACCTTCTTATTGAAATAACGACGTACTTTTGTAAGCCCTTCAAACACTGTCCTCCTTTAATTGTCACTGTTTTTTTAATTGTCGCTCGGGTTAAATTCGAAAATTACGGAATGCTCCATACAAACTTCCGCCCTTCATTTTAGGGAAGTGGGGGGTTAGAAAGAGACTAAAAGTAGCCTATGTCACTTTCCATCCCTTCAACTATCTCCACTTTAAAAATCACGTCAATTCGTCGCTCCGTTTTGCCGTGAAAAACGAACAGACACACACACCTTTTCCCATTTATAATATTAGTAAGTATTAGTATGGGTATGGACTAGGTATATTATATATGTGTTGAGTTGAGTGTTGAAGTTTGTATTGCAGCACAAAAACAAACCGAACCATACCAATAGGGCATACTCGCAAGCATTTACCGGCCTAGAAAAAGCATCCGTCTTTCCCACATTCGCCAACTATGTTGTTGAAAGAGTATTATTGCTACAATGCAAGTTGAGTAGAGTAAGACCAAGCTAAGTTGGCAGCGATTTGATAGCATGGAGTGTCCTAGTTTTAATAATCAAGTGTCATTTAAAACGACAAAATGGAATTATTTTACCACATTGTAATGTTGAGTTGAGATGACACTAATACCTAAGTTTGTGTGCCAGTAACCTAAGCTACATGCTGGTAAAAAAGGTAGAATTAAATAGTAGTAATATTGTAGTGTTAGTTGAAAAATATTAATTTGAAAGGTTAATTTTTAAATTAACTTTCAAATTAAAGTTTTTTGCGAGACTGCTACGACCTATAGCACAGTATAATAAAGTTGCTGAAAGTGCCGCCCACCCCCTCTCAGTTACCTGACAGTTACCACCTGTCAAAAACGCGAACAGTCGACCTGTCATATTTCACTCATACAAGCATGATACGCGTTCACCTACACGAGCTTAGAATGTGTGCTAGGAACGCGCCTCTTTCATATATTTGATCGCCAGTGTCCGAGATGTGCCTATAGTAGCAGTTGTTTTAATTTTGAATTTGGAACCTATTCAATTAAATTTACAAATGCAAACAATAAACAACTATTTCGATTAGACAATTGCGCTTTTATCGGTTCACCCGTTGGAGAGCAGATGCCATAAACATCATAAACACGTTAGACTAATATATTAACCCTAAAATACTCTCATTTTCCATCTAGGGTTACAAAAGAAGGCCAACTTTTCCGGGACTTCTGCATAACCAAGCAAATTCTCCAGAAGTCCAATTACTTAACAAGTCCAAAAGCCTGACCTTCCGTTCGCCCAAAGCTAATTATCAACTCCCACACTTGTTCGCAACTAGGTCACTTATTGATTATGTCTTGTCGTCAAGCTATAGAAGGTTGTGTCAACAAACTGGCAATCTCATGCAATAGGTATAACCGAAACCATATAAATTTCGCGGTTGCGGAGAACAGAACCAATTACCTACTTGGAAACGTACCCTTGTAAACCATGTTGGGTAAAGGTAACTTAGGCCGATAGTCCACTATCATATGATTATCATACAAATATGATCATAGGTCTGTATGCCTCCCTTTTTCTCCAACGTGAAGAAAAAGGACGGTATGTTGCCTATGATCATATTTCTATGATAAACATATGATAGTGGACTATCGGCCTGACTGATACGTGTCTGATGGTACGAGTAAAATGTTAGCATGGGGTAATTAAATCTGGAGATGCTGGCGTTACGGACCTAAAAGTGGTGTAACTAAACATCTATACATTGAAGTTTCGATATACGGCATCTGTGAGCTGTATTATTGACCACTCGGTTGTAGAGCTGGACCACCCGACCTGACACCATTATTCTTCTCTCGAATAATACAGGTGGAATGGCTAGAAATTGCCATACAACCACATACTATATGGTGTTGCTCATACTCGTAAACGTATTTCAAACCTAACAAATGGTTCGTCCTTTTCCTTTGACTCCTTATCCGTGTTTTTAATATTTCTGTTTGTTAGAAAGATACAAAATTTAACAGCGGTTTTGAAAACGTTTCATAGTTTTATGAATTTAAGGAAATTGAATTTTAAGGAGCGTCAACATAGTCAACAATCAACGTCCTTCTTGACAGAATGTCATACACAAAATAGAAAGTAAAACTACTATTCTGAAACGTCATTTTCTTAGATATCATATTTTAATTACAAAACAGTTAATGCTGTTCTACACTAGAGGTTGCAGGGCCTAAACGGACGAGTTCGCAATCAATGCATATTAATAGATTTAAATGTGTCAATAGTTCAATACATTAGCCAAGCCTTCCACATACACTCTACGAGTATGCACTTTATGCGAAGTTTTGCAGTTATTTACCGATGCAACTATGTAATAATCATTAAATACGCAATGTATTCTATGTTGCTTGTAATCGATTACTTGTTTATCATCCATGACCTGCTTATCCGAATGCTATTAACGCTATTATTGCCACTGGATTAAATTGCCATGTATCTGTTATGGACCAAGTGATTAATAAGGGCATTATGTATAATGCCCGGGCATTATGAATAATGCCTAGCTGTATTGGGCAAAGTGATTAATCATTGTCTAGACGCCATTTTTTATCACATTGCCCGGTCATTATGATAATGCTACGTGATCGTTGGGCAAATTGATAATAAGTTTAACAAGTTTGCATGAACGCCATTTTTTATCACATTGCCCGGTCATTATGATACTGCTACGTAATCGTTGGGCAATTTGATAATAAGTTTAACAGGTTTTTCTGAACGCCATTTTTTAATCACATTGCCCGGGCATTATGATACTGCTACGTGATTGTTGGGCAATTTGATACTTAATAAGTTTAACAAGTTTGCATGAACGCCATTTTTATCACATGAATGAATGAATGAATGAATGCTTTATTCATAAATGGTACATTTACAAGTCAGGTTGTGGTTATATACATACATGTCTATTTTTTAGTTTGCCTATTATTATTAATATCACATAAATAATTTAATTGTACATATTTATCTATGTTTTGCTATAGTAATTAATTACAAGTTTTCTTCAGTGTGATTGGGCCAATGACTTGTAGTCAGAGAAAAAATCATCAATCTTGTAACAAGCTAGTTGTATTAAGATATTTTTGAGTTTGTTGACAAACATATTATCAGTAGGCAACTGTTTTACATCATCACTCAATGCATTGTATAACCTTATCCCGAGCACTGGTGAGGACTTCCTTGACTTAGTGAGCCGGCATGGGGGCACCCGCAGCAGCTCCCGCCTGCGTGTCACGGTGCCGGTCAACTGTCCATTTGTGGGCAGCCGGGCAAGATTCTGTCTCACATATTTACATGCTTCAAGTATATATACACTAGGCAAGGTTAGTATTCTAAATTTAATAAATAATTCCTTAGCTGGATGGTCACGTGGTTTTTGGGCCATTATACGGAGGGCGTATTTCTGTACTCTGAATACTCTCTCGCGATCTGCAGCAGTACCCCACAGGTCTACTCCATAAGTCATTATGGAATTGAAATAACCGAAATATGCTATTTTTAAGTTATCTTCAGTTAGGCTTAAAGTTAATCTAGACAACGCATAGCAAGCTGACGAGAGCCTATTACAATTGTTTTCAATATGAGGTGACCATGTCAGACCTGAGTCTATGAGAAATCCCAAGTATTTGACCTCGTTTACCTGCGGTACAGGAATGTTATTCATGTGTAAATTAAGTTTATCCTTTATAGTTTTTCTAAGTTGGAAGTGTATTACATTTGTCTTTTCAATATTGAGGATCATGCCATTCACCGTAAACCAGTTATGTATATCCTGTAGGGTTCGAGAAAGTTTAGTTTTTAATGCAGCAAAATTATCGGCAGATGTTATAATGCATGTATCATCAGCGAATATGACGAATTCTGAGTCGCTACAGGCAGAGGTTATATCATTTACAAGGATCAGAAACAAGGTATTTCCCATAGAAGAGCCCTGAGGGACGGCATGTGAGCCTATTTCCTGTGTGTCAGATCTACATGAGTTAACAAAAGTTGACTGTTTCCGATCGGCCAAAAAAGATTCTATAGTACTGAGAAATCCACCATTTACACCATACCGTGACAGCTTCGCGATAAGCAGTGAATGGTCGACGGTCTCGAAGGCGCGCGACAGGTCGCAGAACGTGGCTGCGACCTGTCGCCCGCCCTCGAGGTGCGCTAGCACACGGCGCGACAGGTCGCGCGCCGCGTCCGCCGTACTACGCCCCGACTGGTATGCGTACTGCTGTGGATTAATCAATTTGTTATCAATAAAATACTTCATCAACTGCATGCTCATTAGTCGCTCGAATACTTTAGAAACAATAGGTATCAAAGAAATAGGTCGATAGCATTTAAGGGCATCCATTTCGCCTTTTCCTTTGTATATCGGTTGCACCTTAACTATTTTTAACGGGTCAGGGTACACTCCGCTGTTAACGCACTGATTAAATAAAATAAGTAATATTGACACTAAATTTGGAGGATAGCAGTCAAGAATGTGTGTTGACATGTCATTGACGTCCTTCGAATGTTTCTTTTTTATGTTTTTAATAGCACTTAATATGTCTCGCACAGTAAACGGGTCAAACACAAACATAGGCGCTGGAGTGAGTAGGTATTTAGTTAAATAACCGAGCGCGTCGTAAGGACACGGGCTGTTGATGTGCATACTGGCTTGTATGTAGTACTGGTTGAGCCGAGCCGCCGCGTCAGCTGATCGCTCGGCGTCGCAGGTGCCAGCTGATCGACTCACCAGTACATCCAGAGGACTTGTTTTGTTATTTTTATTCCGGCATGTTTCGGCCGCAATGACATTCCAAACACTTTTACACATGTTTTGTTTACTATTCAATATTTGGTAGTTAAGATGATCTTTACGAACTTGTTTCAAGGTATACACATAGGTAATCTCAAGTGATTGTATTGTTTTAAATAAACTGTCATCATTAGGGTTGTAAGAGTATTTAATTTTTAATTGCCTGATTTCTCGTCTAATGCTGCGTACAAGGTCGTTGGCCCATTCACTTACATGTTTTTTAATTGGTTGTTTTTTCAATGGAAAGTTAATGTCAAAACAATGTTTTAAAACGTGAAGTACCTTTTCAAGTTTATTACTTGGGCAGATTTTTAACATCATTATCTTGTCCCAATCATAAAATTCTAGGTATTGACAAAAACTGTGATTGCGTTCATTTGAGAATGATCGTTTAATTAACACATTATCTTGTTGAGGAACATTACAAGTGTTAATGTTTATATTTACATAATGATGGTCAGAAAATTGCAGTTTATTACATATTACATTTATTATATCAGACTTTAGCATATTAGTGTAAGCATGATCAATACATGTTTCAGAGTGGTTTGTTATTCTAGTAGCAGATTTAACAATTTGTTTGAACCCAAATCGATTCAATATCATGTTTAATTCCTTAATATTATTACATTTATTAAAGTAGTCTAGGTTCATGTCGCCCAATATGAGTACTTTGTTATTTTGAAAAATTGACATACTAAGTAATTCATTTAATTTGGTAAAAATAAGTTTACATCACCCTTTGGTTGCCTGTAGATGCATGCAACGACAAGGTCCAAGCCGACACATTCCACAGCACACACTTCAAATTCCATCTCCTCACACAAGGCTGATACTTCCTTTCGTTCGATTGTTAATATGTCCTGTCGGGCGTAAATACATGCTCCTCCTCCCATCCTAGTTGGCCGGCAGTAGTGAGCTCGGAGACTGTAGTTCATTATATTAACCGAAGTCAATTCGTTGGATTTGAGCCACAGCTCGGTTAAACAGATTATATCAATCCTGTCTCGCAGCTGTAGCTCAGCTTCTAGTTGAT
Source organism: Leguminivora glycinivorella (assembly GCF_023078275.1). Lineage (NCBI taxonomy): Eukaryota > Metazoa > Arthropoda > Insecta > Lepidoptera > Tortricidae > Leguminivora > Leguminivora glycinivorella. The sequence goes on from NC_062975.1 coordinate 20,116,969, forward strand.
ATGTTTTGTTGCTAAGTCGGTTTATGTTTTGATGAAGCACTGATATACACTGCTCTTTCAGGTCAGGTTTCCGGTGTTCACATTGAGTTGGGCTGCTGGTTAGCTGGTGATCTTCTGTGCCTCTGGTGTAGAAAGGGTTTCCATTCAGAGATTGTTGTATTTAGTGGCCAAGCCGCCGTGTTAAGGAAGTCATCGTAGGCGGAGGATGGAATACCTATTTTATATGATTTGTAGGTTTCATGCCTCGACTTAATTTCTTCCACAGTGTATTGATGCTTGTCATTTAATCTTTTGAGATGGCTAATTATGCTATCCACAATGCCCGGGCATTATGATACTGCTACGTGATTGTTGGGCAATTTGATAATATGTTTAATAAGTATACTGGGTGTTTCCTAACAAATAATGAAATGTAAATTGCGCTTTCTTGAATAAGCATACTTTTTAATCGCCGCCCTTAAATCTCAAGGAAGGTGGTTCTCAATTCGTCTGTATTTTTTTTTATGTTTGTTCCACGATATATGCATACAGATTGGTCTCATTTTTATCAGAACCCAGTTCTGATGATGGATCCTGGAGAAATCGAGGGAACTCCTCAAATCTGAAAGGCATAGGTACATATAGTGATTTTTATGTTTTTAAAGGAACAGCAATCAGCATACAGCATGCATTTACGTACGCATTCTGCAGAGCTAGTTCATCATCTAAGTTTATTAACAATTGCTTTTTGACACCTAAAGTGCTATTTTATCCCTCTCTTAGCGAGAAAGGGACACTTGGTCATATCTACTAATCAAACTAGGCGTTTCACCATCTTTACCATGCGTGAAAGTACACTTTTATGATAGCGCTTACCGGTAGCTCTGCCTTATGGCTCTCGCCCTCCCCCGACATCATCTATGTCTCATTAAGGCTCGACGCGAGCGCTGATCTGCGGCCTATGTCGGCGGACTTGTCGTTTAACTCTAAATCATTGATTATAAGTCCTATCTTAGCCATCCTTGACATCGAGAGGTCCTACGGCACTGCAAGCGGCTCGCGACGGTGTCCTTTGTAGTTTGATATGAAACTGCATACAGTCTCTTGAACAGATCGGCACGAAAGTCTGCTGAAGCTGCGCCAATCCATCTATTAGCTTTGCTACATGTTTTATTATTACTCTGCCCAACAGAGGACGGGCATTAAGTATGTATAATTCCCGGGCGAAATTGAGCTATTCGGTATATTATTATCACTTTGCCCAACAGAGGATCGGCATTATGTATAATGCCCGGGCAAAATTCAGCTATTCGGTGTGTCTTTTGCATATCTCTGAATCGTGGACAATCGTGGACCTTTGGGAGGCATGCGTGGGGCCAAAGCCAACAGCACAGAGGCCTTTTAAGACATTTTAATCTAAAGGCAAGGGATACACGTGGCGGATACCACCCCGAGCGCACAATATAATATGATACAACCGTAGATGGTCCCCGCTAGGTGCAAAGACTATTGCAATGCAGCACTTTTCTGCTACGATGGGAGCTAAAGTCATGGGTTATTGTTTTATAAGTTGGATGGACCGACGTAGTGCCTAGAACTGTTTTTTTAATTATGTATAATGCCCGGGCAAAATTCAGCTATTCGGTGTGGTATTATTACTTTGCCCAACAGAGGATGGGCATTATGTATAATGCCCGGGCAAAATTCAGCTATTCGGTATGTTATTATCACTTTGCCCAACAGAGGATGGGCATTATGTATAATGCCCGGGCAAAATTCAGCTATTCGGTATGTTATTATCACTTTGCCCAACAGAGGATGGGCATTATGTATAATGCCTGGGCAAAATTCAGCTATTCAGTGTGGTATTATTACTTTGCCCAACAGAGGATGGGCATTATGTATAATGCCCGGGCAAAATTCAGCTATTCGATGTGTTATTATTACTTTGCCCAACAAAGGATGGGCATTATGTATAATGCCCGGGCAATTTAATTATTTGAATAGTTATTATCAAACTGCCCACTCACAATGGGCATTATTCATAATGCCCGGGCATTATGTATAGTGCCCGATTTATCACTTGGTCCATAACATATCACACTTATGTTTATGGCGAGACATATCCAAGTGGAGTTTTATTTTTGGACATGAAGCCATTAAACACCAGATACAGTTTATGGCATACACTGATGGAAAACAAGCCAGAGGTTTCTGATGGGCCCCAATATTTTAACAGTCAAGGTTGAACTATATTTAGTCTGGTGTTCGCGTTAATGTGTACGCTTTTACGCCACATTTTTCAAGTACATGCTTATCATTTTCGCAAGCACGGACTAGATCGAAAAAAATTATGTGCAAAACAATACATTTCAAGTTTAATATGTTTCAAGAGTCCGTAAACAAAATATTGTTTGATATACAAAGCAAAACCATGTGACAATCGATAATAAAATTGGTATCGATAAGTAATATGTGCCACATTATTATTTACAGATTACGTAACTGTGACCAATCAGGTGACTGAATTAAAGCTGATTGATAGCACTTACATAACTGTGTCTTCAACAACCACTTAGAAATAGAACTCTCGAAAAGTCTAGCTGATATGATACTGGATGGGTATTAATGTTTACTCAGTGAACACAGTCACGTTCCCCATCTTTATGGGGAACGTGAATCTCTTTAGATTAAAAAACATGTTCGCAAAAACACGACTGACCTTGAAAAACTGGATTCGCGAGAGATACGAGCGTTAAAAGTATATAGTTACGTAACTAATGCAAATAAGAGTAGCGGAGTATGAAAAAAGAATTAAACCGTTTAGTTTGTATTTCAGTGTGTGATAAGATAGGGAGCCTTTTGCGCATTTCCACTTGGAATGTGAACAGATAACGAACTAACCGGGTTCATAGTAACTGAGAAGAACCTTGACGATATTTGACGTTGCTCGACGATCCAATATTTAGTACCTTCGATATCCACCTACTCTGACCTACATTTAAAAATATTTCTGGTACCGATGCAGTCTCGAGAGTGACATTGGTGGGAATCAGAATCTGTATATTTTCAAGCATTATTGACATTATTGTATAAAAATATGTTCTCAACGAGAACATTTTGACAGTCGGTTTTGCACACGTCAGGAAACCCGAGCAATTAATGCCGATAGGAAAAGCTATGGAGATTACACAAAAATGCGGTTGGTCGCGGGTATAAGCCGTATTAACAACGTATAAGTTTATTATTTAAGTTTTTACAAATACATATTTTATATTTTACTAAACGTCGAATTGTCGCCTGCGGTATTTCCGGACCGATACGACCTTCAAATCTTCAAGAAAAGAGCGTACACCCATCTTAAAGACCCGCAACGCACCTCCAACTCCTCTGGTGTTTCTCGTGTCCATGGGCGGCAGTGATCGCTTACCATCAGGCGACCTGTCTGCTCGTTCGCCTCCTATCTCATAGAAAAAAAAAAACGTTTTTCGTGATAGGCATTAAAGAAATAAAGAGTCAAACTGTCTGGCTAAATTCCTATAAAATTTAGATCTGAGTAACGACTAGATCCTCTACATATTAGTAATCAGGTATCCGATTTTTGTCTTTTTCTTGTTTGACTTGATTAAATCAAATCGTATAAAATAATAGGATCGGTAAGCGAGAAGGTATGCAAGTTGTAAACACAACCTATTCAACGAAGTTATTAATTAAATTTAACTTATTGCGCAGTACTGGTGGTTACGAAGTTATCAATACATAATAATTAATATTAATGTTCCTGTTAAAAATAGTAACGTATACAAATGTGAACTTATAAAAGTCACGTGTTTATAACCGCCACTGCGATCCAATCCTATCTGCTGCTGCTTACATTGTTTCTAATGATTTTTCTTTCGCACATCATAAAGTCAGAAGGAATGAAAAAGTTAAATTACCTAACACTTTCCATACACTTACATCATACGTCACTTGGAGACCTAAGTCCATGAAACAGACACTATTTACGAAATAAACTTACATCTGAATTTTCAACCCATAAAGAGTGAGAAACAAATGAAAAAGCAATGGAATCACGTGTCACGATCCTGAAGTGCGAGCTTCAGGCTGTGACGACTCTGGTTGAGAGCTGAGGGCTTGGAGCCAAAATCACATGCTCCAGTGCGTGTCAAAGTAGACTTTATCAAGATCTGACTCATAAATTAGACAGGTAACACGTGTAAGATGAGAAATTAATCATACTTAGTTACCCAGATAAGTGCTTCTACAGAACTGTCAAGAGAAAATGAATGGGTGCTGAACCTACTAAACGCTTATCAATGTGTCATCAAGTTTGTGCTTCATGACACACAAAATTGGAGTATGTAAACTAAACTTTACCTGAATTCACATGCAAACCAGTCATGCCTATTTCCCGGAGGGGAATGCATGCCGAGATCAGGAATATCCACTTGCTACGATCACCACATAGCTCTTCCGTTTCCTTCACTGTCATAACATTCTTCTTCAGACCTAACCTCAAACCGTATCTGATAATCTTATACCTTTAAATGAGCAATTCTTGTATATTTATTTATATATATATATATACCGACGATCTCGGAAACCGCTCTAACGATTTCGCTGAAATTTGTTATGTGGGGGTTTTCGGGGGTGAAAGATCGACCTAGCTTAGGCTTAGGTCCCAGAAAACGTGAATTTTTGAGTTTTCATGCGTTTTTCTTTCGCATTAGTAAACGCCAAATATGGTCGCTAATTTCGTCGCAGCCCGAGCATCGACAGCGCGTAGCTCAGTCGTGAGAGGGTCGGTCTAATCAATCGCAGGTGTCAGAGTTCGAATCCCGGCCAGAATAAAAGTTTTTATTTTTGTTTTGTATTTATAAGTTTTTTTTTTAATCTAAAGACGCGATATAATAGAATAGAACCGAGCGAAGCTCGGTCGCCCAGCCAGGTACTAGTCATACTATTACCTAGTCATAATAACATACACAGTTAAAAATACTTATCTCAAGGCTCATTTTTCTCAGTGCGAGTAATTTGTTTAGTCGACCTGATTGATTCGTCCTTTATTTACTGACTCACAAGATGAAAATGACAATGAGAAAATTTAAACATTTTAATTTATGTAAATGCCCTTTCCATGAATTAATTAACTACGAGTATAATGGATAATAGCACTATGTTTTCTAATGACCACGCACAAAACCCTAAGATATTGCTATTATGTTATTATATACGTAGTGAGATGGGCAAAGGGTTAAATTTTGGATTAGATTTTATACCCAGCGAATTCTATATTATATAGTTTACGATTCACCCGTTCAATGCAATGGTTACTGAATAAAATGTAGCTAGCTAGTATGTCACTAAAAGGTTACACGTGGGTTACCGCCAGATAGCCTAGAACCACCTCGCCTTAATTATTCAGCAATCGTCTTGCACGTTATCAACGCCAAATACCAAAATAAACAAAAGCGTAGATAAACACTAATGAGTGGAAGTTACTAGCCCTTATGTAATTTAGTTGTTGACAAGTCTGATATAAACAACAGTTGTCAATGTGTGCAAACTGGGTCAGTGCGAGGCGTTGTGTGGTTGTGTGCATCAGCTGACGGCCGCCGGAGGTCGTTGCCCTCTGCCAACGAGGACGACGACCCCCTTACATCGCATCCCCTAATTGGCAAGGTGAATCGCGGGTTGTTTATATGTAAATGGGCACGGGAGCGTTGCTAGGCAACGAGTGAGTGCAACTCTTTAGAACAGAGAGGGCATTTGCCGCTAAGTGTGACACAAACAATCGAACCTATTAATAATTTACCTGAACCTATTAATTGCTGATAGGAATATTCATTAAACTAATGGAATCAGTCTAAATCTGGCATGGCAACAAATACTTTTGTGGTTTGTACATTAATGTAACATCATACATACAATATTTGCAAAATTCATCATGGATTATGTATTCAACTCAACATGTCCGACATGTCCGTGTTATGTCTTTATTATGTTCTTCATTCGCCTTTGAAATTTTTTATAAGTAATAATAGGTCTAATCATTCATCTGTTATCATATCTATGATAAAGCACTTCTTTTTGTTTTATATTATATTGTCATATTTTGTTTGGAAGTCTATATTTCTATAAGTAGTCATTTTAGTGACTGACTTATAAAAAGGTTGCAACCATACAATAAATCCTGTTCTTGAATTTTTGGTCCTTTTGGAAAAACTTCCCGCTGTAATCCCGATTTCCAAAATGGATATCACTTCATTGATTAATATGGAATTAGTAAATATGTTTTAGTTGACAGAGAAATTGTTTTAGTTGAATAGAGACAGAATAGTGACAAAGTAATGACACAGTGGTGACACTTTTGGTTCAGCAACTACTATATTTGTATAGGTAGCATAGACATAATATGATATGATAAAAGTTCGGAAAGGGTGAGCTATGAGTATTTACCACATAACTAATGACGTTATACATCTCACGTTATAAATTTAATGGCTCACTCTGTCTGATCTCTGGGTATGATTAAACTCAAAAAACCTAACAAGTAACGTAACAATCACTGTCAGATCTTTACTGTCAGGGGCATTATTAGTCATGAAAAAACTTTACCTCTAAACTAAACGTATAAATAGCAGCCACTTTGAATCCATACACTGGACAGGAATACAATTTTATCAAACAATTAATACCGCCCACACAAATAACTAAACCGATTAGAGCCTCTAGAGCTGTTTGAAACTGAAATCATGCAGGGCCGCGTGTCTCGCTCATTTTAGCCCAAGTAGAAGAGGATAGAAGAATAGATAGTGTCGAGGGGTCGAGCAACTCTAAATTGGCCTTCTAATGCGTCGGCGCAGATATCGCAGCCGGTAAACACGGTTGCGTTCGCTGGAGCACGTACGCAGAGCGAACGGCCTCGTATTGTATTTTTAAGCTTGCAAAAAGGAAAACAAAAGTTTGAAAAACAAGTAATTAGTAAGGTTTCGAAGAACCGTTAGAAGCAGGTGGAACTGCCACGCTAGATCAGAAGGATGCGGCCTAAGTGCCTTGAAATTTTAAAGCTGAACACGGGGTAATTTTGATTATCAAAAGGTCGCATTGACAATTCTGTTATGACCCGTGATGTTCCTGTTCCTGACCAATAGAAAAGTCTGCACTCTGCAACCTCGAGAGCACGCTTTTTTCCTGGATAACTAAAGTTCTACAATTAATAGGTGTTGTTAGATTTGTAACAGTCTGGTACACCTTATAATATTTATTTATTTATCAATTTGATCACAGTGGCCCGCTTTAATTTTCAGGTACTAACTAAAGAAAAAGCTTTATTAAATAATGTATATCGGATATTGCATGCGAGTTCTTTCAGTTTTTGTACCTCTAAATGGGGGTTTAAGTTTTAAGAAGTTTATTTAAAATCATTCATTCTTTAGCCTCCAAAAGACTTCAAAATTGAACATACCTTGCGTATCCTAATATATTTGTCAACTATTAGAAATGTATACGCGAAGTGCGTAATGGGCAGCCAGGTGATAAACAGAATATTTTCCGACGGATCGAATGATGTTTATTGGCTGCCGGTCAATATTGACTGATGGAGTGATGGCACAAATGGACGGTTCTACCAAAAACGCAGATAGCTGACTAGCAGTAACTATAATGCAATGGAATACAGTGTACTTTACTACGACGAAGCAGCGGCCATGATAATTCTAGTTATTAGGAACATTAGACAGCTAATATTGATTCAAAGGACGAATTAGGGCAATATCGTGATCTTCACAAGGTTACAAATACTAGCACAATAGACTTATAAATAAACACTTCGATAAGGGATAAATTAACAGTAGTAGGTAATAGTTATTTTCCTAAAAATAAAGAAAAGATTAAAGTTGTGCACGATTGCGATATAATCTTAGCAGTTAATGACGAACAGGAAATTAAGGAAAATATGTATTTAAGTAATATCTAAATATATAAAAGAAGAAGCTGACTGACTGACTGACTGACTGACTGACTGACTGACATATCAACGCACAGCCGAAACCGCTGGTCCTAGAGATTTCAAATTTGGCACGTAGGTTCCTTATATAGTGTAGAGGAGCACTAAGAAAGGATTTTTCAAAATTCACCTCCTAAGGGGGTCAAATGGGGGTTCAAAGTTTGTATGGGGAAACAAGATTAGTTTGACTATTTTATTCGAAACTTCACAGGAAGATTCCTTAAGACATATGTCTGAATACGTGTTTCAGGTTTTTTGAAAATTTAACCCCTAAAATGGTGAAAAGGGGGTGATAAAGTCAAAAAATCAATATGAGTATCGTTTTTATGGTTTATCGGGTCGCTGATCACAATAAATACAACGTTTTTAAAATCTAACGAGGCGGAAGTGAAATACCTTCTCCCCTGTTGTGGTGCAATGGGGTTTAAATATCAAAAAAAATATATAAAAGAAGATATTGACTGACTGACTGACATATCAACACACAGCCGAAACCGCTGGTCCTAGAGATTTCAAATTTGGCACGTAGGTTCCTTATATGGTGTAGAAGAGCACTAAGAAAGGATTTTCCAAAATTCACCTCCTAATGGGGTCAAATGGGGTTCAAAGTTTGTATGGGGAAACAAGATTAGTTTGACTATTTTATTCGAAACTTCACAGGAAGATTCCTTAAGACATATGTCTGAAAACGTGTTTCAGGTTTTTTGAAAATTTAACCCCTAAAATGATGAAAAGGGGGTGATAAAGTCAAAAAATCAATATGAGTATCGTTTTTATGGTTTATCGGGTCGCTGATCACAATAAATACAACGTTTTTAAAATCTAACGAGGCGGAAGTGAAATACCTTCTCCCCTGTTGTGGTGCAATGGGGTTTAAATATCAAAAAAATATATAAAAGAAGATATTGACTGACTGACTGACATATCAACACACAGCCGAAACCGCTGGTCCTAGAGATTTCAAATTTGGCACGTAGGTTCCTTATATGGTGTAGAAGAGCACTAAGAAAGGATTTTCCAAAATTCACCTCCTAATGGGGTCAAATGGGGGTTCAAAGTTTGTATGGGGAAACAAGATTAGTTTGACTATTTTATTCGAAACTTCACAGGAAGATTCCTTAAGACATATGACTGAATACGTGTTTCAGGTTTTTTGAAAATTTAACCCCTAAAAGGGTGAAAAGGGGGTGATAAAGTCAAAAAATCAATAAGGGTATCGTTTTTACGGTTTATCGGGTCGCTGATCACGATAAATACAACGTTTTTAAAATCTAACGAGGCGGAAGTGAAATACCTTCTCCCCTGTTGTGGTGCAATGGGGTTTAAATATATAAAAGAAGATATTGACTGACTGATTGATATATCAACACACAGCCGAAACCATGGGTTCCTTATATGGCGTAGAGGAGCACTAAAAAAGGATTTTTCAAAATTCTCCTCTTAAAAGGGTGAAATGGGGGTTCAAAGTTTGTATGGGGAAACAAGATTAGTTTGACTATTTTATTCGAAACTTCACAGGAGGATTCCTAAAGACATATTATGACTAAATACATGTTTCAGGTTTTTTGAAAATTTGACCCCTAAAGGGGTGCAAAGGGGTAAAGTCAAAAACACAATATGGGTATCGTTTTTATGGTTTATCGGGTCGCTGATCACGATAAATACAACGATTTTAAAATCTAATGAGGTGGAAAAGAAATTTTCTCCCCTGTTGTTGTGCAATGGGGTTAAAATATCCAAAATAGCCATAAGTATAGCTTTAGTTTTTATCTTTACTTCTGGTTCAAGAGATTTCAAATTGACACGGAAGTTCCTTAGAGGAGCAGAGCACTAAGAAAGGATTTTTCAAAGTTCACCTCCTAGCATGATAATTTGACAGGGGCAAGGACAGGGACAGGGACAGGAACGGGATAGGGTTAGGGATAGGGATAGGGATAGGGATTGGGGTTGGGATTGGGATTGGGATAGGGATAGGGATATGGATAGGGATAGGGATAGGGATAGGGATAGGGATAGGGATAGGGGTAGGGGTAGTGGTAGGGGTAGGGGTGGGGGTGGTAGGGGTGGGGATAGGGATAGGGATCTGGATCGGGATCGGGATCGGGATCGGGATAGGGATAGGGATAGGGATAGGGATAGGGGTAGGGGTAGGGGTAGTGGTAGGGGTAGGGGTGGGGGTAGGGGTGGGGATAGGGGTGGGGGTAGGGGTGGGGATAGGGATAGGGATAGGGATAGGGATCTACATCGGGATTGGGATCGGGATAGGGATAGGGGTAGGGGTAGGGGTAGGGGTAGTGGTAGGGGTAGGGGTGGGGGGGGGGTGGGGGTAGGGGTGGGGATAGGGATAGAGATCTGGATCGGGATCGGGATCGGGATCGGGATCGGGATCGGGATCGGGATAGGGATAAGGATAGGAATAGGGATAGGGATAGAAATAGGGATAGGGATAGGGATAGAAATATGGATAAAAATAGGGGACGGGGACGGGGATAGGGATAGGTGAGGGACGGGGACAGAGACGGGAACGGGGACGGGGACAAAGATAGAGATAGGGACGGGGACAAAGATAGAGATAGGGACGGGGACAAAGATAGAGATAGGGACGGGGATAAGAATAGGGATTGGGGTCGGAATAATCGGTCGGCAATCGATATCTAGGCAGTGTAAAATGCAGGTGGCTCAGTGGGAAGGTTAGTAAGTAGGCATCGGCGAGTATCCTGCATCCGTAATAACTATTACATTCAATGTGCTGTAAGAAGATCGTTGTTTGCTTGCCTTTTATATGTTTACGTTTGCAATAAGTATAAGCAAAATGGAAAAAATTGTAAGCGATAATGCAAGGAAGTACTTTTTACCCTACCGACCATTAGCGTCGAGATACTGGCTATGTGGGTTGTATGAAGTTTCCCCAGTATAAATATTTATAAAGGTAAAATACATACATATTCGTACCTACTACCTACGCTGTGGTCGCTGTGTAACAATTCTACAATCATTGCAAGAATTTCTTTAAAAACAATAGGTGTAAGGTACAGTCAGCCAAAACCGGACCGTACAGCAAATAGATCAGTTACAATGGCCCTCCAGTCGAGAATTGCCCCGCTTTACCTTAATCGAAATAATCGCGGACAGATGTACCTACAAAGAAACCTACGGATCCAAATGAAAATCTTATTTTTTGTAAACGTTTCAATAAGAATACTTTTATTACGCGGGCGAAGCCGCGGGTAAAAGCTAGTTCATTATATTATTCACATTTTACTACAAAATTACTCCTGATTTGATAACACTAAACATCAACGACGATGTAACTTACATAATGGTGGATATTAACAAAATAAAATTTGCCTGTAGTATCTTTCTGTTATTTATAATTATGGCCTTCATATCTTGTCTTCTAGAAAATCTTTACTCGCTAAGTTTTCTCTATGTACCATGTAATGGTCTACCATCGAGCTTTTTTAAGGCTTTGATAATTGTAGGTAACTTATGTTATGGCTTATGGCAAACCAAAGATTTGTTTATATATTTTTTCTAAAACTACTCATCACTCTAGCTAGTGTATAAAGATTAGACCCCGCTCTGTTATGATTTTGCACACAATTTGATTTTGTATATTTGGCATGTCAATAAAATACAACATTTACTTCGGTGTTCGCCAAATTTTTTTCGACAAAATAAAATATGCGAATATTATTAGCTTTTTGGGTAGTTAGTAGTTACGTTCTGATAACTGTTATGTTTATGATGGTGCTATCAATTTTAACTGTCCATGAAAATTTTCTTAAAATGTGACGATGAAAGCATGTGCTCATTTAAATATTACATAAAGGACACTATAAATGAAAGTAATCTTAATAATTATATCGCAATTATGTATGTAGGGTACACCTGTACCTACTGTGCCGATTATGAAACAAAAGGTGTTTGCCTGCTTACAATTTATTTTGTAGGACCCTCTTTCTTTTATTAAAGAAAGCAAAACAAAGAAAAATACTTTCTGTTTTCGTCCAAGATAATTTAATGAAATAAGTTTTACTTTTAGACTGAATTGGAGCAATCAATTTTTTTTTCATACACTCACAAAAGACAGTGGACACAAATCATGTAAGTCCGCTACAGATCTTGACAAATGAAGTAGGAAAGGAGACCCAGTTCCTTAAAAATTGTTCTTAATTGTCAGAAGCGAGAAGCGACCTAAAAACTAGTTGGTCGAATACAGAGGAAGTTGTCTCATATCATCAAACTGGATATATATCTCCAATTCAAATGGAAACGGTTTTGACAGTTCAAGTGACAATGTGCATTGCTTTAAATCCATTGATTCTGATTATGATTTATGATCGCGGCATTCGCGACACAATACAATTTTTTTTACCGGCGGTGAACCAACAAAGGAGAATCGAATCAAAGTTCTCAAGTAAAACAAAAACTTAATAAAATTTAAAAACGCATCGACGTTCCCACCGAAAATGTGTTAGTTCCTGACGATTGTAATCTTGTCCCAGAGAAAAATGACGTTTTTCATTTTGCCTTAATAAATGGTAAATTAAAAGAATCACCTATGTTTAGCAAATATTTCTGATGAATGGTCATTCAGTAACCAAAATTATAATAGTACATTTCGTTATAAGTGCGAGAAGTATGTCATTACTTCACGAGTCCCGAGACATTTTGCCACGAGCGGCACGCGAGTGGCAAATCTCGGGACGAGTGAAGAATGACATTCTCACACGTGTGACGAACGACGTTTTTTAATACAGTTGCGAAAAAACACTACTACTTACTTACAACGAAATAAAACAATCCGAACTATCAATTTTCCCATGGACATTGACGGATTATTTGACAATTCAAAGGCGTATTTCTGAAGCTTTTAAACTTGCGTGCATATTTTCGAGTTTGCTATTCATCTAACATAATTGATTTCATTGGGTGCCATAAAAACATAAACATTTACGATTTGGGACGATTGTTTAATGTACAACTACATTTTAATTTAATCGATCCATTTATGGCCCGACGTATTGCAAATAACGTAAAATAATGATGACAAATCGCGTAACATATTGAGGTTTTTTGAACGTGCATTAAGTTAAAACATGGTAGACGCCTCTACTTTGACAGTAGAAGACGCGTTTCGTTCCAATCATGTTCTGTTTACACGACTCATTATGACCGATTTTTCAAAGTATAAAACATTTTATAAATTATGTTTAGTACGACCAAAAGTAAACAATTACATATGAAATATTAACGTTTTAAATATTAATCACTTAATAGTATGTTTATAGTTTTATTCTGTCTTAGTAAACTAGACTAATATGAAAACAGCTCTGTAAGTAGTCGTAAAATGGAACGTATATACTTTTTACGCACTAGTTCGTAAAATACAACTTCTCGCACGCTAAACAGCCAAAAAACGGGCACTTTTTGAGCAACTGTATTAAAAATTAATATTTTTACAATGTTTTTTTTATCCAAAAACTTCTTAGTTTTAAGCTTCACCCCTGCCATCAACGCTTGTACATCTGAATCTGTGATTAGTTTCGTTTCGAAGCTTACTTCATTTTCGCTCGAAATTATCAACTGATATTGCATTCGTTTTGTGTTTTAAAAGCTTTTATTTTATGTTGGTTCAATATTTTTTAATGGGCTGCAACTCAGGGCCATTGGGAGGATAATGGTATTTTCCACAAATTCGATATTGTTGGACTAATGCCACTCTATAGCTGTCTTTGTGTAGTGATACGTGGCCAAACCAGGCCACAACAGAGCAGACTTCTTATGCCGTTTTATAAACGGTGACAGTCCTTTTTTTATAGCCATTAAAAGTACCCTTAGCAAATTATGGGGTAAGTCTAAGTACTGTTTTGCCACAAGGACAAATGTCCTGCCATACCAGAACTTTCTTGGCAAATTCATCAGTTTTGATAACCTTGTACTCACCATCGATAGCTTTTCTCTCGGTTCCAGAATAAAAATGATGTCCGGGTTATATAACTTTAAGTCCAATTTGCAGTATGTTTCGTCATGCACAACAATACAGTATTTTTTGCGATTAGTTTTGAATATTGATTTCTTGATCCGGTTTTCTCTTCTGTTTGCTTGCTTGCTTCTTCTGTCTGACTTTAATTTGTTCAATAGACTTTATGTGATTAATTTTCTTCACTCGTTGCACTGTAGACTTCGAAGTTATAAACTTTTTAGCCACAACCCTTACAGAGAGGGCTGGTTTTCTTTGCAAAGCCGCTATGAGTTTCTTCAAAATTTTTCTATCTACAAGCCCTCTCTTACGACCACTTCCAGGCCAGCACCGAATCCCACCAGTCTTCCTAAATCGTTTAAGCACCCTTTGAATAGTTCTTATGCCTGTATTCAGCTCCTCCGCTACTTTTTCGTAGTATTGCCTCCATATTTGACGTGTTTGTACCTACACTATGCAACTTTTCTTGGGAAGACGACATCTTTCAAAATGTATTTTATTTCGACTTTTTAGGGTTCCGTAGTCAACTAGGAACCCTTATAGTTTCGCCATGTCTGTCTGTCCGTCCGTCCGTCCGTCCGTCCGTCCGTCCGTCCGTCCGTCCGTCCGTCCGTCCGTCCGCGGATAATCTCAGTAACCGTTAGCACTAGAAAGCTGAAATTTGGTACCAATATGTATATGAATAACGCCGACAAAGTGCAAAAATAAAAAATGGAAAAAAATGTTTTATTAGGGTACCCCCCCTACATGTAAAGTGGGGGCTGAATTTTTTTTCATTCCAACCCTAACGTGTGATATATTGTTGGATAGGTATTTAAAAATGAATAAGGGTTTGCTAAGATCGTTTTTTGATAATATTTATATTTTCGGAAATAATCGCTCCTAAAGGAAAAAAAAGTGCGTCCCCCCCCCTCTAACTTTTGAACCATATGTTTAAAAAATATGAAAAAAATCACAAAAGTAGAACTTTATAAAGACTTTCTAGGAAAATTGTTTTGAACTTGATAGGTTCAGTAGTTTTTGAGAAAAATACGGAAACTACGGAACCCTACACTGAGCGTGGCCCGACACGCTCTTGGCCGGTTTTTTTCTATATAATATAAAGCTACAACCCGACTGACATTTTTCAAAAAATAGGCAGAAGGGGGATTTGAAGGTGGCAGTGTTTGGTGTGGTCGTATAGAGTTTGGTCCTGCGACCCCGGATAGATCAGACCGTCGGTCTACCGGTTCCGGGTAAAAAAATGTTGGACGGCCTGGCCAAACGGCTGGAGTTAGCCGGGGAGTGTTCGACCAAATGTCATAGAGGACCCTGGGCAGTTTTTGACGCCGCCATTTTTTTTTCAAAATGGCCGACTTTTTTTTTTGACGATTTTTAAAGTTTGTCGTAGAGAGCTCAAATTTTGGTCATAGAATCTCCAAGTGGCCTCGATTCGAATGAAATAAAAAAAAATTGAAAAGTGCTACAAATGTGGGAAAACTGGCCACTTTTATTTTGTATGGCAACTTTTAAACCGTAAGAGATAGCCGGGGGGTGCTCGACCAAATGTCATACAGGTATCCGAGTAGAAAAGTTGCATTAAAAAAAAATCAAAATGGCCGACTTTTTTTTTGAAAATTTTCAAAATGGTCCTAGCGCGCTGAGATTTGGCACACGGGTGGACGGTCGCGCTAAGATTAGTATTCAAAAAGAAAATTTTGAAAAATTCAAAATGGCGGCCTTTGAGGGCCAATTGAAATTTGAATGGAGGTTTTTCTTTTAATTACCATAGCTCCGTAACGGTACAAAGAAATGAAAAGTGCTCAAACAAATGTTATACAGTCACCCGAGGTCCATCGAATGGCATTAAAAAAAAATCAAAATGGCCGACTTTTTTTTTGAAAAATTTCAAAATGGTCCGAGCGCGCTGAAATTTTGCACACGGGTAGACAGCCACCCCGTGATTAGTATACAAAAAGAAAATTTTGAAAAATTCGAAATGGCGCCCTTTGAAGGCCAATTGAAATTTGTATGGAGGTCCTTTTTTAAATCCCCATAGCTCCGTAACGGTAGGGAAAAGGTTAATAGTGCTTGAACTAATGTTGTACAGTTATCTGAGGTCCATCGAATGGCATTTACAAAATTTCAAAATGGCCGACTTTGAAATTTTTTTTTTTATTTTCGGTCCGAGCGCGTTCAAATTTGGTACGTGGTAAGAACGGGGGCCAAAAATAGAAATGAGAAAAAAAAAATTTGGAAAAGTCAAAAACGGTGGCGAGAGGGGACAAAGTCAAATTTCCCTACCAGTTTGTATGGAGGTTTTTTTTTTAAATTCCCATAGCTCCGTAACGGTAGGAAAAAGTTTAATAGTGCTTAAACTAATGTTGTACAGTTATCTGAGGTCCATCGAATGGCATTTACAAAATTTCAAAATGGCCGACTTTGAAATTTTTTTTTTTTATTTTCGGTCCGAGCGCGTTCAAATTTGGCACGTGGTAAGAACGGGGGCCAAAAATAGAAATGAGAAAAAATATTTTTGGAAAAGTCAAAAACGGCGGCGAGAGGGGACAAAGTCAAATTTCCCTACCAGCCTGAGGGAGCGTTCTACAGCCCGACGGTCATTGCTCCGGTCCAAGTTCCGAGCTGCGTACAGACAGTGCTCCCAAGCAAGAAAATATAAGTAAAAGTGTCTAAAAAGCGACGCGAGGTCCAACTTCCCTACAAATCCTACAATCCCCACAGTAACTACGCGGAGGGCCGAAGGCCCGGAGCGTGTCTGAGGCTCACAAGCACGCGAAGGCCGCAGGCCGAGCTGCGGGCAGAGAATGCTCCCAAGCAGAACAATAATAAAAGTGTCTTAAAAGTGACTTCGAAATCAAGCGACGGCCGAAGGCCGAGCTCCGCGTAGGGCCGAAGGCCCGGAGCGTCCCCGATCGGCTCGCCGGCGGTCCGGGAAGTTGGAGCTTAAACACGACCCTATAGTAAAAGTGTCTTAGAGAAGCGAAACGACGGGCCGGAGGCCGCAGGCCGCTGGCCCGTCGTGAGCTTCTCAAGACACTTTTACTATTGGGTCGTGTTTAAGCTCCAATTTCCCTACAACCCCCACAGAAACTACGCGGAGGGCCGAAGGCCCGGAGCGTGTGTCTGAGAGGCTCCCAAGCATGCGAAGGCCGCAGGCCGAGCTGTGGGCAGAGAATGCTCCCAAGCAGAACAATAAGTGAAGTGTCTAAAAAGCGACGCGGCGGGCCGGAGGCCCGACGCGGAGCTACGAAACCAAGCGAAGGCCGAAGGCCGAGCTCCGCGTAGGGCCGAAGGCCCGGAGCGTCCCTGATCGGCTCGCCGGCGGTCCGGGAAGTTGGAGCTTAAACACGACCCAATAGTAAAAGTGTCTTAGAGAAGCGAAACGACGGGCCGGAGGCCGCAGGCCGCAGGCCCGTCGTGAGCTTCTCAAGACACTTTTACTATTGGGTCGTGTTTAAGCTCCAACTTCCCCACAACCCCCACAGTAACTACGCGGAGGGCCGAAGGCCCGGAGCGTGTCTGAGAGACTCCCAAGCACGCGAAGGCCGCAGGCCGAGCTGCGGGCCGAGTGCTCCCAAGCACGCGAAGGCCGCAGGCCGAGCTGCGTACAGACTGTGCTCCCAAGCAAAACAATAACAAAAACTATCTTAACAAGCGAAGCGGCGGGCCGAAGGCCCGACGCGGAGCTTCGAAACCAAGCGATGGCCGAAGGCCGAGCTCCGCGTAGGGCCGAAGGCCCGGAGCGTCCCTGACGGCTCGCCGGCGGCCGGGAAGTTGGAGCTTAAACACGACCCAATAGTAAAAGTGTCTTAGAGAAGCGAAACGACGGGCCGGAGGCCGCAGGCCGCAGGCCCGTCGTGAGCTTCTCAAGACACTTTAACTATTGAATCGTGTTTAAGCTCCAACTTCCCTACAACCCCCACAGTAACTACGCGGAGGGCCGAAGGCCCGGAGCGTGTCTGACAGGCTCCCAAGCACGCGAAGGCCGCAGGCCGAGCTGCGGGCAGAGAGTGCTTCCAATCCAAGCACACAAAGGCTAAAGCAAAAAATCAAACAAGTAAAGCAAAAAAACAAACAAGCTAAGCAAAGAAACAAAAAAGCAAAGCAAAAAAACAAACAAGCAAAGCAAAAAAAAAAAAAAAAGCAACAAGAAAGACCGCGGGGCCCTCGGGCCCCGCGCACCTTTAAAAAACTAGTTTAATAACTATTAATGCAGGATTGTAACTTACAAACGACAGTATTTTTTTAAACCTTTTTGATTGAAAGTTTTAACGTAATCGCTGCATGTAATGTATAAACGAGATTTTTTTCTGGGACAAGCTTTAGCTAGCTAGCTTTATACTACTTCTTCTTCAAGGACATTTATTCTTAGACATTTCTTCCGAGTGCCTCACATTAAATAACGATCCATACAAATGAGCGACCAAAATAAACCGAATGTCAGAAATTACAGTCTAGTGCGTTGAAAACAGGTCCAAGTAAATACTGAATTCCTACAAGTTGTGCCCTTTTTCGTACTTGCGAGTGTATAATAAATTGACCGTCCTTGTTTGTACGTGCGAATTTCTAAAAATAGGTTTTACTTTCTCGGGTGTTTTGGCAACGAGAATCAAAAACAAGATAGTAATCAAACGCAAGCCGCCCGTCACACATTCTACGGCAGCAAGAGATGCAATAATCTCTAATGGAACGTTGAACATTCAAGAAAAGAAACAAAGACATGATATCTACCAACCTACGCAACATTTTTATCACAAGGACACGAAAATGTAAGATAGAGAGGTAGTAGCACTCACAGATCTTAGAAGAAAACAGAAAATAACGAAACGGGGTTTTATTATTTTCTGGAGGGCCATATTGACCTAGGAATAAAAAGGTAACAAGGAAAAAAAAATCTTACGTGTTCTGCAAATAAATCACAATAGGAAGTGCCAATACAGATCATGGGTAATCAGAATTGCTCACATTATCGAAGTTCAATCGGGATCATCTCGTCAACAAGCCATTGATAGCATTTTTGTGCTTGTTGGCTACGCCCACATCGTGCGTTAGATATGTACTCGATGTTTATACAGGCAACTGACGCACGTGGTTCAGTATCGTACGATCGTGCGTCGACCTTATCTTTCAAAGATGATGCAAGTTATAGGAGATGTCACTTAATTTATATGCAACCCGGAACACTTGTCTGGTTCGAAGGGCCACGTACTGAACCACGAATTAGTCTTAGTTGTTAATGCTGAAACATGTAATTATTATAATTATGGATATATAGTTGATAAAGTGAATTTCTTAGATATAATGATGTCGTTGTGATTTTATTTCAAAACTATGGAATTTTAGCATTAAAACCAAATTTCAAGAAACTTAAATTCGCTTATGCTTGTAACTTGAGAGCACCCCAAAATGTATTTCTTGGCATTCGTTTCTCTCACTAAAACTCATAATGAGGGCCGCCATGTGCACAATATAAGTAGCAACAAAGTGTAAGATGAGGGTTATTAACCATACGATAAGAGGGTTTTATTAACATACCATAAAAATTATGGGTCCAACAGAATTTAGGAGCTGGAAGAGAACCGTCAAGTTCTAAATCCATCCGAGAGGTTTCGTATCATAACATCCTGCCATCCGGTATTTCATTGCCGTTGATCGCATCTTGATTTTATTAATCTGTGGTTTCAAATGTGCTTGTTTACATTGGTTTATTTTTAAACAATAATATGTATGTATGCTTTCTGTTTCTCACAGTCAAGGATCATTTTATTGGTCAAGGTTAAGATTTTAATGCGTATTCGTATTTTAAAGGATGGTAAAAAAACGAAACCAATATGTACTCAAAATATACAAAATGTTTGAGCTTATTGAATTGAAAGGTACTTTCATTCAGGTGCCAAGTAGGTACGTTTATCCAGAGAATGCTTAGATAGGTTGACGTCGACCAGCTCACGTGCTTTTGGCAACTGTACATAGTTACTAGTCAATCCCAGTCATCATCCTAATTACTTAAGCAGCAAGCTCTGTGAAAATGCAAGCGAGTAGCTACTAGCTGGAGTAGCTTTTGTAGATTATAATATATAATATTTTGATAGTGTTAACGATCTCTGCTATGCTATTCCTCAACGCCCACGCGAGGTATTTGTAAATAAGGTATGAAATATTTTCACGCGGCAGTTTTGCGAAAGACGTAGACGTCAATGGGAAGAGGAAATCCACCAGGAAGAACGCCAGTGACCGAATATTCGTTTACTGAAATAGATTTAGTCGGTATCACATAAAGTGGGTGAATAATTGCTTTGAAAGTTTACACGAGTCGGACACTTATTGTAGTCCAAGATCTTTATGTTTGCATAGTCTGGCACTAAAATTAAAGAGAAGTTGCACTTTCTGAAGTCCAGAGAAAGCTCTGGCACAAAGATAAAATAGCGATGTTTCTGTAGATAATATTCTAATAATACACACAACTCAGTAAATTTAGTAATCATGCGCCAACTTACTGAAGTGTGTTAATATGCCATAAGCGGGAGCTTGGCGGCTGTGGGCCATATTAATAGTTACTTTACAGGCCACATTTGTCGAATAGTATAAAAAAAATTGGTCCACGAAAAATATTTATTTACATTTTAGTTGACGTTATTATTATTATTATTCTCTTTATTTATTTTCTTTCTTAGGCTAGGCTGTTTATAATATGAATATAAAAGTAAAATACAAAAACACATACAAAACAATATAAAACACATATAAACACATTATAAAAAACCTAACCTAGGGTGCCGCCAGCAGCGGGGCAGGGCCCAAGCTGCCGGTGGTTAGGGCTGCAGAGAGAGGAACCGTCGAACTATCCGTGCTGTGTCCAAGATCACCGCCTTCTGCATCTGGCCCTTGATCCAGCCACCTAGCGAGAGTCTCTTAAGATGTTGGTCGAGACTCTTCGCTATGAGACCGTTCGCTGAAACGACTATCGGAACAATGATCGTTGATTCAACATCCCACATGGCGGTTATCTCGTGAGCCAAGTCTAGGTACTTACTGGACTTGTCCTTCTCGGCTTTCACGAGATTCTCATCATGGGGGATGGTGATGTCAACGAGCACTGCCCGGCGTTGCAGTCGATCTATTATCACAATGTCAGGTCTATTGGCTACAATAGTCCTGTCAGTGATAATAGATCGATCCCAATAGAGCGTGGCACGACCATTTTCGAGAACTGGCGCAGGTAAGTACTTGTAGTACGGTACTTCGCGGTCCACAAGGCCGTATTGAAGAGCAAGTTGCTGGTGAATAATCCTGGCTACGAGATTATGTCTGTGCAAGTACTCGCCGTTAGCAAGATGAGAACAACCGGAAATAATATGCCTGAGTGACTCTCCGGGACGGCGGCATGCCCGACAAATGTCGACCGTACCGTCCTTCAGGATATATTTCCGGTAGTTGTTCGTCATCATAACTTCGTCCGCAATTGCACAGGCAAAACCCTCGGTTTCTCCGAAGAGGTCCCCGAATCGTAACCAGTTCACCGATGCGAGCAGATCTACATCGGGTCCCGTGAGGGCCTTGTAGAACCGCCCGTGTAGCTGCTTGCTCTCCCATACCGCCTTGCGGTCCGCAGTACTTAGTACCACAGGTTTGCGCCAGTTCTGTTTCGCCAAGGAGAGCGGCGTGAGGTTTCCGTCCACTGCCACCACATCACGATGCATCCCGCACTCGTTGTTAAGGAAGTAATTCCTGAGATTGTACACCTCACGGTTGTGGAGATCTTTGGCGTTTAGGAAGCCTCGACCTCCGCACTTCCGTGGGATGTACAATCTCATAACAGACGAGCGCGGGTGTAACATACGGTGTGTGGTAAGCAGTGAGCGGACCCTCCGATCCAGGGCGTCCAGCTCAGTCTGGGTCCACCGTAGTATGCCAAAGGAGTATATGAGTAGAGGCATTACCCAGGCGTTAAAGGCGCGCACTTTGTTGCCTCCTGACAAAAGACTGTTAAGGACTTTTGTCAGCCGACTGAAAAAGCGCTCCTTCACCGACCGTCTAATGCCAACATCCTCAATACCCAACGACTGTGACATACCAAGGTACTTATAGGTTTCTGATTCAGAGATAGATCTGAACGACATCGTCTCAGAAAGTTGTAAATTTTCTGAATTTACAACCTCCCCCCGCTGCACATGCATTACCGCACACTTATCGACACCAAACTCCATTCTGATGGCGGTACTGAAAACTTCTGTGGTTTTCAATAGCACCATCAGGTCTTGGGTGTTCGGTGCAAATAGTTTGAGATCGTCCATGTACAGAAGGTGAGAGATGACTTCACCCTCTCTCCGAAGCCGGCAACCTAGCCCAGAATCCTTCAGCAGCGTGCTGAGGGGATTCAGAGCTAGGCAGAACCATAATGGACTCAAACTGTCACCCTGGAATATTCCTCGCTCAATCCTTATGAAGTCCTGCGGGCCAGGGGGCCATCCCTGCCTCCTGGTTGACGAAGGACTGTGGTCCACTGCCTCATACATGCAGCCAGGAAGGATATTAAAGCTGCATCAAGTTTATACAGCTCCAATACCCTTCTCAGCCATGAATGAGGCACCGAATCATAGGCCTTCTTATAGTCAATCCAAGCGGCCGAAATGGCCCCCTTGTTCCGCCGAACTTGTTGGCAGATGGTCATGTCTATGAGGAGGAGCTCTTTAGTACCACGGGACCCAACCCTACATCCATTTTGAGCGGGAGCCAGAATGTTGTTAGCGACAATATGCGCGTTAATTTTTGCTCTCAAAATGGATGTAAGGAGCTTGTAAAGTGTAGGCAAGCACGTGATGGGTCTGTAGTTTTTTGCTTCCGTGGTACTACCGGACTTATAGAGCAGGAAAGTAACACCAGTTGTTAGGGAAGGTGGGAGAGAACCAAGATCGAGGGCTTGTTGAAATTGCGTTGCCAAACGCGAGTGCGAGCATCGAAACCATTTTAGCCAGAAGTTGTGCAATCCGTCCGGTCCAGGACTTTTCCAGTTCTGGGCCGTACGGGTAGCACAACTTACGTCGTCGGGGCTGATGGTGATAGCCCCCATAGGCTCGATGCTCTCGCACTCGCGTTCGACAACGGTCATCCACTCACCCTCCGTGTGTTCGACGGGCACCGACCAGATGCTACGCCAGAAATCAGACATGGCAGTAGCATCCGGCAGCCGCACGTCAGACACACGAGGGTCGGTTTCCTCCCACCTTCGGTATACTTTCCTTTGGTCGCTTTGAAAAAGACGATTCTGCTGAAATCGGTCCACACGCTTTCTGTAGCGGCGAATACGGCTTGCCCATGCATAGACTTTCTGCTTCAGGAAGTCGATGCGCTCTGTGACATTGGCCAAATAGTCGCGGGGCCTGATGTCCGTCCCCGCGAACGCCTGGTTCACAAAGCGCATTACTCGGGGGCGATTATTACCCCCTCTGAAGCAGATCAGCTTTGCAATGAGAGTCCTAAACGAGTTGATACGACGCTCGATCCGTACTTGCCATGCAGGGACACCTTCGGCGGTCCTAGTTGCACGGTCAGCGTCCGGAAACTTGACTCGAGCAACACGGCACGCCGCGATGGCCCCGCAGTACATGATCGAGTGTGTATCATCTAGATCTTTACTAGTCCGCATATATGGATCTAGTAAAGCATTTAAGCCTCCTATTAGCGCTAGATTGCGTCTATTCATGGGCAGACGTGGTAATCGTGGCCTAGGATTGCTTGTGGAGCGATACTGCGTAATCGCCTCTTCCAAAGACCTCCTCAGTTGCTCATTGGCAGGCTCACTCTCGCTCTGACTCGCGAAGTCCCCGCCGTCGTTACCGGAATCAACCCGCGGCGCCTCCGGTGCCAGGTCGGGTTCGGGCACCGGGTCCGGCGACATGACGGGCAAATCCCGCCCCGAGGCAGGGTCCGCGCGAGTAGCGAGAGCCTCCTGGCGGAGCCGATCAAGTGTGGCGTCATCCAACCGCTTTGACCGCTGAATGACGCGCACCTGATCCGATAGCCGCTGCTCCGATACGGTGGTGGATGGCTCGAGTGCCTGAAACAGAGGCAGCATTCTCGAACGGTACGCGGATAGCCGGGTTCCCCCCTCTGTGGCCCCGTAATAGGCGCGCATGACATTCTCGTTTATTTCTCGAGTCCATGTCATGCGACGCACTACACCACCGGCAGCGGGAGCCGTGGGCGGGGCAGGATGTCCCGCAGGCCCCAAGCGTGCCGGCAGCGGTGGCCGCCCTCGTCGCGCAGGTGGTGGCGGCGGCGGCGGCGGCGGCCCGCTCTCGTCGCTGGACCCGTCGGTGTCGGGCGCCGTGGCGAACTCGTCGCCCGACGACGATGCGGACGGGGAGCTGGACGAGGCGGGCGGGGATGGTGGGCGTGCGTTTCTTTGTGCCGCTTTGGTGCGTGACCTCGTTAACATTTTCACAAATTTCACAATGCACTTATCGCCGTTTGACAGTTCATGCTGATATCCGTGTATTTAGATAGTATAGTAATTCGTTGGATGTTCTTCATTGTACATGATTTTAATGTAGCGTAAGAAATACACATAAACTGAACCACAAAAACCAAGAACGGCGATAAAAATACTATAAAAATAAATAAAATTGTGAAAATTTATCCAAAGACACGTCCGTCAGTGTCAGCGGTTTTTTTTTTTTTTTTTTTTTTTTTTAATTATTATTATTATTAATAGCCTACATGGTGTCCCACTGCTGGGCAAAGGCCTCCCCCATGGATCTCCATCCGTCACGGTCTTGAGCAATAGTTGACGTATGCCGCTAAATGTACATTATGAATGCGTAGCAATTAATTATGTATATCCAAAATCCTACATCATTTCAGATCACCGCTTAGCCGTGTACTTGTGGATCAAGTCCAAATGTCTCGCAAGAAATCTGGAATATCTTTTGTCCGATCTAGTATGTAATCGACCGCGTGGCCGATACCCAGAACTCCTCAATTTCTCATGACCCAAAAATAAAAATAATATATTCATTTTACTGAGTCAAACCTCCGTAGCAAGAGTTTATCACAGATATTAAGAAACGGACTCGAATTGTCCGCTGACCAACCGCAAACGCATGCCTGATACCCAGAATCCCTAAACTTGAACCGAAGCCAGTGGTGTGACAGAAAATGTAAAAATAAAAATTACCTCTTAACTCTTGAGTGAGTATTTCACAAAACCAACGCATGCAGTGACTAAAAGCCAATGATATAATGTAATGTGCGAAATCTACAAACGAGTGGTAGATTTTATAGCACAAGGTTATTCGATCCGTCTGTAAGTTCCTTGTTATCATGAACAAACGGACTACTGTCTGAGGTATTAACCTATTTAGAGTTAGTTCCTAATTGAGTCACAATCCTTCCGCACTAAAAACAGTTTTATCACGTAGGAAAAATACTAATCTATACCTAATTGCTTTTTTATCTAAATTCTTGCCTTATTGCAACTCATTAGGAGTTTGGCAACTTGTAACTGAAGTACCTAAGCGGGAGGTGATCCGATTTTTATTTAAGTACTTAGCAACATCTTTTAAAACAGTTTTTACACAGTAGTTGTTCGAGTTAGGATAGGCCTTGAAAGTTTCTGGGGCAATATGGGAATAGAAAACTTTTCATCACATTTGCTGTTTAAAGGTATCATTGCGTCTACGTGTACTGAAGCATAATGTACTATTTTATTCCCAAGGGAATAATGGATTTAGTTTTAAAAATTAATATAATCCGTACAATACTTCAGGCAAAGGATGTTTCAATCTGCCAAGGATTTTTATTGCACAACCAAAATTTTACTATTATTAGCTGTAAAATATATTATACGGTATGAAAAATGCATTTTATTTATGTTTTACAATTATTTCAGTGTGTTTTGCATTTATTTCGTAAAATTATAACTCAGATAAATTGTTATAATTTACAATCTGACAATATGCTCTCTACTCGCGCTTGACCGCGGGCGTACGCGAGGCACCCACCGTTGCCTAGCAACGGAGAGTACAACAGATCAAAATAAAGTACAATTTTAGTTCAATTATATGATTTATATACTTTTTTGAACGTTGCATTTAATTTATATGCAGTATTTTCGTGTTTGTTTTCGTTCAAAAAGTGTTTGTTATCAAAAACAATGGATTTAATATGAATAATCTGATGTAGATCAAGATACACTACTGGTCGCGCCGCCGGTTGAAGGTTTTGCCTTATGACTGTTTCCTCTGTATTTTTCTCTCAAATGTGATGAAAAACATTGTGTGTAATTCGGGGAGTATGAATATTACTAACTCGAGTCTTTAAATCGCTCCGGCAAGCCGTCGCGATTTAACTTACTCTCGTTAGTAATATTCAACTTCCTCCCCTTGTTGCACAATGTACTATTATTCCGCATACAACATTCATGATTTTTGGAATTAGTTACACGTGGAAAATTTCGGCATATCAGTAGGCAGTTGACTTTCAGTTTTTAATTAATTATGATAAAGAAAAGAATCCGTTACAAAGGTAGATTAAGCACGTTATTTATCGTCGTTCATTAAATAATAATACCCTCAATATTAGCCACTTTAGCCAGTAGTCCGCTACTGCGCAGTAAAGTAAATGAACAATATAACATTATCTATGTACAATAAGTCACTCAAGAATGTACCAAAGTATTGTTACACTCTGTGTGTTAATCCATTGGACACGAATTTCAGTCATGAATCATGAACAAGCGCAGAGAAACTCTGATTGTTTCGAACTTCTTATATATAGTCTAGGGTGTGCAAACCGGTTAACCGGTTAACCGAAAAACCGGTTAACCGAGACTTTTTGGCCTCTGTTAAAAACCGGTTTTTATAGTCGCTAACCGGTTAATAACCGAAACTGTACTTCTTTCTCAAAATTTGGAAAATTAGGCATTAAAAGGTTAAAAAATACGTAATTATTTAATGTTTTGTAATAATAAAGATTTATTCATTACTTTTCAACGACAACATTATTATCTGTAATGATTTTATTTTAAAAATTAGTTCCGAGTCTACTCAATTATACATTTTATACAATACAGTAGAGTCCGGTTAGTATATTACGACTCCGCATAGACCTAACGTCCAACCTCTTACAACGACATAAGCACAGGTATTTATTTGGTTCTCGTATGTGATAGTATGAAAGTACATCTGTTTATTACGACTCCGATTTTAACGGCCAGCCGCTTTTTATGACACATTTTACACAGAATCCGTCCGTCAAGTCCGGTTGCAACGACGAGCGACAACGTTTTTAGTTTTACTAGTAAATTGAGGAAACAAAGCTACTTCCACCCGAGCACGGCCCCCTGTCTTGCCTACAACAAGTAGCAAAATTACATTGTGGCCATGTAACTTTTTGAAGTATTGCTTATAAGCTAAATAGAACCCAATTTGTATTTTTCGATTGCGTATAAACTAGCTTTACTTACAAATGATGAGCAAGCACGCATACTAAAAAGGATTTTTCTAACTAAACAAGTCACAATAAAATAAGGTATTAATACTATGATAATAATATTATAATACCCTTTAATAAACCTATTGATTGAAATGTTGTAGTAATAGAGATGAAGATATTACTTTTAATTAAAAGAAATTAAATTCGTTTTGTACGACATCCGGTTAGTACGACGTAGGGTTTCTGATTTCTCGACCTATTAGAAGTCTCGAGTTTCGAGAAATCTCGAGCCCAAAGTCTCGAGTCTCGAGTCTTTTTTTATAAATGGTAAAATTTTGATAAAACAATAAACAACAATATGATTAGTAGTTTTTATTGCACCACACTATCATAAAAAATGCGTAAGAGCAATAAAAATCTTATTTGAAATAAACATAAATCAAATTTTTACAAGAAAACTACAATTATAGTCTTGAAAATAATACCTAATCCTTTAACTTCCCCGCCCGTGCACGGGTTAAGTAAATTAAAATGTCATGTATTAAATCATAATGTCATTGAAATTAAACGTTTAAAATAACTTCTTCTTCTTCCTCGTTTCCTCATTGCCGAGGTTCGCGACCACAAGTAGCGTGTCTCCATCTCCATTGAACGCGGTCATAAGCCATGTGGACTGCACAGTATACGCTGTCGCCACACGATTTATTCACACAGTCAGACCATCTCTTACGAGCCCCACCCCAAGAATGTTTACCATTAATTCGCCATATTATGCATTGGTGCTCTCATAATGTGTCCGAAAAATCTGAGGGTCGCTCTTGGCATATTTTAGAGAGCCGTGTGGTGATATTCAGTTCTTGCAAAATAGAGATGTTTGTTAGTTCTTCTAGCTTTTCAAGTTATACTCGTATCAGTCTTCGCCAGCACCACATCTCAATAGCGTCAATCTTAGCCACATCAAAACTTTTCGGGGTCCAAGTCCATAAGTACATAAATATCGAGATTATTGAAATAATCGCACTTTATTTTGACGTCGAATTCCTCTGTTCTTCCAAATCTTGTCGAAGTTAGCCATAGCACTCTTCGCAGGTTATCAATGACCCAAGATACATAAACGCGCTGACTTTTTTGTAATGACGAATTGCTTTTAAATAACATGAGGCTGTCAAAACTAGCCAAAGTCGCTGCCAGCTTACGTTGGAATGAGAGCTAGAGGTTGGATCGCTTTATCTCGTTATAATTTATGACCGCCGTTCGACACCGTCCCCACCGCCTCGCGATGAGACCGGGCAGAAGGTAAAAAGTTGCATTTCACTTCAGGTCGTACTTTACATTCGGGCCTCGAGACGTCTCGAGTACCTGTCATTTTTTTCTCGTCTCGAATGAAGCCGAAAGTCTCGAGAAGTCTCGAGTTCGAGACTCTCGAGCAGAAACCCTAGTACGACGTAATATCAGCGGTCCCTCGAGCGTCGTTGTAACTGGAGTCTACCGTATATTTCAAATATTTTAGAAAAGAAAGGTAAAATGGAGATCTTGGTTTTCTTACATCAATTGCTTGTATTACTAGGGGGTCTGGGAGCGGTAGACCTTCGCGACATGCCTAGAAAACGCAAAACTGACGAATCACATTCAAACCACACAAGCCTTTTATAGTAATTTCCGCATTTACCAAATTTCCAAAAACTGGATAAAAATAATCTTCATCGTGCAAGTAATACCTCCTACGATATCATCAACATCAGAATTCTTAAAGGTAATGGTAATTAATGCGTAGTACGGCCATTTACTAAAAATCCTCAAAACCGGTTAATAACCGGTTAACCGGTTTTGAAGGAAAAGTCTCGGTTATTAACCGGTTTTTTAAGTTAACCGGTTTTTGCATACCCTAATATAGTCCATTTCAAATACGAAGGCCCGATGGCACTCGAAACTTAACAATAGGGCTCATAATGTTTGCCTTTTGTTATCTAATTAGGCCCACTTCAAATTGGCACGCGTCGGTGCAATCTTTTTGTCGGTGCAATCAGGTATCTTTTGTTATCACTAATCCTATTGGTAACGCTAATTGACCGTCTCAAGTGCCATCGGGCCTTCGTATTTGAAATGGACTATACAAAGTGCTTGTATACTGTAACAGGAGAATGCTTTTGTTCGCCCTTACATCGTTTCAGAAAGGCAAAGACAACAAAATTTGTAAAATTTTGATTTGTAAACAAATCATCATTATTATCAAAAGT
Source organism: Leguminivora glycinivorella (assembly GCF_023078275.1). Taxonomy (NCBI): domain Eukaryota; kingdom Metazoa; phylum Arthropoda; class Insecta; order Lepidoptera; family Tortricidae; genus Leguminivora; species Leguminivora glycinivorella. The sequence continues at coordinate 20,146,616 of NC_062975.1, forward strand.
AATTAAAATCATTAAATATTTCCTTCAGTGCAGGTTTAATTAATGTTGACTTTCATTTTACTACGTTACGTTACGTGAACTGACGTATATCTATTCCATGCCTACAAGATAAGATAGAGAGCTACAAAAGGAAGAAGAAAAATAAATAGGTACTTAACTACATTTAAGATAACTGCTAGTGATGAACACTAATTTAGTAATAATAGTTAATAGTTAATTTAATAGTTTTTCCTTTGAACTTTATTATTATATTCATATCGAACTTATAGATTGTTTAAAAATCTCAACATCAATTGGCAAGTTAATTTGCGGATACAAGTAATGAAACAAAACGATAAGATAACCACACTTAATAATTTCTACAAATTTTGTTCCTTATTCCATTGTTATAAGGCTATGAATGTCTAGATGTCTTCGGCATGACGGGAACTTAGAACATACAACAACTGGAATAGTCTTATGTAGCGGTTGAGTAAAATAAAGATTGAAAATTGCGGGGGTGAATTATATAGCAACAGGTGATGAAAAAGATTGCTCACAAATTGTTGAAATACAATTGAAAATTAACACTTTCTCATTTTGAAGCACAAAAACGACTAGGTGCATAAGATTTCGATCGACGATTTTTTGGATAGTGTGCATTTTAACCCTTGTGCCAAAAACAGAAAGGGTAAGATACTGAAAGGCTAGTCCAGTTATCTATAGTCTAAGGACGGGCACAATTACCGCAGCAAACGGAACGCACTATTAAATGCCCGCCGGTAGTTCAGAACCACCTTTAAATCAGGTTCTACATCCGCTCGCTATCATTTGACTTGTAATCTTTCCATTTCATCAACTATATTAACTGGTTTGCAACGGAAATTAAATTGGAGTCCGATGTATCATGAATTTACATAAAGTACAGATTTATTGACAAAATCTGGCGCCATATCTATAAAAATAATGAATGGCATATTAGTATGCATCGACGCAACAGCGCCAAAACTTCTGTTGTATAAGGCTTTAATTTGAGACCTGGAGAGATTACTATCTACCTTATGCATTTGTGACGCGACTAATAAACATCCAAGAATTTATCTAACCTCAGAGCAAACAATTTAGTGCAGTTCCTTTTTTATATATTTTCAGAACAAACACACAATCTTTTACAATCAGTAGTAGAGACGAACGAATCCATTGCTATATAAAGTTCCCACTGAAGAAATCTAAAACGCTTATATCATTACTGCATTTTACGACTATATTCACAGGGTTTATGAAACGAACAATAAACTTGATTGAATAAATTATAATTCTGTATTGTGTAAGTATTCAAATGTTCAAATTAGGCGGACAACACGTTTGACCAGTTCTTGTTATGGTCTCGCCTAGCTCCCTGGATTCCACAGGCGCAAAATTGTATACAGCAACAATTAAACCCTATATAATAGATTACATAATATTAAATACCCGATGATATCATCATCATAACTTGACTGTGTTCACGAATAAATTCTATACTATTTTGTTCTATAATTTTAGAGTTTTGCTCTGTTCAGTGGAATCGCCAATCTTTTCTTTCCGGTGCTAGTATTTTGGTTTGCTCGTAGCGTAGTATGCATTATATGTTTCAATTGGGTAGCTAATTTATCGTGCGGGACGTGATTTATATATTTTGAAACTGTAGTAAGTAAGTACTAAGTATGTACAGCATTTTTTGATGATCTGAATGAAATTTTAAGGTTAAAAAAATAGAACGTAATATGCTGCATTATCTTGAAGGAATAGATATAGACCCCTATCAGTCATAAGACTCATAAGTCATATCTCATATCATCATATATTAGCAACGCCCAAAGACTAAACAATCAATCAAGTTCAAATCGATTTAGTGCTATTTGTACAGATAGACGTACGATAAAAATTGGCATGATTATCACGCAATGTGGAGCAATGGAATCTTTCCCTAAAATCTAATACTGTTAGATAATAAATGTAAGTTTCATATAGGACACGTGAGCTAATGGGTGAATCAACTTTTTTTGTCATTCGTCGCCATGGTTATGGACTACGGACACTACACGGTCTTATAATGTAAATCATTTTTGACACCCTGGAATTTAAGGTATTTATTCCACTCAAATTCTTAAAGAACGTTTACTTCAAAAAACTCTTCCTCGTCAAGGTTGTCTAATCAAATAAGGTGGAATATGTCTCAAAAGTTGTCTAATCAAGTATGTAAGATATTTTCATGAAGGCCATTGAGCTAGCCAAAATTCACAAATCAGTAAATTCAGGTAATATCAAATAATATTTGTAAGATATTTTCATGAAGGCCATTGAGCTAGCCAAAATTCACAAATCAGTAAATTCAGGTAATATCAAATAATATTTGTATTTACACGCGTACACGCGTATGTAAGACACGTACACGCGCGTGCCATGTACACGCGTATGTAAGATATTTTCATGAAGGCCATTGAGCTAGCCAAAATTCACAAATCAGTAAATTCAGGTAATATCAAATACAAATATTATTTGATATTACCTGAATTTACTGATTTGTGAATTTTGGCTAGCTCAATGGCCTTCATGAAAATATCTTACATACGCGTGTACAGCCAGGAACAACAACCTTTGCATACATATTTCTCTAATGGCTGTGCAATGGTTATAAATCCTTAATAATGCTTATATTCTTTAATCTGATATTTAAATATGATTAAAGCACTCAATGAAAATATGACAGCAAAATAAATGTAATATCACTTACCGTCTAATTTCCAGCTTCCTATCAATCAAACAATGCCATGTAGATATTATCAACAGGTTTCGGAAACCCTATATTTTTAACACTATCTCGATCCTGCCCAATATCCTACTAGTTACCGGCTTCAAGATCGCGTAAGACTGATTCAATAGCGAATACTTCAAACTCCCGACGATACTTGAGGGCCTACCGCGAAAACAAAAACCAAAAATTTCTTTATATGCCTCTCTATCGCTCTTGCTTATTTGAGCGATTTCTTTATTCGTGACAGGGTCTAGAGACTCGCCTTACAGAGCGTCCCTTATTAATCTTATACATACTTATAGGGTGCATGATAACTATAAGACGCCATTGTCCTTACCGACCGTTAAATTGAATCTCAAGGCATTAACGGTTTGTTGACTACCGAAAATAGGTACCCTTTTGATAATACCTACTTGTACAGTGAGTGTATGTGGTGTATATGGAGATATCGCGAGCATGGCGACGGGCGAACTGCGCAGCGCGTTATTTTGGTCGGAACAGCTGACATGTGGCAGCATCGCGTTCCACATGGCGGAAATCGCTTTTTATGCCTATTATGTTTCATAATTCACCTTTTTTAGATGCTGCTTAGATTCGCTGAGCATTAATTAAGTCACTGATGATTGGAATATTTCAGTAACTTTCCTGACATTACAATAATGTGCTGATGCTGACCGTTAGGTCCGCCTCATCAGCTCATCACTGGAATACTCGGAAGGTAGCTTTAAAAATAGAACTATATCGAGATTGGTCAAAACAATATCTGTATGCCATGCCAATATAACTTATGATGAGTTAGCAAGTGTGTAGGTATTAGGCATAGCTGGGCATTAACTCGTTAATCCGTTAATCGTTAATTAACGAAGTTAACATTTTGGTTAACGGATTAACTTTTAAGTTAACTTTAAAAAAATTTAACGGATTCGTTAACTTCCGTTAAATTTCTTCAAGTCCGTTAATCGTTAATCCAGTTCCGCGCGTGCCGATTAAAACTTGCTCTGACCGCTACTGTAAAAGGCCGGAGTACGGCGAAACCTAGGATTTTTCCGTAAATTCACAGTCTACAGACCAATTGGTGCCTTTTGGATCACTTTTTGGAGACCTGCTAAAGTTTATTAGTCCTACTGCACCCATCACTAACTGGGAAATAGAATGTAACAAATCATCAAGGCGTACACAAATCGCGCAAACCACGCATCAAGCCAGGGTTCGGCGGGCCGCGCTATCTAGCAAGTTATCGTGGATCACAACAGGTCACCAATTTAAAACCTAGGATTTACCGAACCCACGTCGGTGTAAGTCCATAGAGGACAATATTTAATTAACATTTCGCTTTTACCAATTGGCAGCTGGAATTTTTTAAGAGATTTTGGCGAACTTCGGGCTTTTACAGTAACATATAAACTTACGCACACTACAGTAAAATTATTTTATTATAACGATTAACGGATTATCGATTAACTTTAACTTCCGTTAAATTTGTTGAAATGTATCGCTTTAATGATTAACGAAGTTAACTTTTATAGGTAGTAACGGATTAGCGATTATCGAAGTTAACTATGTATTTGATTAACGGTGCCCAGCTATGTGTGTAGGTACAGGTCAATTCACAAGAGCTGGCACGAATGGAACGAATGTTTGAATGAAAATATGCATGTGTGTGACAGATTAACCAATAAAATGGTGGCTCTTGACAGTTACGACTGTATACCAATACAGGTGTCACTCACACAATCAAAGTTTCGTTCATTTCATTCGTGCCAGCTTTCGTGAATCGACCTGTATAAGACAGAGTAGAGTACAATTAGGCAAACAGGCTTAGTTTCAGTCTTGTCTTAAGGTACAAATACAAAACTAGGATCCTTGGGAAGTTTAATTTACAACTATCGGATGAGAAATGCAACTTGTAAGTTGTGTTGCAGACAATAATCAATTTTGACTATAATGAATCGGATATCCTCGCTTCGCTCGGTTACTAGTATTATACGATCTGCGGCTTGGTCTATAATAACGTAATTTTGTGACAGGCATTGCACTGTACCCATATATTTTATGTTATGCCAGTTACAATGTGCATATTAAGTAAGACTAAGTAAGAAGTAGCGATAATATTATTAGAAGAAAATAAATAAAGTTACCTATCGGAACCAAGATCTAAACAATTACGGCATCGCTAAAACATGTGGTACATTGACGCGAACATTAATTAAATATAAGCTTTAATATAACAACATAAGTTCTATTAGAGGTTATTTTTTAATATGTAGCTGCTTGGAGAATTTATTCATTGCTTACTACTCCTAAAGCAAATTACTTCATATGATTCATAAGTTCATAACGTTATTGTTGTACATTGTATTTCTATAAAACATAGTATGAATCACCAACATAGATTGTAATCACGAACTATTTGAGAAGTAAAATTGCTTTATAACACGAAAATATGAACGATATTGATCGGGCGAACTGGAATGGTTGACTTGACACTGACAGTTATTGTAGAAATGCGCAATATGTTCAAAGGAGACCCATAAAAGTAGAATAGGGCTTGCAATTTACTTCTTTACTCGGATATTTGGTGTAGAAGAAGTAGGTATCTGGGGGGATCCTTTCAAAGGCATATTCGGTATCGTGTTGGAATCGTGGGAATAGGGGTGTTTTTTTCTTGGATTTGTTAGAGAAGGTTGGTCGACATTATCATGCTGCCAGGGGCCCATTTCTCAAAACTGAAAGTTACAAGTTACAAGCGGAAGTCTCCTTTTAACTTGTCATACATTGACAGCATTGACTACCACTTGTAACTTGTAACATTCTTGTAACATTCAGTTTTGAGAAATGGGCCCCTGGTGGACTTACTTAACAATTTAAAAATGTGCTTCAATTACTTCCATTACAGCTCTGATTGAAAGCAAGAAAGTTACTTTGCTAATTCGCGGATAGATAACGTGCTCCAAAAATGCAGAACATAACACGTGTTTCGCCTCTTTTCTAGGCATCCTCAGGAGAAGCTGGAGATATTGTCTGCCCGAGATCCGGCAACAGATGCGTGACTGTCGATGTCGTCTTACTTTTGACTATCATGTATTTCCGCAAAATTGCGCCTAAGGCCATTAATTTAATTAGCTCTGCTTTTGCATATTTGGGATTATTCATAAAACATTAACCATTTATGCCAGCATCAGCCAACGGAAACTCTAGAAACTGCTACGGTGTAATTATAAGCACGAACTATTTACTTTAACCAACGCTGAGTCATCAAACCTTTGTACGGTTGAATAATCAACATCGATCGAAATCATTAATCGAGCATGAAACTTAATAGTAAGTAATGTGATGTAATAGAACAGAAATTTATACAATTATAAAGAGCACAATTTCAATAGACTTTTCGTTTCTGCTAGTATAGTTGACGTAATTATTCCTTTAGCCACCTTTCGTTCAACTCAGATAAAATGGTAAAGAAGAGATACTTCTGAAACTCTCGAATAATACTGAATACTATCTATATTTATGATTCTGGAAGTGAACATGTGAACAATTAGACGTTTGACTTGAAACCACATATTACAAGGCCAAACTAAACTGTAGGTGGGTGGGCAACGATGATAGAAGAAAAAAAAAAGACAGGTGGACAAAGAACAGTTTTCTCACTAGGATACTATCGCTAGAGATTTTGGAGCGCCGCCAGTGGGTTCAATTGCCTTAGGTTCATTCACGTATCTTTTACCTAATAGTTGTCGTGTTGCCGACCCGCTATTAACGAACCAATAATGTGCAACTTTCATGAGTTTCATGTAACATATTGACCATACTGTATAAGAAATGATCTTTAGTTTTTGCAAAAATAGTCTTGATCTCGGATTTTTATCTTAGACATAGCTATAACTTACGATCTAGATAAAAAATGACAAAGACGCCCTTTGGAAATTTATTGCATAACTAGACTATAGAAATCAGTCATACGCGAATCGCTATTGCGTCATTTACTATTAAACGGGGGAAAAGAAGGGTTGCAGCATTGCGACATACTTTCATCATCCATGGCACCAAGCCAACGAGTGGTGTGTAGTATAAACCTACTATTTTTCTAATTGGTTTTAATGGCAGCGTTCAACTACATATTATAATTTGTAGCGTCGGTAAACTCAGCCATTAGATATTTATCAAAACTGGTTCAACCTGCACCAGCGCGGGCGACTTCAAATGGATCATGCCTGCAATTTGTTCTGCATTCAGTCCCTACAGGTTTGCTGAGTATAATATAGATACATTTGCATAATCCACAGCCTTCGGCGGCGACAGATTTACATAAGAAGCCTAACAAAAAAGAATTGATAAATGAATTTTAGTACTTAGACGGTTTGATCAGTGATCACGTTTACATACATACATACATACATACAATCACGCCTGTATCCCATGAAGGGGTAGGCAGAGCATATGAAACTACTCAAGTTTCAATGCCACTCTTGGCAAATAAGGGGTTGACAGAAAACAAAACTGACATTCACGTTTAATCATGCCGTATAGAATAATTCCACGGGTCGGAGTTTGCTAAAGGAATTTAATCTGAATTATAAATATAAAAATGGGATTACAGCCACAAATATGACCGTATTATAGGAATATATAATTGTCACTAAACTCACATAAATATACAAGGATAAAAATGGTGAATAGTTAAAAAACTAGGTAGTCTTAAAACTAACTAACTAAAACTGACATTAAAAAAAAGTTATAGTCTGGCAGCTGTATCTTCGTCCACAAAATGTCTTTTCCGTTCATAAAAGTTATCACGACATTATTTGAGCTTTGAGCTTTATTTTTGCTTGAGTTCTTTCTGTAAAATTATGCAAGATTCTCAGAACGAAGAAATATTTAATAATAAAGTAAGTTCCGGTGCAAAAAGGACAGAAAAACGAGCCGCCTTCCGCTCATTATTTGAATTTATGGTCACCCAGTGAAAAATCACAGCAGAATATTAATCGTATGCAAATTAATTACGTAACTTCAACAAAAACATTGTCACGAAGTGGTTGCAATTAATTTTGTTCCTTTCACTATATTACTGTTTCTGTATCACTATATAACAAAATGTGAGGTTTGGTTAAGTCATGGGATGAAGTCAGCAGTCAGCTACACATGTATATCTGAATATATGCACGAAGAAAAGTTGTAGAAAGTGTGTAAAAGTATACGCGATTTCGGATCACTCGTGGAAAATGGTGTAGCTGGTATGAAATAAAACTACTGGTAGGTGAGCAGCAAAGTTCAAGTTTGTAAAAGCGAGTTTTCAAAGAACTTTCTAGGTCTCAATTTGAAAAAACATTGTGTTTCCAAAAACATGATGTTTGATGACATGGCTACTACTACTGTAGTACTAACTTACTAAGTATGTTCAACCATTAAAACTACAATGACGTACGACCGAGTTTTCACGAAATAACTTAAGCTCTGCTCTGACGTTAGTAAATGAGCACGAACGTAATAAGTCAAGAGATAACTGGCCAGTAACACTAACGCCACTAACGCCTAATCTATGGAATCGGAGCAGCGAGCCGTGGAGTCACGACAACCACGCTAAAGTACAGCCATTTCGGTGTATGGATAGACAACACAGCATGTTGAAAAGCGGTTCCAGCGGCAAATGGGTATTTATTACTGCTATTGTACAGAGTAGAACGAGTAGCCGATCTTAAAATGTAGGTTTACGTTTACACATAGGTAGAGTCTGTTCGGAAAGAGAAGAGTCGTGAAATGTATGGGGTCCAATACATTCCACGGTTCTTCTCTTTCCAAAAAGACTCTTCAAGTCATAAAAAAGTTCGTCTATAGCATTGCTTAGGAATATACCTAATAGTAAATGAATTCACCAATTACTGTTGATTTCGTCATAAAGCATTTCCGTCCGATTCTGCATTCTAAATGAATCGTTTACTTATGTTATGTATCTGCATCTGCAACACCAGCCAGTTGAGTGGCTGTCATTCCGGTCCGGACTGAGATACGTACTCTACAGATCGACAATACGAATCCAGATGCCAACTCAGAATTAAGCTGTTCAAAGTCTACAACAATCATTTTTCGGTGATATAATACTACTCCTTACCACCTACTCTGTCCCAGCGGCCGTCAATAGCAATTGAAGTTCACCGTCTGCGTCAATTAGATTGTTTACCAACTTAAACCGGTAGTAATTCCTCGTTAACTCCCCCTCTGCTATTTAAATCGGTTTTATTGGATCATTTGAATTCTTACACATCGTGGTATTACTGGGCACATTCGAACGAATGCATTTCCAGCATTTCTCTCATGGTCATGACCATAACCACAATGTGTTTTTTGAACTGCGATGAACGTAGTGGCATAAGGGCCGTAACATATATACGAATATAAAAATTAAAAATCTTTAAATGTGCTGTTCAACTGAATAAATCTTGGACATCGATCCTACAAACCACGAACGTCATCAACTAGAGATTTCCACGATTGGCAAGAAATTGTAAACAAATCCAATTTCGCACCTAAGCAATGCATTTTGGCTTACATCGGTCGTGCCAAAGGCAAGACAGCAAACTTGTTATTGAAACGTATCAGAATACGAATATCAAATACTCATCAATTCGACTCAGCAAATGCTTTACAATAGAATATCACATATCACCTACTTAATAATACGACTGGAACTCTCATGTAGGACAGGAGAAATAATGCTTGAATCTATCTAATGAACACGAAGCTAGTTAATATACCTACACTACAATTGCTCCAAAGCAGCATTTCACAAACGATGGGTCGCAAAACCATTGGTAGGTTGAAACTACTAGATATGACCGAGCAAACAACATTAGATTTTGCCTCCTTTTTAAGATGGCCAAAAGTTGGGTCCCAAAGTTGGCAGTTTTTGTTAGGTCGTTTCTACAAAGTGGTCAAAGTCTTCGTGTTGTATAATTTTATTTTAATTATGGTGGCACCGACACAATCATTGCTATTAGCTTCCATTCTCTGAAGGCCGATAATTATATGTATTGCTGCTTTTCTATCCGTCTGGCACGATTGCCTATCTCCCAAATACAAGTATGTTTACAGAGCCATTTCACTTCCATTGTTTACCGCTACAGACTACTTACCCACTTACCCAGCCAGCATTTGGGGCGTTTACAAAGAGCGCGTGGTCACCAGACATTTTTACTGGTAGAATACCACTATTTGAACAGCGCAATTGAGTAGGATTAATTAATTGTGGGCTGTTAAGTCGTTTTACATATTTTCCTAAACCTTATGTAAAAAATGAGTTAAAGGCTGTTAAACGACTTATGAGTTAATTTTCCCAAACCTGTAACTCATTTTTTACATATTTTCCTAAATTATACGAGTGCTGGTTGTGTTCTTTGACAGAACTAAATTACTACGGGAGATCATATGTGTCGTCACTTTGGCTAACTCAAATGCTCCGTCTAGTAGTTGAGGTGATCTGTGTTTCCCGCAAAACAGGGCCGAGTCCTACGTAAAGTAGATCGACTGTAGCAACCGCTGTACATGGCAACAAGGCATAATCTGAGGGCAGTGGGAGGCACACCTGCCCCAACTGGTTCTGCGCGGGGACGTCGAAATCCTACGGAACATTCTATGTAAATTTAAGCCCCTTGGTTTCATTACTATCGTGCCCGGCCGACACCCACACAGGATAAGTGCGTTTACAAAAAATAGACTAGACGATGTTTTGTGTTTACAAAGATACCGACTAGACGAGCCTATTTCCGTAAATCAGTAGTATCTGTTAGATACACATGATTAAGTAGGTATTAGGTATGTGTAACCGTAATTCAATAGCTAAAGGTCTAGCTCGTTAGAGCCAAGAGTTATGGTTACGGTTAGTTATATATGCAAATTTTTGCACTTAGCTCGTAAAATATCGGGCCATTGTTTATATCATTTATAAGTGGGCCAGGTGGGTGGTAACATAGCAAACCTAATTTTGTTCAGACGCACAGGATTCTCAAACAAGGTTGTGCGAAGACAATTACAAGATTGTCCACTAAAGGCAACCCAACATTGACTCATATTAACGTCTGAAACATTAACATATAGGTCATATAAGTACCAGTCCCGACTCTTGTTCATTTGCCTAGTGGTCCATAGTGATCTTGTATATATAGACTTAAAGATTGTTCCCTCTTTAACATTTGACCCACCAAAAAATAATGGTTTCCTAATACGATTATTATCTAGGTGGAATTAATTCTAATCTTTTAAAACACTAAGCAAGACGGATAGTTTGTTTTTGTTTGATTGTGCTATTTGTATTGTGTTGTCCCTATCGGCTTACTAAAGATAATTGCCATATTGCGCGGTCCCGGGTTCGAATCCCGGTAAGGGCATTTATTTGTGTGATGAGCACAGATATTTGTTTCTGAGTCATGGATGTTTTCTACGTATATAAGTATTTATATATTATATATATCGTTGTCTGAGTACCCACAACACAAGCCTTCTTGAGCTTACCGTGGGCCTCAGTCAATCTGTGTAAGAATGTCCTATAATATTTATTTATATTTATTTATTTATTTATTTATTTATATATATAAGTAAATAAATACAAAAAGCACATTGTAATTCGAGAAAAGAGAGATCGAAACGAATTACAATGTGCTTGTTCTGTATGACCTATTTAAGCTGTAAAATATTGCAAGTCATTAAAAACTCCCTGTATATTTTAACTTCCATTCAAAACATTTCTTGAGGAACCGCGTTGTTCGCTTATGCTTTCCCAACACTGCCCTACATTATCCCACTGCGTACGTTATTGTACCAGGTCAGACTATGGCCGGAACGTTAGGGTGCATAATGAAAAGGGCAAGTGGCCGGTTACGCTCGTGACCATGGCGTATAATCAACTTCATTGTCTTCATTCAACCCTCGATTTACTGGGCCCAAGGACGATATAGTTATACGCGCTCTGGTAATTTTATTGACTTGTGAAAGTTGTGAAGTAATAATTCGGTATTTATTTTCCACTTATTGATTTTTTTTTTGTAGGTTGTAGGTTTCAGTTTCTATTAAATTGGATATTACTGGTAAGGTCCACTAATGTTTCTAATCATATAGACGGTCAACCAAATTTATCACTAAAAATTCTATGGGAATTAAACCTTCGCCCAGAGCCAGCGATGATGTCGTCAACGTTAGGAAGGCATACGCTTTACGAAGACAATAAGCTAAGCTAGTTTCCTACTAGTCAAATCAGCTTCTTTTTAAGAACTGTCAAAACGATTTGCTAATACGGAATTACTATGAAATACTGAGGAGTGACGTCACGATCATTTCATTTACTTTATATCTTTCTCTTTGACTTATTAAATATAAATTATGTTTAAACATAACCACTGTCCATATGTTTCTTCTTATTATGTAGTGCTTTATTTCGTGCACTGCACAAAATATTTTATTGTAAGTATAGGAAACTAGCCTATTGGCAGGCGAGCCCTAAATTCTACAATTTTGCATTGCAGCCCTACATACTACAACAACGCAAATTTGCCGCCTTTTTAGAGCAAAGATTTGGTTGACCGTCTATATATAAACTTCGGGACATATTTTATATAGAACATATTTTAAACGTCTGGAAATGAATAAGGGAAGTATGTAAGTGATTAAAATACATAAAATCGATTGGCCACTTTACGCATGAATTCTCCCCGGAAAATGAAATTGCTATGAGTACCTAATTGCACATTTAAGTGCTTACATTTACCTTTATGTTTATTGTGTAATGTGTAATATACGGTCAAGATAAGAAGTCTAATGAAACTCATAAATGTTAGGTCAAATCAAAGATGTTCCTAATGTTTTTTGGCAATGGTAGAATTTTGAGTAGAAGGTTCATGAATAAGGGAAATCATAGACTAATTTATAGCATTCATTAAAATTTGGCAAGAAGCTGAAGTTTTAGGTATTTCTCTCGCTGAAAACAATAGAGCCATTCTCAATTTCTCACCAACCTGATGAAAAGCAATCAAAACTAATAACGACGGGAAATACAAATTTCAAGTGTGGGGAACATCTAGCAATAATAGAAACTTGACAGGCCCACGTCACGCACGGAGCTTTGACCGGCCGCGTGCGTCAGCGGTTTTCGGTTTGCACGGAAATAAACTGCCTAGGAAACTTTGGCACCGTATACCGCAGCGGGAGACACGGGCCTAAATCTAAGAGCACGTTGGATTTGGAGAAGATTTAAAGATTTTCTGCGCGTGATCAGATCGTACAAAGGGCGGGTCCAACTTTGTACTCAGAGGAGAGGCCACGAAGTCAATTCTAGATCAGTGGTGGGCAAACTTTTTCATTGGGGGCCAAAATATGAAGGAATTTTGGCGGGCTAGTTTCACACCAAAAATGCATCTTTACTACAGTGTGCTGGCCATATCACACACTATTTTGAAGGACCGGTGGCGGGCCGGATACAATCCGTTCGCGCGCCGTACTCGTACTTTGCCCACTGTCGCGCCGAGCGCGATGTAAATTGGTAAGTGGTATTGAATAGGTTACTACTTTGTCATGTGGCAACACGGACAGCTCGAATGACAGCTCCAATGGCGGGACGGAAGCACATTGGCGCCATTGGAAGAAAAGCAAGGTACGTGCACGTGGCGTGAGACGGCGCGGGGTGTATGAAATGAGGAGTACATGTAGCGCCTCCACGCCGTTACAGGAGCCTGCCCTGGTGAGTGTTTATACACATATTTATACTTGTATAATCGACAATACTAGCTACATGGGAGTGGAACAAAGGGTTAGCCAACGGCCTTTGGTTAACGTAGTTTCACTAAGTCGTAGTCCAATCCTGAGGTGTCTACCTAGACAAATAATACAAGGACATTGGACTGGGGAGCGTAGGGCTCCCCGGAGTGTGTACCGGAAGCACACAGGCAAAGCATGTAGTACGGTCGGTTATGAGTTGGAGTAAGGGTCGGGTCTAGTGGGGGCAGGCTTATGGAGGACCCCGTGGGGGCAGCGCCCCCACGTCCAGGTGGTGTGTAGGACACCAGAGTACTATATGTTCAGCTAGTACTTAGTCTGGAGGCGAACCGATCGTACAGGGAGAGTCACTCTGGATAGGCCAGTAGACTTGACTCTCATTAACAGACGTGCGATGCCAACTCTGGAGTAAATATACATATAACAGTGTGGTCGAAAGCGACCCCTTCTCCTACTCTCATGTAGCATGGCGTTATATGTATTACTGATATGATGAACCCTTGTTGCCCACGCGGATCTATACCCAAGTCGGATTCAGGCATGTGTGTTACACAACGTCGGGTATAAAGGGGGCGACAAGAAATGGTGAAGATGATCTGGGATTTGTGATGACGGGAAGCCAGATCAGTTTTGGCTATTCCATCTGTAGATCATTTTAAAACAGGTCCTTGTTGCCAAGATAGTCAAATTAATTTTTGAATTGGTTGAGCTCAAGGTACTTGGGTGACGTATTTTATTTCGAAAATATGTCCTATATTAATCATTGCTTATTTCACAGCTTGCGACGAGATCAATAAATAAATTGAAAAGGAGCAAGTTGTTTTAATTTAATAGCATGTTTATTTTAACCTATTTCATTTAGACGGTAAAAGGGTGCACCCTAGGCTAAGCTAGATTAAGTGTAGAATATAATAATTATTATGTAATTATTTTAACGAAACTTAATTATAAATTATTTTTTGTTATGTTGGCCATGTTGTATTTTATACAGTTGTTGCAGGATGGTTGTTTACTTGTGGTTTACTTACTTACTGTGATTACTTATCTGTGATCTCAAGAGTACGTTCGGATTCGATCATTTATTTGCACTGGCAAATAAACCAACCAGGAAAATTATTTATTTTTTAAGACAAACAATGATAAATAATTCTTGTTAAGCAAATAATACACATCAATTGTAACAATGCGTATTTATTTAGCGCGTCGATTGGTTTTATTTACTATTTTGTAAAACTATAACTGTCAAGGAGCCTTCCGAACACGATCAGCAATCGGAACGCACCATTGCACTGCTCTGCTCTGTGGCGAGTATCATCGAAGTTGAAAGGAAAAAAATCAGAACTTTCGCGGTATTCGAAGTTGTAAAGTGAAGTGAGTTTAGCGAAAAGAAAGTGTCTTATTTAGTGTATTAAGAGATATCTCAACGCCCTGAGATTTGCGATTCCAGTTTGGCAAAGAGAATTATTCTCAAAGCGAGTTGCAGCAACATTTCAGGTACGGGTAAACATGTAAGGTGCTTGGCTCAGCCGCCATGACGCACCCGGCGACCAAGTTTGGCTTTATTTTCTGCAAATACGAGTTTTAAGTGTAATGAAGTAATTATGGTATTCTATGTACATTGCAGCTGCACCAAAGTAGGGAATATACCCGGCCAAATTGGAAATACTTAGTTCACGATTCGTGGGCATTCTCGGTCCGCCGCCCGGGACAAGGGAGTAAAAAGTTTACTCGTACAACAAAACGACTGACCGGGTGAGTTTGTTGCCGATGATCTATGTATTTTATCGAAAACATTTGACATAAAAACATCAAAGGATTGCGTCGAAGAAAGCAAATGGATGTACGGCAGTGCCTCCGCCAAGAAGTATAACTACCTACTTTTAAAATTTTATTGAAAATATAAACTTGATATAGACTAATAATTATTTATAAATGAAACTGTAGTGTAGTGCAATTAGCCAATTGTTTTAATTATTTTCAGCCGTCACCATGGCAAGCTTATACAGCCGAGTAAAGTTGCGCCATGAGCGACTAACAAAAGTTACTGCGGACTCCGAAGCCCTCTTGCAACAACTTCAGGCTAATGGAGCCGTTAGTGAAGACCAGTTCACAGGACTCCATATAAAATTACGACAGTGCTTGGACAGCTTCGAAAGAGAGATCTTTCAGTACCTAAGGGTTGTACCGGAGGCGGACATAGTTGGCATGACCGAGGACCAGCTCAAGGCCGAAGACATATTGACAGACCTAGAAACGGCATGCCAACTCAACAAAAGGCGAAATGAGTCAGTCAACAAGTCGAAGTTGCCAGAACTGAGCCTGCCTTCCTTCTCCGGTGACCACTTAAAGTGGTGCGAATTTTGGGACCGATTTGTTGCTAACGTGGATCAGAGAAATTTACAGGAATCTGAAAAGCTTATGTACCTCCTGAGCTGCCTGAAAGATTCAGCGTTAGAGACCGTATCCGGATTAGCTGCAACCAACGCAAACTATTCTGTTGCCGTTGAAACCCTAAAGAAACGGTACGGCTCAACGCACACCCTCATTGATGCTCATTATTCAGCCCTTAACAGCCTCCGGAAGGCAGATTCTACTAGTGCGAGTTGCCGGAGCGTGCTGGATAATATAGAGCACAACATCCGCGTGTTAGAAAAGCTCGGAGAGCCGATTGGAGGGAACCATCTGAGATCCCTGGTATTATCAAAGTTTCCAGAGAAGGTCATCCACGAACATCATCTGATAGGAGGAGGTACTGATTTATCAGCCATACGAAGTAGCTTAGACAGGATTATAACAGCTATGGAGAAATCCACCTCTTCTGTGGGTGACACTGAGTTCATTGCCGTACCAGGTACTACGACTGAAGCACTGCAAGTCCGTACTGAAGTCAGACCATCAAGTAGCCGTAAACGAAAACATCCAGGAAACACTGGTGCACAACCTCCGAAGAAGGCACTAAGATCATGCTTGTTCTGCCAGGGGAAAGGACATGCAAGCAGGGACTGCCGTAAATACACCACAGTAGAAGCCAGGCAAAAACAAGTGAAGGGAAGGTGCTTGCACTGCCTCCGACGCAATCATGCAGCATCATCCTGCAAACGCAAGATTGCTTGCTTCCGCTGTAAAGGAGATCACCTGATCTTATTCTGTCCCAACCCAGCTCCCGTTGGTGAGAAAAGTGACATTTTAGATGATGATGCTATTAAATCCTTGTGTGCCACATCTCATAAAAATACCTTTTTACAGACCGCAGTGGCAACCCTTCAAAACCCGCTAACTAGGAAGGCCATCAGAGGAAGAGTCTTTTTGGATAGTGGAAGCCAACGTAGTTATATTACCCGAGCGACTGCAAAAAGGTTAAACCTGCCAACCAATGAAAAGGATCTTCTGCTCATTTTCACCTTTGGAGCCTCTGAACCTCAGCAGACGTCATCCCCTTCAACTACAGTCAGCATACAGACAAAACGTGATATCACCAAACAGTTTACTGTGAATGTAGTACCCAGAATAACAGACAGAGTACCAGTGACGTCGTTTGAGTATCCTGGTGTTGACATTGTTGCTGATGATGGTACAGTTGGAGAGGGGGTTGATGTACTCATCGGGAACGACTACTTTGGAGCGATCCTCACAGGAGGAAAAATACAGGTTTCAGAAGATTTTTGGTTATTGGATACTGATTTTGGGTGGGTGCCTTCAGGAAAACTTACTATCGAAGAGAAAAGCGAAGCCCTCTCGGTAGTCACATATTGTCAGTGTCATACCCCTAACTGCCCGTATTTCAATGAACCAGACTTGCCCCTAAGAAACATAGATGTCAGATTCTTGTGGTCGTTAGAGAACCTAGGGATTACGGACTCACCTAAAGCTACGAGGCAAGAAGAAGCAGTCCGTCACTTCAATGAGACTGTCCAATATCAAGAAGGCCGGTACTTAGTCAAGTGGCCCTGGATCGAATACCCACCAGATCTGCCATCAAACTTTGGTTTGGCCTTGGGTCGATTGAAAAGTATCCTGAAAAGGCTGGACTTGCCATTGGTCAATGAGTATGATTCTATACTGAAAGGACAACTTGACCTAGGGATCATTGAGGTTGTAGCGAGAGGACCAGACCTGGACAGAGACCACCCAGTCCACTACCTCGCTCATCATATGGTCAAACAAGATGGCAAGGGTAGAATAGTGTATGACGCTAGTGCCAAAGTTACTGGACAGAAAAGCCTAAATGAGTGCCTTTACAGTGGACCTTCTATGTTGGAAGACCTTACTGCATTACTACTGAAGTTCCGAACAAAGAGGTATGGCATACTGGCTGATGTCGAGAAGGCGTTCCTACAAGTGGCACTTCAAGAGGATGATCGTGATGTTACAAGGTTCCTCTGGTTAAAGGACACAACCAAGGAAGCTACCGAAGATAACCTGCTATATCTGAGGTTCTGCAGGGTACCCTTTGGAGTCGTCGCGAGTCCGTTTTTGCTGACAGCCACGATCCGTCACTACATAAGCACGACAAATAAGGCTTTGCTGGAAAAGGTTGCTGACAAATGCTATGTAGACAATCTAGTGACGGGAGCTGATGACCTGCAGGAGGCTAAGCAGATCTATGAGCAAACTAGAACAACGTTTGAACAACTGTCTATGAATATGAGAGACTGGATCTCAAATAACCGGAGTTTCATGGACGTGATACCAGAACATCATAGATCGGTGAAACATGGGCAGGTCAAAGTGCTTGGACTAATGTGGAATGTCAAAGAAGACACACTGAAACTCAATGTAACTGAAGACCATTTCAGCACAGATCCTCCGATAAACACAAAGAGGAAAGTTCTTCGGGCTCTAGCACGTGTGTATGACCCATGCGGTTTTGTATGCCCGCTCATGTTGTCAATGAAGCTGATCTTCCAGAATATCTGTGAAAGGAAATGTAAATGGGACACAGAACTGCCTACAGAGCTGACACAATCAGTGGAGAATGTCATGGAAAGCTTGAAGTCTATAGTGGTTACAGAGATACCTAGGTATGTGGGGACAGATGTCTCGAGGAATGGACTTAAGTACCACCTACACTGCTTCACAGATGCTTCCAAGGACGCGTATGCTGCGGTCATCTACCTCAGAGTGGTTGGCGATGGACAAGGAAAATCAGTCTCCCTTTTGATGGCTAAATCACACGTGTCACAGACCAAAGACAAGGATGAGTTGAAGATTCCCAAATTGGAATTACTAGGATTTCTGATTGGAAGTAGACTCTTGAAATATGTAAGGAACCATCTTGATCTTGACATTGAGAAAGAATATTTGTGGTCAGACAGTTTGGTCGTACTCAGCTGGATGAGGTCGAATAAATTGCTTCCACCCTTTGTTGCTAACAGAGTGAATGAAATAAAGCGGGACCACCCCAACACAGAGATGTTCTACGTCCACACAAAGCAAAACCCTGCTGACATTGCGACACGACCCGAACTGTTTGAAGAGAAAAGACAACTTTGGTTTAACGGACCAGAGTTTCTTGTCAAAGAAGAATCCTGCTGGCCCCAGAATAGACTCTATGAGTCACATCAAAACCTTCTTTCCGTTGGGGAGGTCCTGGGTGACTACCCAGGTGAACCGACACAGGAAGTATCCACTGGTGATAACACTGACCAACGTGTAGCCGTGGAGCAAGAAAGTCCCAGTGATCCCGACGAACCTATGGAGACTCAGGATTTGAACACACACATAGAGAATGGTGAATATCCTACTGATGGAACCATGGAACTTGACAATCCTGAGAATCAGAGTGAAGAGGGTATCCAGCAGCAGACCACTGTTAACAAAAGAGTGTCTGAGATAAAAGATCTACAAAAACGTCACTTTCAAGAAGAACTAAATGGTAAAAGAACACATTTAGCACGAAACTTAGATCTTTTTGTCGATGTAGACGGCCTTCTGAGGTGCCGTGGACGTATGGCGAATACCACTTGGAGCTATGACATGAAGTATCCGATACTACTGCCAAAAAACTCTGAGTTCACCGACAGAGTCATCAAGGAGACCCATGAGAGTAACTACCACGTCGGTGCTCCACACACATTGAGTATCATCAGAGAACGCTATTGGATACCACAGGGGAAAGCCCAGGTGATGAAAGTGTTAAAACGCTGCACCCAGTGTGTCAAACACGGAGGTGGTCCATACCGTTTACCAGCTACGCCGGCACTACCTCCAGAACGAGTGAATTATAACACACCTTTCACTTATACTGGTGTTGACTATCTAGGACCGCTGTTTGTGAGTACCCAGACTGGCAAAGAGAAGCGATGGATAGCTTTATTCACGTGTTTGACGGTAAGAGCCATACATCTTGAGCTTGTAAAGGATCTTTCAGCTGAAGAATGTCTCCTAGCCTTGCGACGGTTTATAGCTGCGAGAAACAAGCCGCAACGGATATACTCAGACAATGCGACTTGCTTCAAGTTAGTTGCTGAAATGGTACAACAGCCATTCTGCGTTAAGAATGACATCCAGTGGAAATTCATATGTCAACTAGCACCGTGGCACGGTGGATTTTATGAGCGGCTGATAGGCATGGTAAAACATTGCCTCAAAAGAACACTGGAAAAACACCTTCTTAACGATACCAGGCTACTAACAGTGGTGAAAGAGGTGGAAAATGTGCTTAATTCGAGACCACTGACAAGAGTCGGCACTGAAGTGGAACATGTTCTCTGTCCAGCAGATTTTTTAAGCCTAGGACAATGTTTAACTATGAGACCGTCCACCGTGGATTCACCGACTTGTAACACGGCTACAAAGAGCGACCTTGTTGAAAGCTGGAAGAGAGGGTATAGCATTCTGGAGGAATTTAAAAGAATGTTCATCCAACAGTATCTGGCTAGTCTCAGAGAGAGATACAACAACTCACCCAAGCAGCCTAGAGTGAAATCTCTTCGATCACCACAAGTAGGCGACCTCGTACAAGTGAAATCGGACCTCAAGAACAGGAACCTCTGGAAAGTGGGGAAGATCCACGAACTGATCAGAGGAAGCGATGGCGAATGTAGAGTAGCGAGGGTCAAGACTGACGATTCTACTTTAACACGTTCTGTTGGCCATCTGTACCCGCTGGAGGTGGAGGACGAGACACCTGACATAGAACCCATGGCGGCAGATTCTGTTGAGGTCGAGGAGGTCACTGGAGAGGTGGAGGTTCCAAGGAGTTTGAACCCTACACCTGCACTCGATGAACAACCCGACATCGAGATTGATTCTACGGGTGACTGTGGAGTATCCAGTCCTGATGAAGTCCCACCATCAGGGGAGCAGCCGGAGGAGAGAGGCGTTGGTCGGAGCAAGCGGAGCGCAGCGATTCGAGCCAGGGATAAGATCCTGGAGTGGACGCGGAGCTTGCTCGCCTTGCTGCAATAACCTTTTTTCGCTGTCGAGAGTGTCGCGCCGAGCGCGATGTAAATTGGTAAGTGGTATTGAATAGGTTACTACTTTGTCATGTGGCAACACGGACAGCTCGAATGACAGCTCCAATGGCGGGACGGAAGCACATTGGCGCCATTGGAAGAAAAGCAAGGTACGTGCACGTGGCGTGAGACGGCGCGGGGTGTATGAAATGAGGAGTACATGTAGCGCCTCCACGCCGTTACAGGAGCCTGCCCTGGTGAGTGTTTATACACATATTTATACTTGTATAATCGACAATACTAGCTACATGGGAGTGGAACAAAGGGTTAGCCAACGGCCTTTGGTTAACGTAGTTTCACTAAGTCGTAGTCCAATCCTGAGGTGTCTACCTAGACAAATAATACAAGGACATTGGACTGGGGAGCGTAGGGCTCCCGGAGTGTGTACCGGAAGCACACAGGCAAAGCATGTAGTACGGTCGGTTATGAGTTGGAGTAAGGGTCGGGTCTAGTGGGGGCAGGCTTATGGAGGACCCCGTGGGGGCAGCGCCCCCACGTCCAGGTGGTGTGTAGGACACCAGAGTACTATATGTTCAGCTAGTACTTAGTCTGGAGGCGAACCGATCGTACAGGGAGAGTCACTCTGGATAGGCCAGTAGACTTGACTCTCATTAACAGACGTGCGATGCCAACTCTGGAGTAAATATACATATAACAGTGTGGTCGAAAGCGACCCCTTCTCCTACTCTCATGTAGCATGGCGTTATATGTATTACTGATATGATGAACCCTTGTTGCCCACGCGGATCTATACCCAAGTCGGATTCAGGCATGTGTGTTACACAACGTCGGGTATAAAGGGGGCGACACCCACCACTGTTCTAAACCTTGCCCCCTCTGGATCTGCCTTTGTGTATAAAGCAATGGGGACGGGGTTTGGTTATTCAAATGAAGAGTGTACAGTCAAGTGTAAAAATATGGGTGCGTACAACTTATCAAAAATATGTCCCATAGCACTTTATGTCGGCGGAATAAGGTCTCGGTACATATTTTTGAGCGGATAAAATCGATACGTATTTTTGCACTTGACTCACTTGACTGTACATATGAAATACTTCTTAACGATATCTTTTAAGAGGACTGTCTAGAAAAGATGTAAATCCTTTTGAGTCACTCGTGGGCAAGTAAACAATGATAATAAGCACGCGACAAAAGCTTATAAAACTCTTTTTTTCTACTTGTCGACTGTAATCTGTCAATTAGGACACCACAGACTAAACTATAAGTGCTAACTTTTCAGTGTTGGATACTCTATGGCAGTTCCGACTCAATTATAATAAGCTCATTATAGTTGACTTTAGTTAACTGTAATAATTTCAAAAATAGAACTTCATACAATTTCTATACTAATTTGCGATACCTGGCAAATTTTCCTGCATCTGAAACACATTTTTTTTAATCTGTCGCGTTATCGGCCAATCAGAGACGGTTATTACAAACAATTGGTTGCTAGGTAATTCGATGTTGATACAACGGTGAACGACGCTATTAACATTAATTTTAACTTGCATAAAGGATGATATTTCCGTCCATTGATGATGAAGATGATGACTCGTAGAAAAAGTATTGTATACAATAGTGATATAATTAAGCTTTTCACTCTCGTATCGTACCGTACTATTAGGCCACTCAGCAAGCTTCGTGGCAAAACATGGTACTCGACTGAAAAGTTTTGTATTATATCACGATTGTATAAAATACAAAATACTATTGTTAATTGATAAGATAAAAGTAGGTCTAGCGGAGTATATGGATAGCCCTGTAGATGATTAATTCATAATGTTGAAAACAACATTAATTGGATTTCATTTCTCTATGCCGATTAATTTGGTTGGTTGAAGCATATCTTTAGTATCTTTACATTATTTACTTGAATATCATCTGATCTGAATTGATCTGATACACTAACTATTGTACACACTGGTTTTTTCTTCAGCCATACTTTTATACTCTAAATAGATCAGGCTAAGTTTTACTGAATAATTCTTATTTCTAACTATGGGACCAAAGTCCGAAATAAAGTAAAAAAAAAATACTGACGCAGATTTCTATATGGAACGCCCAAATTATTTCACGACTTTATAAAATGTCCTTACCTTGCAATATGGAAGGCACGAGGTTACAGGATGAAGATATCGAATGGAAATCGAGCAGGAGCCACGTTGATTATCTGAAACCAATGACGCCCTATTAGGAGGTAAAACTATCTTCTTTATTGAAGAAATTGTAAAATAAAATAAGACTGAAAACAATGATGCTTATAAATGGGCATAGTTTCTTGGTATTTTTATATTATTAACGTAACATGGATACAATACCAAGTATACAATTAGGAAGAAAACACGCTGTTGACTCTTATACAGCTTCATTTGCATGTACATATTTTAATCGTATTCCATATAGGTAAAATGTTGATTAACTCTATTCAAGCCATTGCAATATTATTAACCCCCGACGCAAAAACGAAGGGGTGTTATAAGTTTGACGTGTCTGTCTGTCTGTCTGTCTGTCTATCTGTCTATCTGTCTGTCTGTTTGTCTGTCTGTGTGTGTGTCTGTCTGTGGCATAGTAGCTCCCGAACGGATGAACCTATTTTGATTTAGTTTTTTTTGTCTGATAGCTGAATTAGTCGGGATGTTCTTAGCCATGTTTCATGAAAATCGGTCCACAATGTCGCGGTCAAGGGTTTTTTCAAATTTTTTTATTGTATATATACTTTTTTTTCTCGATGTCAACAGGTGTTTTTTTTTCTGTTTTGATAGAAAAAAACTTATGTTGACATTGTTGACATTTGTTTTTAACCCCCGACGCAAAAACGACGGGGTGTTATACGTTTGACGTGACGTGTCTGTCTGTCTGAGGTATGTGTGTCTGTGGTATCGTAGCTCTCGAACGGATGAACCGATTTAGATTTAGTTTTTTATGTTTGTAAGCTGAGTTAGTCGGGAGTGTTCTTAGCCATGTTTCATGAAAATCGGTCCACTGTGTCGCGGTCGGGGGTTTATTTCAAAATTTAATTTTGTGGTTAGGTTATTATTGAGAAAATATAATTATATTACTGTTGTCAATTGACGGAATATTTCTAGATTTCCATAATAGTTCAGTCTCATTCCACGAGCTTTTAGCGTGCTACGATATAAGCTTTATCATTAAACAAAGTCCCGCATACAGAAATGGATTTGACGCAATTCGAAAGCGAATTGGGCACTGGTCCAAGCCACCGGAAACCACCGATGTTTATCAGTAATTATCATAGACAATGTAATATGAAAAATCAAGCCAGAATACATGATAATTAAAAATTATAAAAATAACCTAACAACACAATTTAAAACTTTGAAAAAACTACCGACTGCGACATAGTAGACCGATTTTCATGAAACATAATGGCTAAGAACACTCCCGACTAACTCAGCTTTCAGACAAAAAAAAACTAAATCTAAATTAGTTCATCCGTTCGGGAGCTACGATGCCACAGACAGACAGACAGACTAAGAGACAGACAGACACGTCAAACTTATAACACACCGTCGTTTTTGCGTCGGGGGTTAAAAATCACCGAACAGGCGGAGGCTGAACGCTTAAATTAATTCAGAAAAAGACTTCGGTCCACTGAATTGCTACATGACCGAAATAGATAAATGCATAATATAATAAACCGCCTCTTATCTAATTGCATAAATAAAACATGAAGGTTCATGGTGGCGCGATTATTATCTCCCAATATATTAATGATGCTGGCCGTCGAGGCGCTATCAACACGTGAGCACTGAACCTTGTTTTCAATTATTTGTTATCAGTGCGCGCTACATTTTTAGTTCACGCGGCGTATCCGCGATGTGGAGCAGGAAACTATAAACATTGCAAAAATTAAAAGGGGCAGACTGCGACCGGCCACGTAGTCCGCGTAGATAAAAATCGAAATAGATTTGGCTAGGCGCCGCGTGCGCATACGCAGCGGGCTGAACAATGCTGGAAAGTAGGTCGACAATCTGTTTAGTTTACAGTCACTCAGTCAAAAATGCGAATAATATGCAACAGATGTTACCGACGACTTTAACAACCCTCAAATTGCGTTATTTGAGATACTGAAACGCGATTCTGTCTCATGAATTTGAGTAGCGCGGCTAAAGAATGCGTAAATTTTATGCGCTTATCTGAATGTTTATGGATGAACACAACTTATTTATTTAAGCTTGTACATATTAGCTTCATTTTGATTTTTGAACCTTTTAAAAACGGCGTGCATATTTGAAAATGTTTCCTTTTACCGGTGTTTACGAAAACCTTGAGTTCGAATTTTATATTGCAAAAATTAGTTCACACTAACAACATAGTTGACATGTTTATAACCGGCGCGTTTGTATATTTATTATTTAACATTAAACAGAGCAATAATTTGTCGCCAAGACTAAATATTATGGGAATTAAATGATAGCACCCCAGACCACAAAGTGGTTTTAAATTTAGGTCAAGCCTACAGAGTTTTATTTCACGTAAGTTTTTATTAATTTGAAAGAGTTGACATCATTAATTTGTATAAGCATCATCATCATCATTTATTGACGCAGCGACCCAAAATGAGTCTTGGCCTCCGACACGAGTGTACGCCAATCATCCCGATCCTTAGCGACGTCCCTCCAGTTGTATGCTTGAAGATCGTGCAGATCCGCTTCAACGGCATCACCCCAACGATATCTAGGCCGTCCACTTGGCCTCCGTCCTACTGAGACACCTAGGTATGCCCTTTTCGCGCCACGATCATCCTCCATTCTTAAAACGTGGCCGAGCCAACGGAGACGATGGGCCTTAGTCTCGCCGATGATGTTAGGCGCAGCCACAAGGTCTTCAATTTCGGCATTTTTGAGGAGCCTTAAACTACCATCCGCTCTCCTGACAGGACCCAAGATCTTTCTTAGCACTTTCCTTTCTGCCACCAGTAACTTATTTTCTTCCTTAAGGGTCAGTGTCCAAGTCTCGCATCCGTACATGAGTATTGGTCGTATGACGGTCTTATATATACGTATTTTTGTGGTCTTACTCAGGAGCTTGGACACCAACACCTTATGAAGGGCGGCACTACATCGCAAGGCGTTTTGGATTCGGATGTCAATTTCCTCCTCCCGGGTATTGGTGTCGGTGACGGTGCAACCTAAGTATTTGAATTTGGCCACCCCCTTGTAAACGGTATCTACAACATGGAGATCTTCTCTTCTGACCCGTGTGTTCTTATAGCGCTTCATGTGTAGATACTCTGACTTTTCATGGCTAATACTTAGACCCACTTTCTTGGCTTCGGTTTCCAGCACTGTAGCGGACTCGACAATTTGCTGTTTTGTTTCACCAAGCAGGGCTAGATCATCTGCGTACCCAATCACCGCATGCTTTCCATTCAGCTCTAGCCCGTTATCCAGCACAAGTACTTTCCGAACCACATATTCCAGCACTAAATTGAAAAGCAACGGTGACAGAGCATCGCCCTGTTTTAGTCCTGTTATAACAGCAAATTCATCCGTTAGCTCATTATTCACCCTGACCCTCATTTTGCTCTCCTTGGTCGCCATTTCAATCAAATCCACCAACTTATTTGGGACACCAAAATTCCTAAGAATGGTGTACAGGGTCCTCCGATCAATGCTATCATATGCTTTTTTGAAATCCACAAACAATACGTGAATGCTCTGAGCGTATTCCCATTTCTTCTCCATTAGTAATTTTAAACGGAATATCTGATCAACCGTGCTGCGGTTGCGGCGAAACCCACACTGATAATCACTCAGGATTTTTTCCGCAAATGGTTCCAACCGCTTCAACAACACATACGATAGGATCTTATATGCAGACGGAAGAAGAGCAATCCCGCGATAATTTGTGCACTTTTTCCTACAGCCTTTTTTATGGATCGGGCAAATTATCCCTGCGTTCCACTCGTGAGGTTGTCGCTCCTCTTCCCAGATTCTAAAAATTAATTCATATAACTGCGTCTGCATGCGTCCTCCGCCATATTTCCATATTTCCGATGGTATGCTGTCAATTCCTGGAGCTTTGTTATTTTTTAGCCTCATGATAGCATGCCGAACCTCATCGAAAGACAAAGGATCCACCTGGGTATGGTTATCTTCTCTCGTAGCGGGAATTGCCTCATCCAGTTCAGGGCAGTTTAGCAGTTGCTGAAAGTAATTACGCCATGTGTTTTTTATCTCTTCAGTATCTGTGATTAGGTTGCCATGGTCATCTTCTAGCAACTGGGAAGTGGGCTGGTACCCTTTTTTTACAGTTCTCAGCTCTTGGTAAAATTTTCGTGAGTGGTTTGCCTTTATAAGAGTTTCCATCTCTCTAACTTTGCTGTCCATGTACTGTCTTTTGGCATTTTTAATTACTTTATAGGACTCTTTTTTAAGCTCATTATACTTCATTTCCCACTGAGTATCACTTTCGGCTAAAATTTTATATCTACGCCTCTCCTCAATAACGGCATCACATTCAGTATTCCACCACTTTAAATAAGCGATCGCGGAAATTATTTTTATCTCCATATACCTACAGACAGAAAACACTTGCCCTTGTCTGCATTTCATTTCCTTGTTTACAGTAAGCGTCTCGTTCAACAGTTTAACGCAAGAAATGAGTTAATTAACGCTTTCAGTAGTTTATTAGTTTCATTGGTGCAGTGTAAAATGTTACAGAGACATACAAATAACTGGCCACACTTTATAACGACAACATCGAGAGGTCACGGCTAATATAAGTTTATTATTAAATGTTACTGATACAGACTTTTTGTTTCCATTTTATATTTATTATATTCTACATAATGAGTATTTATTTTGCATTATATTATTTTAGTTTGCTACTAGTTTGCTTGTAAATCGAAAGAGCTGAGTTACAACAAAAACACGGAGTTTAAAATTAACTAGTATTAAGAGTACTCATTTCGTAGCCTAGTTCCGCAGCTAAATACTTAAATCGTTGTGAAAAGTCAAGTGTGTGTGTGGATTGAGTGAGCACCTTCCGAAAATAAAAAAAAATATGCTGATCATTTAGTAAAAGTTCTAAAACAATTGTAAAACGAATCTCTGAATTTGTAAAAAGATAAATCAAAAGATACAGCCATTAACATGTGCTCACTCAGTTCTCACAAACTACCAACGAAAACAGTGAATATATTCATTTAACATATAATATTTATATACTAACATTTAGTAAAAAATAGGCCAACCTACCTCTATAAATATTAGATCACCTAGTGACGTATTAAATTTTTTACAAATAGTTTCTTATGCTCACTCAATCCACATACTTTTGAAAAGCCGAATTTTGATGAAAAACATAAGATTTAGACCGCTATTATATGTGTATAGTTTAGTAAAAGTGAAATGGGAATTTGTAAAATACAAAACGAACCACTAATGTGTCAGGTTTTTTTATAATAAATTTTTGTAAGTGCTCACTCAGTCCACACGTTTTGAGAAAGTTAAAAATGTAAATATCTTACGATTTGTAGCACCTAAGACACTCGAAAGTACTTCAACATTCAGTAAAAATTTTTACTAAATATCCACCATCTAATATTTTATATTCGTTGTCTGGTTTTAAAGATATTCAGACATAACTTTTCTCATACAAATGTATCAAGTAGGGTGACCACACTATGTCGGCTCCTGATTTTCCCCACCTTCCCATTGTCATATTGAGATTGGGGAGTTTCGTTCGTTCAATTTTGATAATATTAAACTAATACCATATTAATTCTCCATCTGCAAACTGTTTTTAGGTTATGTTCTTGGCCTAGTGATGATGTGTATTGTGTAATTTTTATCGACGTCAGGATAATAACCATATCGACATGCATGCATTAAAAAGGACATGAATGATAATTGGTAAGAAACAAAGAATATAATACTTCACTAGTAAGAAACCAGAACCTGGTAATCTAATCGCGCTAACAGATGAGCGTACCGGATTTGTAAGTGGGAGCGAGAAATAGTTATTCTTTTCTCGCTCCCACTTACAAATCCGGTAAATTATTATCAAAATTGAACGAAACTCCCCAATCTCAATATGACAATGGGAAGGTGGGGAAAATCAGGAGCCGACATAGTGTGGTCACCCTACTTGATACATTTGTATGAGAAAAGTTATGTATGAATATCTTTAAAACCAGACAACGAATATAAAATATTAGATGGTGGATATTTAGTAAAAATTTTTACTAAATGTTGAAGTACTTTCGAGTGTCTTAGGTGCTACAAATCGTAAGATATTTACATTTTTAACTTTCTCAAAACGTGTGGACTGAGTGAGCACTTACAAAAATTTATTATAAAAAAACCTGACACATTAGTGGTTCGTTTTGTATTTTACAAATTCCCATTTCACTTTTACTAAACTATACACATATAATAGCGGTCTAAATCTTATGTTTTTCATCAAAATTCGGCTTTTCAAAAGTGTGTGGATTGAGTGAGCATAAGAAATTATTTGTAAAAAATTTAATACGTCACTAGGTGATCTAATATTTATAGAGGTAGGTTGGCCTATTTTTTACTAAATGTTAGTATATAAATATTATATGTTAAATGAATATATTCACTGTTTTCGTTGGTAGTTTGTGAGAACTGAGTGAGCACATGTTAATGGCTGTATCTTTTGATTTATCTTTTTACAAATTCAGAGATTCGTTTTACAATTGTTTTAGAACTTTTACTAAATGATCAGCATATTTTTTTTTATTTTCGGAAGGTGCTCACTCAATCCACACACACAGAAAGTCAAAACGATACCGAGAGTTCTGACCTAAGGTGACTACCAAACCAAGCCAGAGCCACATCAGCATGTAATGCTAGGTGTACGACTGGTGCTGCTGATGCCCTCACTTTATGAGCTTTTCTATGTTAAATCTTATGTAGTCAAATTATTGTATGTAGTTCCAACACTTCCAACAACCGCCGCTAGCATGTTTGATATTTCTACTACACCGTGGCGTACCTACGTAATTTACAAAAGCGGACAGGCTTATAACCTAGTACCAAACAGTTCAAAGTAGCCCAATAAATATTTCTAAAATAGACATTCGACGTCAGGCCCTAACAAGGATGTGCCCGATAGTCGAATTGCCATCCGTTAATACAGTAAGTGGGTGTCTATTTCGTCTCAACTGAGCCAAATGCTTGCGAAGTTCATGTGATTGCCCTGACGACCACCGCGGCGTGTACAATATAATTGTAGTCAATGTCAGCATTGTATGTTTCTTAATACGATAAATTTGATTTTCTACTATTATCTTATCTATCGATTTTATATTATTATCATGCAGATAATTGATAAATTACTACACTTCAAATAGTCCAGTGTACTACATAAGTCATCATGTCATCAAGAACAGAAGATGCTATACCCACTCTTCTTTTTCTTCCTAGCGTTATTCAGTCATTATTGCAACGGCTCATGTCAGGAGGACCTGGGGTCCGCTATAGTTACATCATAATTTTGAGTTAATGATTAGAAGTCGAAGCTCTAACTCCATCATTAGGGTTATTCGTTTTAAGACTTTTAAGTAGTATTTAGTATAGTTATGTCTGCCGCCTTTTGATCTGCTTTATTTTATTTTCGCAAATGACCTCGAAGACAGCAATATTCGCGACAACGTTAACGATTGCAATATCGACTTGACCTTCTGTTAATCCAGACGGTATAATGGGACGTTAACAATAAATTTTGCAAATTTCAAGATCTTTTAACAGGAAACTTCACAAATATTGTGAGAAAGTGCCTCTTCCGCATTCCTCGCGATTCCCCATACTCTTGATTCTAGAAAAGTGAAGATATTTTAGTACCTATAAGTACTTTAAAACGCGAAAATGCGCACATGTTACACGAGAAATATAAATGACGAGAGGCGTGCCGGAAAGTATGGCTACACGACCGAATTAATTTAACTATTTTAATTCGCATACGCCAATTCAGTTTAATTTTTGTTTTATACGTAAACGACGCTCTACATTATAATATAGACCGGTTCTACAAGTAGATAATGCGTATATTAGTAGCGATATTTTACTGTACAGGTCAAGTTTTCCATCGAAGAACGTGGAAATTTTTACACACAAAGCCATTACGAGATGAAATTAAAAATATTGACATTGACACCATAAGTTGTCTGTATATTTCTAACGATTTCGAAATTTGCTGGGGCTATTCGGGGGAGAAAAATCGATCTATGTAGGTCTAATCTTTTGCGAAGACACCTATTGTTGAGGTTCTTTTTCAATGTGTTTCTCCCAGGTTTCATAGATAATAATTTATTAGTCCCTAAAATGGTGTCGTTGGTTTTCCATTCCTAATTAATTCGCACTTGGTCAAATCGGCCCTTTACCAATATCAATTTCAAACCTGCCAAATCCGCTGATCTGGTAGAAACATTTTGGAACTGGG
Organism: Leguminivora glycinivorella; assembly: GCF_023078275.1. Taxonomy (NCBI): domain Eukaryota; kingdom Metazoa; phylum Arthropoda; class Insecta; order Lepidoptera; family Tortricidae; genus Leguminivora; species Leguminivora glycinivorella. Next base: position 20,178,041 of record NC_062975.1, read on the forward strand.
GCAGTATGCTATGAGACTTTAATTCGTGTTGGAGTAAACGTGCCAATAAACACGGGCGGGCGGGTGGACGGCCATCGACTGTTATTCGGTCAAGCATCACAGTGGATTTAGAGGGAATTTACGACGTTCTCTAACGATGGCTTAAGATGTAGATGGATTATTTTGTATCAAGTTTTGAATGACAATACTGATTACTAGGGAAAGGGGGTGCGGGAAAACAAAGTTTGGCGATTGCTTTAGCAGGTTCGAGTATTTAAAACTTGGGGTACGACTAACACATTCTTATAAGTAGGTAATTTTACCTACGCCCTCTAAAAGAGGTTTTATTGATTATGATGAGGAAAACAAAAAACATAAACAAAAAAATTACCCTTAAAATAAGCTTTAATGTTTGTGAACTTTAATTCCATTTTTAAATGACTATTACTAGTACTGTACTAGTGGCGTGTTTCTTTTAATATTTATAACAATTCAATATTTTTACGTGGCAAGCTGGCAAGAGCAGAGCACGATCATTTAAATAGACTATTGACACGGAGGTCAATAAATAATCTCTGGTTTGTTGAACTTAGGACATGAAATACAAATGTAAGCGGTCCGTAAACCGACGACGAAGCAATATTAACCCTGCATCACTGAATGCTTAAGGAAATGTCTTATTAAAATGTATAAAGCAGACGGAAAATTTATTGTAAATATTTACCGATATTTATACACTGAATAATCTACTTAATTTGTACATGTGCAACAACCAATTTTTTGTTCAAAAGTGTAAAATAATTTGTGATAAAAGATTAATTTATTAAAAGCTTTCCTTTGGTCAATCGTCGACTCATGTCCATACATCTTACACTGGGAGTAAAAAATTGCTGAAACATGTGTGTTAAGTTTCAACCCTCGATAAGCATTCATCTTTCAAATTAAAACTTTGCATTAAACTAAAGATATTTGTTTTCAAGCGATGCATGATTCCATAGCGAAACTTTGCATAGGTACATCAAGATCTGGGGATTCAGATCCTTAAATTTAATAGAATTAAAATAAGTATAAAGAATGTGTAATGTGTATTTCGGTGAATTAATATGAAAGGATCAATAAAGATAGCAAAGAAAACATATAAAAGTCCCTTGTCATTTTGCAGACAAGCAAATACTATTTAAATTGAATCGAAGTAGTAGGTCAATGCCGTATTGGCTATCGATTTGGGAAGGTGACTGTAAACGCTGAATACACTTGTACTACATACCTATGCTTTTGATAACAGAAATAATGTCAGTCGGTTTTTCTTAATACCACCTCATAAAACTCTTATGATAATGTCGACAACAAGCTGCTTTAGATTATGGAGGGTACGAAGGATTATGGAAAAACGAAGGCAGAAGAGAAGGACTGTAAATTCGAAAAGTTTCAATAAACAAAAATCGACTTTATAATATATCTCAAGATATCGAGTATATCGTAACAATGTAATATTATTTTCTTAACCCAATGGAATAAGGAGAAGGTTTTGAATTGCATTAATTTACTTCTGTTTGATACACTTCAGGTATTTAATAATAATCAGACTAATCAGAGTCAGCGGCGGCGTCGATAAAACGAAATTTGTATAATTTGTGCGTGATGTAAATTTAACACGAATTGCGTCAGAAATTGCGCGAGACAGTCAACTTGGGTCACAGATTTGCACTCGGCTGATCCTTCTTTAATTTAAACATTATCTGCCTCGTGACTACTATCACTATTATCAGAAAAGTTTCTCGCCACCAGTACAAAATAAAAGCCGACTGGTCTGATGGCTGTCTACCTGTAAGTTGCAATTTCATTCCATACTTATTCATGTAGTAATTACACAAATTCCAAAACTTCTACGATTTCAATTAAGTTACGATCATTGAAAACAAATTGTTTAACATACACAACCTGGTATATTGATAAAAATATCGATATGCAAATCCTTTCCTGTGATATTTCATCATTTTTCTTTAGGCGTTTATGTTAAAAATATTATTCATGTTTAATGTCCTTGGAAACACCGATGAAAACTGGTTTTGATCGGAAAATATATTGTTCGATTCGACTCTATTTACTTTGTACAGGTGTACCTTTTGTAGGTGTTACTTCAATCTACATTATCTCAACTAATGTCTTGGCACATATCTTATTAATAGCGATGGCTGGAATCGCCAGATAATTTAATAAAACAATCATAGCATAGTTCAAAATGAATACTAGTACAAGGTCAAAAATAACCTAGATGAAGCAGCTAGTAATACTGCCAGAGAAGGCCCATCAGGATATACGCTTGTTGCTTCCGTGACGCCGTAAAAGGAGAACCGCCCCCAAGTAAATCGGACCAGGCTAGGAAGAAGAATCGTACAATGTCTGTTCAGTAGCAGGGACAAAATGTTACTTTGTAATAATGAACCGTTTTTAATTACCAGCCGTGTTTACTAAAATGACATCACTGTTGACCGTTAATGTTTAAGCACATTTATGAGCTGTTTGTTTACGAAGAGGTTCAGGACGTTAAGGGCACAGACAGGACAAAAATATTGGGTTTGCACCATACTATAAATATGGCAAGAGAAAACAATGAGCGCAATCAAAACAAGCGAAGTCATAAATTTTAAACAAAAGCTTCATATGTGCTATTAGTAGTCATACGAAACTTAGTTGAGAGCGAATTTGGCAGTCCCGTCGGTATAAAAACTGTAAATGTTATTTCACAAGTGAATTATGACAAAAGCATTATCAATTTATATTGGTCCGACTCTAATTCGATAAGTTTTAGTGTGCATTTGAAGCATATTTGCCTAAATGACCATTAAATGCCAGTCTAACCGTAGACGTCAATAGTACGGGTAAAATTGTAAGTACCCGGTACAATACAATACCTGCTAAACCTGGTTATATTATACTCGTAATCAGCTGTAAATCGTATTCACTAAATAGTAGTGGAAGACTATTCGGGAGTAGTTGAACCTGAAACTAAAATGGCACTATTGAAGACTTAAAAAATATCTGAATTCGTTAGAATCTTTAGTATGAGCAAGCATTAGCAAGTAAGATAAGCAAAGCAGGTACGTACAACACAGCCGAAACACCTGGCAAATATTCAATAAAGGACCTCATGCAATAGCTATGACAATTTTTAATAAAATTCCTCAAAATATAATAAGCGAGAAAAAATACAAAACTTTTGTAAACAAATTAAAGTCCTATCTACTGAATTTATGCCTATATTCCTTGCATGACTTCCTACGAGACCAAACTTAGCCAGTAAGTGCATGTTGTGTTTTGTTTTGCTGTACTATTTATATGTAAAAATGCTACACCCTAGTAGGGTCCATGTTTGTACCTATAATCTATAAACACCTCTATAAAATACCATGGTTGCATTGAATAAATGAATATGAATATTGTGACAAAGCTGCAGAAATATTTCACTAAATTGCAATTTTAAGCGAGGTTTTGCAAATATATATTAAAAGCTTGCAATAACGCATACAGTCAAGAATATTTAAGCAACATCATAAATAAATGCGCAATAGTTCAAGCTATTCAATAAGGTTTCATGTCGGAACACTGAGAAATACTAATTAAATTAATGACTGCAACTCTAAAGGGCTTATACAAACACAGACGTGTAAATAGAATTAGATTCAAATCGCGACATATTTTTAATAAGGGGCCACTTAACACTTTCGCTACCAAGAACCCGACTGTCGGGTACACCGCTCGTAGAAGCGTAGCCGATTACATGGGTTTCCCCGTATGTAGCGAAAATGTCGTAGCGCCGCGTAGAGCCCGGTTTCGAAAGTGTTAAAAGCCAAATTTTTCATACGAGTACAAGCAAATGTTAAAGAATTTCGGTGACAATGAGGTTTTTGACAGATGCCTTGATGCAATTAGCTATAGAACTTTAGGTCAGCAGTTCTAAGCTAACGTTAGAGATATGTTTCTAAAAATACAATGTGAATTTAGAAATTGTCTGCGAGATTAAGATTATACGAGTATAGGTCGAGAGAAACATAATAGATGAGAGGCACATTAGGTATAATTACAAGAACTGGATACATAAAATATTATCCAACAAAGTAGACCTTAGCTTGCTTATTTTTGATAATATTATATTACTTACGATTAGAAAAATATATTCAGAAAACGTTTCAAGCCAATAATAAACGTATTGAAGATATTATTTATTATGTGTCATGACATCGACGACCTATTAGTGCGTATCTCGTATAACCCAGTTCGTGAAAGATTGGAGATAATCGCAGAATGGGAATGTTAATGCATGTTTTTGTGCTGTAGATAAAAGTGTCACGCCGAGGTATTAAGGTATAACTACAATACATGTGTATATCAGTGCTGAACTGCTGATACTGCTGATGCAGAAATAAAACATGATTTCATCAGCGAAGACTTATTTACAATTATTTTTCAACAATCTGCAACTTTGCAATGCTGTCTCGTATGGTACATATGCCCCATTTAGGGCAGAACAGAAGACACGAAAAAAAGTTGCATTAGAACGACCTATAACAAAAGGCGTCTTAGAAAACATCAGTTCAGTTTATCGCAGTAAAGCATATTTATTACACGCAAGATCTCTGCAAGCAAGGCTCAGGTCGCGATTGAGTTCAGGGTTCCTATGGAGCCATCTGCGCTGAAGGTGAAAGGAGGGCACTGCCCGCCGAGCCTAGCTTAGACAACCAATGCCAGAAATCAACACTGAACTGCTAGTACGAGTAGATATTGAAGCGCATACGGGTAATATAAACTGAATAGTTTGTTGCTAGGGGGTTAATACTGTGGACAAGGGACTACATATTTAACAGCCTATGACTATCTATACTGCGACGTAAAATTGTAGAAGAGGGACCCACTTTCTATTTTTTAACCGCCGCCTCAAATCTCTCAAAAGAAGGTGGTTCTCTATTCGTCTGTTTTTTTTTTTTTTTAATGTTTGTTCCTCGATATCTCCGTCGTTACTGGACCGATTTTGAATTTTTTTTTTTTGATTGAATATATGCCTACAGATTGGTCCTATTTTTCTCAGAACCCAGTTCTGATGATGGGATCCTGGAGAAATCGAGGGAACTCCTCAAATCTGAAAGGCATACATATGGCGATTTTTGTGTTTTTAAAAGAACAGCATGCATTTACGTACGGCACAGTGACATTTGGTGCAGTGGAACTCCTCAAACCTTAACGGTACCTATACGTATATTGATTTTTGTTGCTATCAAAAAATTAAAGCATTAAAAGCAGCAGTTAAAAAAATACCTACATTTCTACATAATCCAACATTCACAAGTAGCTTTCACCAGAACCCCAAAGGCGGCGGTTTTTTTTTCTTAAAAATTATTGTTTTTATGTTTAATGCAGTGCTAGTCGTAAATGCTTCAAAGTCAACGCGAACAACGTGAGGTATAAAGTGCTCCCCAAAACACGATTTTTTGTTGCTATCACTATTCACCATCACGACAGTTTAAATCTGCAGTGGAAAGGGACTGGTAAGGTAATATCAGTAATGTGCAAGGGACTTACGAAGGCTGGGAGTTCAGTGACCGCAGGCCGATTTATCATTTGACGCATTTAAAACAACAATTTACGTGGCACACGATTGTGAAACTTGCTGCATTGTGATGTGATACAAGCAGAACTTGTATAGTTTTTAATAGTTTTTTTAGAAGAATGGAATAGAAAAACGCGTAGAAATGCATTTAAAATCAGATATGTAGTGAAAATAAAAAATGCATTAATGTTTTATGGGATTAACTGAAGTTTTATGGGATTAAGAGAACTTGCATAATTCTACTTAATATAAAATACGAGTACATCATTGTTACGTAATTTCCCGATTAGGAAATTCAGTCTATTCTTGGTCGTGGTAATGGCCATGGGAGCCCCTGAGGACGTCAGAAAGAAAATTGCTATGATTCTGGGAAACACGAAAATGGTTGCCAAAAATATATTCTACAACTGCTCTGCCAATATCTGGTCACCGCCTGTTATATTCATAGAGCTTTCTACAAGCGGAGTGCAATAAACGCAGTTATGTCTTCCACTCTAATCGTCTGGTTGATGATATCCAGAGTTAGAGGAAAATAACAGCATTAGTATGTGAATATATCAACATATTTTTCACAAAGTTTTCACAAGCATGTGAATGAAGGCAAATCAGATCATGATAAAAAGGAACTCAGTTATTCAAGGGTAGTTAGTTGCTAGGCGCAAGGTGTCACCGTTCGCAAAAATTTATTCCATAAGAAATGTCTTTAATTTCATAGAAATGGTGTCGTTGATCAGTCCGCTCCATGTGGTTGGTGATGATGAAACTGGCTTAGTTGTCACAATGCGATAATGAACTTGATTTTCACGACTACCGATTTGATATTTCATCCAGCCAGTTGTTCGGAAAACTGTCTAGGTCATCCCGATATTTGTTTAAGACTGACCCGAGACCCGTTTTACCCGTCTACGTCCCTCGGTATTCACTTAGTGGATAAACTAGCCCCTATCCGTCCATGCATGCGGTAGACGCGACGCGAGTGGTCCAGAGCATCACACATCACACTTATTACTCTTTCAATTTTTACGTATTAAGTACTGTGAATACTCTGTATTACAATATAGATAAACCCGTGTGGTCGAAAAAGTCTATTTGAGAAGTTTAGACCTAATAAGTTTTTTTGCAAAAATTTCATTTTTGGCACAAGCTTCTATCACCGACTGTACCATTCTTTCAACAGTCATCTACTGCTCTCCGAGACGTTTCTAAAAACCCCTTGCTCGATGGGGATACGACGTTTCATAACAGAGTTCCTATGACCTCCTTTCTACTCCATCATCAGATCAGCTCCATGATACCATAATATTGCATTGTCACGTGATTTACGTGTGTACAAAATTTCAGCTCAATCGGAAACAGGTAAGTGGGTTAAATTCAGCTTCTACGTTTTGACCCAAACTAACATGGCAAGTTGAATAAAAGCTTGTAAAAATGTAGCCATAATCTAGATTGCCTATTTGCCTATGTTTCAACTTCTGCTACGGTCTGAGTTAAGTGATAAGTGCCACTGTAAACACAATACTCGTAGATATACGATTATCGACTGCACTGAATGACTAGATATTTCGGAGGAATTTTATGTAGGCGCGGCACTGGATTAAAATCAAGTATCTATTTAAATTGTAAGTAGTCATGTAGCATTAGCATAATTATAACTGGATTGTTTGTGGGCGCAAACTTTAATAAAGATACCCGTTGTTAGTAGATAATTTACTTAAAATATTAATTAGCATAATTTAAATAGCTAAATAACCTGTCTGACATGCAACGCTATGAGGTATTCTCAATTCGAGAATGGGATCCCATAGATTCACACAAAAACAAATGGCATCCAAAATCATTCTCATCTTGCATATTTATTTTTCGACACAACATCCTATAGGGTGCATTGGGGTAATTTCGAAAGTCACTTAAAAATCACCATTATTTCCATCATATGAAGATTCCCCTTTCGAAATTACCCAATGCACCCTACTCCTCTTTGTTCCTGCATGAATATATTATAGACGGAGATTTATCTAACCTTACTTACATTTCATTATATGAAATCATGTTAAACAAAAACAAAACAAGTAGTTACCCAAAAGGTTACGGCTGCATGATTAAAACCCCCTAATCACCCAAGAGAATAATATTGTTTAATCAGTCATTCCCCTATGAATAATATACAAATACCAATTACTTAGCCATAATCGATCAACGCGCAACGCGAGTAATCGGGGTCTCATGGACGTCAAACACCTTATCGCGTAATACTTTTAATGCAAGCTGATTTTTAGGTCCATACATAACTAGGCAATCATTCATACCTTTCTAGTGAATGTGTTAAAACGTATTTATTCATGGAGGGCGTCTAAAACGGGTTTTCAGGCAAGTAAAATTTAGACGGCCCTAAAATAATAGGGCTAAGTTTAGAGCGAATGACGTAGGTTCCATATGTGTAAGTCTATTGGTTTAACTTCTATTTAAGTGAACGTATCAAAAATTAGCAACTTTTTTAAGGTGATCCCGAAGACAAAGTACAACTACAATATATTATAACGTTATTGGCTTCGTGCGAAGTGCATGGAGGGGGTAAGCAAAGCGATCGCAGTGCTTGCGGTGGTCAAAATCGACACTGATTGTGGTTGTCATCTATCAAAACTCATAAAGTATAATACAATGTGTAATGTTTGATATGGGGCATCAATGTTGTTTCGTTGTTAATTGTAAAAATAATGGCATAAATAGTTGTTGCACGTTCTATGCGTTTCTTAGAGCACACTGGAAATTGGATCAAAGAACTAAATGGATAGCTACGGTGAAAAGAAAATGTAAGTGACATGTCAAAACAAACCATTATAATAAATTATATTAGCTTTGTTTACCTAATATTGTTCAATACGCTGTTAGTATTTTTCCTACCGTAAAAGATTATACTTAAAGATTCAGGCCTAGCCTGGGAATAGGCCCGTGTCGGATATTTCTGCGGCCGCGGACATGACTAGGTACTTACGTTTAGATTTGTTTTATATGGCATTAACGGGACGGAGGTTTAGCGAATACCATATCACTGGCTCGAAGAACTTGTACCATTACTCCTATGTTCTTCAAGATTCCTTATATGCCCTGCCAGCATCAATTTATTGACTCTTTCTGTAGTCTGGGGTTGGAAGTTTATACCGTGAGTAATGCTTTGGAAATTGATTTTTGGTATTATATCCATGTCTTTATAATCTATCTACCTAAATTACACTTGAAATAGTAGCTCTTGTTATTCGATTTATTTAAAATTAACGAAAAATCGTTAAAATATAATGTTTGTTTAGATGTCATTTTTTGACATTTTCCACTTCAAGTTCACATGGTAGTGGGCGTAATTGTCGTGCACGTAGCCAATAGGAACTTAAGGTTACAGCATAAATAAGAAGGTTGTCTTTTTGAAGTAGTTGCTTATTAAACTTTTTATGAAACGATTTCTCTTGCTCCTATACCATCCATGACCTCAGGATTCCGGATATTATCCGCTGGACTGACTAACAAAGATAATGCTTGCAAGAACTGTAATAAAATAAATAAAGCGACGGGCAATTAATCATGATCACAGAATACCTAGCAATGGAAAAGAAAAAAAAATAAGATGGTAAATTTTTACATAACGAAATACAGAGTTTTTTTATTAATTATAGTATTTATAATAAATACAGCAGGAACGTTATTCGCAGTTATTTCTCCGACAGAATAATACAATAATTTAACGACTACTCATAAGCCACCGCAATAGGAACTCTTGGCGAACGCCTCAAGCACCTCTGAATCAGTATCATCAATATAATCATGGTGCTGTTAATGTCAATATATTGGAGGCCGTTCCCTTTTGTCTCTGCGTTATCTGCGTAATCTGGCATTACGCAAGTCTTCAGTTGAGCGGACGAGGACTAAGGCGGTCACGGCCGGCCAACGCTCCGCAGCCCTGCCACGCGATGGAAATTGATGGAAAATTACTCCTTGCTGGCTGGACGGGAAATTGGCAGGTTATCGGGGTGGGTAAGTGGCTAACAGTAGTCTGTACGCACTTGTACCTTTGGCAAAAATGTAAAGCACGTGTCAGTTTAGGCTTCGTAGGATTAAGCCAGAAAATATTGTCGACTTCACCACATTTCACCCCTAACTGACACTGAAGTGGGAAAAACAATGATTAAGACGCAAAAGAGAGAAGAGATGTGGTAGGTACGTATACATAGCCTGTCTCAGTTTTGACAACGGGAATAGGTGCTGGGGCTGTAGGTATGATAAGGCCAACTAACTAATAAAATAGAATCAAGATAAAATAATAACTGACAATATAACATTATATATATATATATAGTATGTATTATTCTTTATCTACTACCCCTCATATGTCTATACATCAACAACACAAAGACATCAAAGAACACAAACATCCTGATTCCTAATCCACGTCCTACAGTTCTTTGAACAAAATATAAAATGCAAAATTCATTGATTATAACTAAACTCACGTTCCAAACTTTCAAACGTCAACAGAATCGTTAAAACAAGCGGCCGAGCTTCACCACATACCTATCATAAGTATCATAACATGTCAACCACATGACAAGCATTCGAATAACATAAATCATGGGAAGTTTCGAACGAATAAGTCGACTACACTACTACACCACTCTTAACTTCATGCGTATGTATGTGGTTTGGCAAAGGCGCGAGATTATCTCGGCGCAACATCGACATTTGACATAGACTTAACCACTGGTGGGCATTCAAAAAGTGGAATCTTGAGCGTTACGAGGGTTTCAAGGCACGAAAGTTAAACAAACTTTGCCACCGAGTGAAACAAAAAAAAATTCACCACACCAACGAACAAAATACTAAATATAAAACATCAAATTGAAAAACATCAATTTCATCAATGTTTTCGATATTTATGAGTCAAAATCGTCATTTATAACTATATTCTACCAGTCAGCTAAAGACATCAAGCTAAAATTGGTATGAAATTACTTTGCACTCTTGTGGATAAAATGCAATTTTGCTATCCGTTTTCGAATAGCAAAATGGATCTTTATCAGTTGGTGTGGTAAAAAGAACTTGAGGGCCGGATTTACACATAAAATGCATGCCATAGTGACTATGGCACTAGAAGTAGGCCGGATATGATCCTTTCGCGGGCCGAACAACCCGCGGGCCGTACTTTGTCCACCACAAAGACTAAACCGTCCTTACGTATTAAATACAATTACAAAAACATGTGATAGTGTCGCGCCCCTCATGAGCTAGCCCTGCTGCAATAAAAAAGCCTATGTGGGTACAACTGAGCATTTCACCACCCCCCTTTCTTCCTATGGATGTCAAATTCAAATTCAAAATTATCTTTATTCATGTAGGCCTAATTACAAGCTCTCATGAATAGTTAATTACATATATATATTATGATCTTAATCTAACCTAATGTAGTTGAAGACGACTCTGGGATTTCAGCTCAATTGTGACGAGGGCGATGGGCTAACTACTTGTCAATATCACAATTTCGGTTTCTTTTAAGCGAATCATTGCAAAGAGTTGCACTACAACTTGAGCAATTTCATAAGATATGCCTACCCATTTTCGGATATCCGTGAATTTACGTAGGTTATGTATATTATGTAATAGTAACGTATTTCTGAATTTCAGACGAAAGCTCCTTATTGCACTAAAAACATAAGGACCTTTTAGTGATAGCAAGCCACATGTATAAAAATCTGTTTACGCTGCCATTATAGTGTCTAGGTATTAGTGTATAAGGCGTCATCCATATATTACGTCACAGTGTAAGGGGGAGGGGGGGTCATACTAAATGTGACAATCCCTGTTAAAGGGATACAAAAAAGCGTGACATAGGAGGGGGGAGGGGTCCAAAAACCTGAAATTTGGTGTGACGTAATATGTGGATGATCCCTAACGTCCCAGTGAGTTAGATACTTAGGTGTTATGTACAGTCAACCAATTGGAACCCTAGGCCACTGTAGAACTACTTAGTGACGTTATAAATTAGATTGTAAGAAATCTCTCACTGCTTGTCATTTTGACATGGTTGTAGAGTGGCCTAGGGTTGCAATTGGTTGACTGTATATGTGCATACTTCAATTACAGTACAAATAAAAGGTGACAGCCTTGACAGGCACGTGTCGAGCTGTTTATTTTAGTGTACATTTTTAACTCAAGGAAAGTGGGCATGCGGTGTCTACGTCACGTCAACAGTTGTCATTCTATCGAGTCCATAGATTTAGAATTATTAAACTAGATTGTTGAATCACATTTTTTGCTATACTAAATTGAACCTTATCACTGAGACAGAAAGGTGATCGTATCGGACTAGCGAAAACGGTCCACATGAGAGGGCATTGTTTGGGCTGGTGTCCCTCTCGCACGTGTGGCCATTGTTAATGAGGTTACCACAGTAGTAGTATTTTTATCTGTATATTACCTGACTTTATAACTTCTTATATTATTTTAGTGTTATATTCAAATTAGGGTTTCGATATATTTCAAAGAATTGGAAAATAATTATAATGTAATTATTTTGATGCCAATAAATCAAAGATTTGTATAATTAAAAAATATGTTCAAATGGGTATTAGTAGATTTGGTAGTAACTTTGAAATTTGACTGGTATCCCCAATGTATGACAGAAATGACGTCACTGAATAATGTTGACATTGTCAGTAAGTGCGAGAGGGACACCAGCCCAAACAATGACCTCTCATGTGGACACACTTTTTGACCTAACTACTCATTCTGGTTTAACTGTAATTCTGTGATCGAGTCAAATACTTAGACAGTAAAGACGCCTACTACTAACAATCCTGACCTCGAGGTTCCAACGTCCTTAATAACTACATATAGAGTATCAGGTGCAGAGAATTGAGAATTAAAAGAAAAACAGCATTTCGGAGAAACGCTTTAACTTAAGTAGGTATGTCATAAACAAAACTTACAAGTTCCTTTACGAAAGTGGCTCCAAATGTCACCGACCACTTTTTTGACACATTTACGAAAAGCCATTTCGTTTGGCAGCACAAAGCTTTTCGTTTGGTAAGAAAAACACAACTTAAACCTTTAGGGGCTCAAATCTGATCAATACTGAGTGCCACCTCGATCGAAATGAGAATATTACGAGGGTTAGGGGAAGTCCCTAGTACCATAAGTAAAACGTTCCATTTCACGCCATAATAACATCACAAATTTCAAATTTGTATAGTTGTTAATTGTTATACGTTGCGAGGCATATAAAAACAAACTAAGATACACAAAAAACATTACATTTCCTTCCTTATCAGTTGTATCAATCCAGACCAGTATTTCTGAATTCAGGCAGACTTATTGACCCAGCTTAACCCATAGGAAGGTAAGTAATATAATAAGCACGTGCAGTCGTGCACAATGTATTAGTACATATTACGAAACAACGTTACATTTTTTTTTACAAGCGTGTCCTAATAAAACATGAAGTATAAGATCGTAAGGTAAGCAACTTCATGCGTAGGATAGATATAGTATATCCTGATAAGCAGTATGGATATTAAATCGCTCTCTAAAGCCTCCGCCACACAAAAGCGTTTTGATAGCGTAGCGTTAGCAATCGGCGTTCGTTAGTTCCCGCCGGCGTCCGTTGGGCGCAAGTGGCGCAACGCCAGCGTTCGTCCGGCGCACCGCTATCCAATGATAACTCCGCTAACGCTCCGCCTACGCTCTCATAACGCGCATGTTTGGCCACGCTTTAAATACAACCAGCATCCTCTTAAATCAGCTGACGGGATCAACGGCAGATAGCGACCCAACATTGAGTTATGTGCATCCTGCGTTCCAGAATGTTCGGCCGATGTCTCTTACAGAATCGTAAATTTCGACTCGAAAAAGTTTAAAGATAACTGTTGTAATTAAGGTTTGAAATGTATGCTGAATAATGATTTGCACTTTTCATCCCAAATAAACATTTAATTACTTATTTAAATGTGACCGCCCGTCGTTACCCAATTATAATTTTGTGTGTATTTAATTCTTTTCCTTACGTTTTACTTGCTAACACAATTAAAATATATTGCTTAATACTTAAATATGTATATTATATTTTTATTCTGTCCCATCCCAAACAGGCAAAACTCGCATAAATTAGGCTTTACATAGTTTAACAAAAAAAAAGTTAATTGTATTGATTGCAGTATTACAACTGGGTACATAAAAGTAAAACATGTAGAACATTTGAATTTATACACTTATGCTTATTAATTGCTTATTAATTGGTTGGAAGTGTTGGAACTATAAATGTTGCATGAATAAGAAAATAAGATTCTCTTATTAGAAAATAAGATTCCATTTGGTATAAACATTGCTGAATAACATTCTCCTTTAAAAATATATTCCTTACATTACGCAATCTGGAGAAATGATAAGTAAATATTTGCCTATGTTCCAGAAAAACAAGTTTCATTTATTTAAATTGCTGGTATAGGAGGCATTGACATTGACCTCATGAATTTTGGAAGACCTCTTGGTAAATTGACAACCGCTCTGGCGCAGTCGGTAGTGACCCTGCCTGCTACGCCGCGGTCCCGGGTTCGAATCCCGGTAAGGGCATTCATTTGTGTGATGAGCACAGATATTTGTTCCTGAGTCATGGATGTCTTCTCTGTATATAAGTATTTATATATTATATATATCGTTGTCTGAGTACCCATAACACAAGCCTTCTTGAGCTTACCGTGGGCCTCAGTCAATCTGTGTAAGAATGTCCTGTAATATTTATTTATTTATTTATTTATTTAAATATCTAATCAAATTATACAATATCACATGAATATATAAATAATTGTATGTTTCTCTGAATTCTCTTCACCCCTAAGAGATATTTGAGGAAAACGGATTCAATAAAATATATACCAAATTTAAATGGCAAAGAAAATACTGGAGCAAAATAATACAAGTTGAATAAATCAGAATAAATCTAAGCACGACAGATTCAACAAAGAACCACAAATTTTAAAAATAGGTACCTTCAAATTGTGTAGGTATGTAGGTAAACAACAACACATGATAGGTACGTACACTCACGGACTTTAATTGTTGATCCACTTCTAGCTCATTTTATACTATGGGATGTCCAGTATAAAATGAGCTAGAATTGGATCAACAATAAAATTAAAGTCCATGACCGTACCCAATAGCAGTAGGTAACTTTCTTGGCATATAATAAAAGAATTCAAATAATTGTCAGATATTGTATTTCTAATAGTAGGCTTTATAACAATACACCGTACGTTTAATCGTATTTTGTAAAATACTTTCTTTACGGTAAAAAAAAAAAACAATTCTTGCAAGGAACATGTTCAACCAAAACAATGTTTAGTCGCCTGCTGGGCTCGCTTTTAATGTCTGGCAAAATGATATGATTTATATTTCACTTACCGAGACTGCTGGTTTTCTTATTTCACCCATAATCCTTCATTGAGCGTAGTTTACTTGGAAGAAAATCTTAGATTCTCTTCCGATAAAAAATTTATACAATGACAATGGCGTAGAGCCGTAGAGCGGTTAATTCAAATTTCATTTGACACTGACAATTCCAATTCCATAGACACGTACGTAGTGAAGTCCCTTCTATAAGAACAGGTCCATATTTCAATACGGAACCCCATGTTGACAAAAGCGTGGTATACACGCATCATACAGATTCAATTCACAGATGTAGACTGTAGTTAAGAGTCGGAAAAACGACTTCGTAAATGCCAAAAAAAAATAGTTTGCGTTGTCGGGTGTAGAATTATAGGAAAATTGAGATAATTATTTAACGACAATTGTATTTATGTACAGAAACTACTAAGAAATTCATTTGTATTCTCAAATGAAACTATTTTTCAATTTATAGTTTTACAGAAACTGTTGAAAAGAGGTTAAGTGACTGTCAACAAAATTGGGCGCCGTTTGGACGGCGAAACACTTAACTTTTACATCATATTTCTAAATGAATAGCGAAAAGAGAAATGCCCGTGGCCGTGGGCGAGGTAGAGGCCGTGGCCGGGGTCGTGGAAGAGGCCGTGGTCGCGGCAAGAAAGTTCCGAAGGTGATGTCTTCTGACGAGGAAGAATGCTCTGTTGAAGAAAGTTCACAAGACCAGGAGGAGTCTTCAACTATTGAGGAGACAAAGGAAGAGGTTGAACAAGCCGAACCCCCTAAACGTGAGTAACTAGGCATCTTTTGTACCTTTTCTTAGAGTAATCAGAATTAGTTAATAAACTCCAGTGGTCTATGTAGTTCGTCTGTATTTGACACGACTCGTGCATAGCTCGGAGGTAAATTTGGTTTAATGATATTCTGTGTTTTTACTGGTAGAGTAGTGTTGCAATAGGCATTTAAATCAAAAATTATGTGCAAAAAATTACCAAAAAAGAATTCTACAGTTCATTACTTTCTATCACTTACATCTATTAAGTTTAAAAGGAAACAAAATTTATCAACTCTTCCTTTTCAGTGGAAGTCCCTTCCGACATATCACAACTAGAAGCCCCAGTATTCACAACACTGCAGCGTGGCCCGCCTGAGCCCATGCTCCGTTTGGACTGGGACCATCGTGCAGCACTTATTGGGGAAAAAGTGCTGAACCCAATGATATATTGCTGTGATATATGCTCAAAGCCTATACTTATTTATGGTAGAATGGTATGTAACATTTAAATGATATATTTAAGCAAATGTTGTTTCTCTAGTACTGTATCAATGTCATCTGAATATAGTATCATAACTTGAACATTATATTCTTGGAGTAGATTGTCTATTCTGGCTTAAGGGATTTATTGATCTTTGAATTAATGGGCATATTTTTCATCAGTGGTAAACACAAATTTAATAAAAAAAATCTTTCATATTTGTTCCGCTGTAAGGCAAACATGAATGTATAGGTTTAATAAAATTTAGAGATGGGCCGAATATGGACTTTTAATTGCCGAATTATGCGAATATTCAGTCAAGGTGGTCACGAACATTCCTCTACTGTTCCAGTCAGATTTATCTGATGGCACTTTTGATTTCTTTAGAAATGACAAAGTAGAACATTCGGCCGAATATTCGGTTACGCCATATTTAGAAAGCGGATGTTAAGAAAAAACTATTAAATGATTGATAATGGTTACATATGTTACTAGAACTACATATGTTATTACGATTTAGTGAATTTAACTAAAACTTAGTTAAAACAACTCTAAACTCTTCTCAACTCTTAAACTACGGTTTTTCCAACTTTGTATTTGTATTTTGACGCATAGGCAATTATCTCTTTCTAGTAGTTCCTTAGAAAGCTACTAAAATAGGAGCTTATTATCCAAAGGAATACGTAAGATCTTCATTATTTTTTTACTTTGTTTATTCGGTAAATATTCGGCAAAGCAACCGAATTATTCGGCCGAATACGAACATTGAAAAACTTGCCGAATATGCCGAATACCGAATATTTACCGAATATTCGGCCCATCTCTACAACAGAATTATTCGGCTAAATGCTTTCTTATTTCTCATATCTTCATCCACTGGAGAGGTCACAATTCTTAACCAATAGTCCTGATTTTTTAAATTAACTTTCATGACCAAGTCATTATTTTTCTGGAACTACAAATCCTTTATTAGCCAAATAGTCTGTGATTATGACTTACATTGTCTGCTAAATTCCTAACATTTTCTGTATGATCAGGTTCTCCGCGTAGAGCAAACAGGACTCGGCACTGTGTTCATGTGCACACACTCAGGCACTCGTTATGGGAACACAGGCTGCCGGCGGACATACCTCTCTCAGGTACGTTCAACACTTGTAATTTACCATTTATATCTTAGAGAGAAGTGTGCAAATGCGGTAGATTGGAGATGTTAAAGATTACGACGGCCGGTCTGGCTCAGTCGGTTCGGTTGTGACCCTGCCTGCTAAACCGCGGTCCTGGGTTCGAATCCCGGTAAGGGCATTTATTTGTGTGATGAGCACAGATATTTGTTCCTGAGTCATGGATGTTTTCTATGTATGTAAGTATGTATTTATCTATTTAAGTATGTATATCGTCGCTTAGCACCCATAGTCGCTTAGCACCCATAGTACAAGCTTTGCTTAGTTTGGGGGTAAGTTGTTCCGTATAAGGTGTCCCCAATATTTATTATATTTATTTTTATATCAGAAAAGGCATCCAAATTTTTTATTTATTTATAGCAGGTGCAGGTGCTCTGCAGGTGGACCAACATCATGAAAATCAATTCTTATACGGTGCACTTGCCGTCAGTAACCAATGTCACCTTTTTTTTTGCTGTGTACTTAACACAGCAAACAGGAGTGTAAAATTTCTAATGGGTTGGCAACGCGCACGTGACACTCCTTGAGTTGCTTTCATAGGTGACGGTGACCGCCCTCCATCAGGTGGACCGTATTATGCTTGTTTGCCACCGACATAGTATAAAAAAAGTCAGCAACAGGTTAAATCAATCTAATCAATCTTAAATGCGTCATAACTAGTCGTGGCCACATCCGTAACTATGCGGAATTGCATAGGGATAAAGCTCTTCGACAAGGAGGATTTAGAAAGAGAGCTAAAGGCTGACAATTTTAAAGTGTGAAGGTTATACTTAATATACTTTCAAGCCAATGTTTGCATTCGTTGTTGATCTTGGCTGGTCAGTATAGTTATTTGTTATATAAGAGTGCAAAGTTGTATTTTAACATTTTGTAATTGAAAAATGAGCAAGCGAAGAATCCTGAACTTGCGCGTTTTTCAACACACGTGAAGTAAAATACATTTGCACTCGTGTGTAACACAAAACTTATCCCCTCACTATAGCGAGGAAAGTACAACGCAAAAAACGCGTTTACCACTGCTTCCAGTAGTTCCACAGGTGGTAAAATATGTTCATCACTAGATTAACCCACTTTTATCAATTTTAAAGCAGAAAATTTGCCTCTATTCAAGGTCAAATTACTTTATCCACTAGTGGATAAAATGCGTTTTTACCCGTTGGTATTAAAGGACACGTGTTTCCGAGCTAGTGGGGGGAAAAAGTTTGTGACATAAAGCGTTCAAAAGTTAACATTTATTGTATTGTTACAGAGGGACCTGCAGGCGCACATCAACCACCGGCACGTGTCGGGCGAGACTCACGCGGCCGCCGAGCCTCCCACCGTGGCCGTCGTCAAACCTATCTCCGTAAGTTGTCACTAAACTCTAATTAGATGGCATGTACCTTGCCTAATAAATAATAAACAAAAGTTGAAACCCGTGATCAATGGTAATGAGGTTGGCAACTGTGAAAGGATTACTTGTGTGCGATTTTACTCTATGAGAATTGGTAGTGGTCTCGGGAGTCTTCCGCGACCACGGCTAGTGCAAGTTGGCCGAAACGTTGGGTAAAAGGTAATAATGTTATTTTATCGCGTTCGACCCGTGTGTGTCATAAAAAATGTTTATATAACCTAACCACGAAATTAAAATTTTGAAAAAACCCCTGACCACGACATAGTAGACTGATTTTCATGAAACATGGCTAAGAACACTCCCGACTAACTCAGTTTTCAGACAAAAAAAACTAAATTTAAATTGGTTCATCCGTTCGGGAGCTACGATGCCACAGACAGACATACACACAGACACGTCAAAGTTTATAACACCCCGTCGTTTTTGCGTCGGGGTTTAAAAACGCGAGAACTTAAAGTGTTACAGTGCATATTTTTTTAAGTTTATGTGCCTGTCTTACTATTTCGTTTTTCATATCGAGGTATGCAATATTTAGTATCGTATCGTACGTGCAGGTGGGCAGCGGGGTCGGCGCATCGAACGACCCGCGGCACGCGGTGTCGACGCGCCGGAATCTCATCACGGTGCCCATTCAGGACCCGGACCCTAATTATTACAACTATTATCAGGTTCGTAATTTTTTTTTTTTAATAATTTCTTAGGAAGTTGGAAATCTTTGAAAAATTTTCTACGTACGTACAGACGGGCCCTTAGATTAGACTCGATAAAAAATTAACTACCGGGCACTAGGGTGGGTAGAAAGCACGATCTTTAGTGAAAAAAACGTTTTGTACATTTCCAGCAACCCGTAGCGCCGGTGGCGCCGCTGAACGCCGTGGCGAGCGCGGGCACTAGCGGCGCGGCGGGGGCGCCGCCCCCCGCGCCCGCGCAGTACTACCCCGCCTACCCCGCCTACACGCCGCAGCCAGGTACACACTACCTACACACGAGACAACTACAGACACAACTAGAACAAACCTTTTCGATGCATCACGATAAAACCCAGCCCCTTGCACGATCTCATAAATTGTTTAAGTCGATGTACATTTTTAAGCAGAGTTCTGACGATGGTTTGGAATGTACAAAATAAAATATTAACCCATTCATGGCCAAGGACTGTCGAGCGTACACATCACGCCGGGCCACCATACAAACCGTTTTTAG
Source organism: Leguminivora glycinivorella (assembly GCF_023078275.1). Lineage (NCBI taxonomy): Eukaryota > Metazoa > Arthropoda > Insecta > Lepidoptera > Tortricidae > Leguminivora > Leguminivora glycinivorella. The sequence goes on from NC_062975.1 coordinate 20,198,078, forward strand.
CTAAAACGCGTGACTCAGCTCATGGGTCTCTGGACTGGCGCGAACGCAAAATAAATTGCCGCTTATGAATCCAGCCAGTTGAACAATCTTATGCAACATTTTTACTAACCAACTGTTTTCTGTTCATATTCAAAATAAATGTATTTACTAATTTGTTGCTATTTGTAAGAATTAACATTTTATAGTCTGACCAGAAATATATGATTGTCAAGAGGATGCTGTTATTCTCTTATAATTAATTAATTTTACGGTTCAGAAAAGTATTTAAAAAATATTTATAATGAAATTCCGCAACTTAGCGCGTGATTATGTATATTTCTAGTCATCCATAGCCAAGGTCACAAAAATCACAAAATACGAAATCACTGAAGAGCACTGGGGTATAAAGTCGCCAATGAATAAATCGTGACTAAATAGAATTTCCCATATTACTCTAAAATACATCCTAATCCACGTGAAAGATGAGACGACCGCTTAATCCGCCGCCGCTTAGGTGCATTCATTGTTTATTGGCCAAGTGTCACCGATAATCTTACATGTGGCCTGTCATGATCTTTGTTTTGGTAAACGTCATTATAATAGAAACAATAGAGCACTTAAAAACTGTTATAAACACCACGCAAATGTTTAGAAAAAAACTTGTCTTGTAAATATTTGTCACACACTTTTATGATAATACAATATAATTACTATTTAGTTTGTGACTGTTTAAGCCGCCCTGTTTATGTAATGAAACAAAAAAATATAGCATGGTAATAAGTTTGGTTCTTAGAAATGTTGCTTGCTGCCATCCAAACAGTAATCCGTTGTAAAATGGTAGATCAGTCAATGAATGCTCAAGAGGGGGGTCTAGGTGGAATGGCCGAAAGCAGAAAGTTTCACTTCGGGATGTTGTTAGGGGTAGTCAGGAGACATACATACTAAAAGTCCTCGGACTTTGGACGTGAGCTCGAAGAGGGGGGGATGAAAAAAGGTCCCATTTTTTGGTTTTTTGCTCATATTTCAAAAACTATGCGTCATACGAAATTTTGGTTTACTACACCTTGAAAGCTTATAAAATTCTCTATAACTTTGATCTAGAAATTTTTTTTCTATTCTCAACCATTATCTAGGTATGAGCTCCTAAAAACTGTTAATTTTTTAAAAATCGTTTTCCCCCCCACTTTTTGCTTCATACATTGCTCCATATCTTGAAAAATGACTGGGATTAGTAGTCAAAGTAGACCCCAGGCTCCCATGAGCCGTGGCAAATGCCGGGATAACGCAAGGAGGATGATGAATGGGGATGGCACGGAACGAAAGCAACTTACTGATTCCTGTGCAAACAAAAGTACCAGCTGCTCCGGAAGAAATACTGAAGTCAATATTTTGCCGGTGCACCACACATTGTAGTAGTGGTGGATGGTAGATGTGTACAGCTAATTGTATTGTTACCTGTTGTGTGAATGCATTTATAAATACAGCATCATAATACAATCATGTTCATCAAATACATATTTTACACGTTTATCACATACATTTGTTGTTTCATTTCGTTTTAAAGTCGTATAATTATTCAACGGTACATGACCCAGAAGCATATGTACACATATTATGAAAGGTATTTGAATGATCTACAAGATTTTTTAAGAAAACTTTTGTCTAAGATAAATATTTTTCAAGATATGGAGCAATGTATGAAGCAAAAAGTGGGGGGAAAACGATTTTTAAAAAATTAACAGTTTTTAGGAGCTCATACCTAGATAATGGTTGAGAATAGAAAAAAAGTTTCTAGATCAAAGTTATAGAGAATTTTATAAGCTTTCAAGGTGTAGTAAACCGAAATTTCGTATGACGCATAGTTTTTGAAATATGAGCAAAAAACCAAAAAATGGGACCTTTTTTCATCCCCCCCTCTTCGAGCTCACGTCCAAAGTCCGAGGACTTTTAGTATGTATGTCTCCTGACTACCCCTAACAACATCCCGTAGTGAAACTTTCTGCTTTCGGCCATTCCATCTAGAATCGTTCGTTGACCAAGCTATGGTACAATTTGCAACGAATTTCGTCATGAAATAAGCTTTAAAACAATGTGCAATAAAGTTTATTTTTGCGTGCTATGAAAATATGTGTAGTTTTTACAAGTAGCGCCAGGCCACGGTGATCCATACCTTGAGTCGTGTCTATAACATCAGGCATATATATATTATTTATATTTTTGAAATGTGGATTCATCCATTTGCTTGGAACACGTATGTATCTCGAATTTCAGAATATTTACTATATCTTATACTTTTAAACGAGCAATTCTTGTATATTTATTTATTTATTTATTTATATATATATATATTTATTTACACTGACGATCTCGGAAACCGCTCTAACGATTTCGCAGAAATTTGTTATGTGGGGGTTTTTGGGGGTGAAAAATCGGTCTAACTTATCCTTAGGTCCCGGAAAACGCGAATTTTCGAGTTTTCATGCGTTTTTCTTCGCGCGCCATCTCGTGTGCACGTGCAGTAGTTGTACTGTTAAGACAGAATTCTTTCGGTCGATGTAAGTACTATTTATTGCAAACACTAGATGGCGACACAGGTCAAGGCTAAAACGAATAGAAAATACACTATTTGAGTTTTTGTGGCGAAATGCGCGCCATCTCGTGTGGAGTAGTTGTGTTAAGGCTGAGAATTCTTTCGCTCGATGTAGGTACTATTCATTTTTGAACTAGATGGCGACACATGTCAAGGATACGAAACAGAACCGAGCGAAGCTCGGTTGCCCAGATATTTACACTTATAGTAAACCAAACTTGAATTTTCTCGACCCCATTTCACTAAAAAAAAACATGTTTACAATTTTTTTTTTTCATTATACCTTATGAAAATGGTTGTTAGCTCAAACTATACTTACATTATTACGTTATATTACGTTTTGTTTATGTTTAAATCAGATTTATTCAGGACTCACATGAGAGTCATCGGCCCTGCGGAACTGTTTCACCATGACTCATAAGCTGAGTTGCTGGCCCTGAATGGGTTTTCCTGTGACTTTTTAACGTTTATATGTTCCGCGATCTTCTGTCGTTACGCTCTAGGCGGAACGATCGTGTTCATGTTGAAGACCCCGTATTGATTGTAGAATTTGCAAAGTCTATAGAGCGCTATAGAATCACTATGTGATCTAAAGGCGTCATTTATATCCAAAATATCGCAAGCGGCGTAAACCGATAGTACCTACACTGTCATATACCTTATCGTAGGTCTATATGCCTTCCTTTTACTTCAACGTGAAGAAAAAGAACGGCACGTTGCCTATAATTAATTTAGGCTTAGGACTTTTTATGGCATACCGTGGTTCTAAAATCCGTGGAGTCGACATATGAAAAATTTTCGAAGTCAAAGTCAAAGTCCAACAGTATGATGTCATATTAAATATAAGTATTTATACATACTGTCACAACGTTACCTAGTTAATTTTAATCGAACGTAGTTAATATTAACTAATAATGTTATTTATTAGTAAATTTTATCATAATCCTATATAATAATAGCAAAAAATTACTATTAAGATAAAATCAACTACGTTCGATTAAAAATTAAAATGAACTCAGTGACGATGTGACAGTGTGTATAAATATCATACTGATGGACTTTGACTTTGAAAATTTTTCATATGGCGACTCCACGGATTTTACCTTCGCGGGCACTATGCCAAAGTGTCAAAATGTCCATGGGGACAAAATGCCCAACGGTCAAAATGTCTATGTGGTCAATACGTCCAAGGGTCAACATGTCCAAAGGTAAAAACGTCCTAGGAGGCAATATGCCCAAAGAGACAAAATATCCTCAGGGTAAATATGTCTAAGAGTCAAAATGTCCAATAAGTGAATGTGCCCAAGTGTCAGAATGTCCAAGTTTCAAAACGACCAAGGAATCAAAACGTCAAAAGAGTCAATATGTCCAAGGGTTATAACGTCCAAGGAATCAAAATGTCAAGAGTCAATATGTCCAAGGGTCATAACGTCCCAGGAATCAAAACGTCAAAATAGTCAATATGGCCAAGGGTCAAAACTTTCAATTAATCTACATGCCAAAGGAGTCAAGAAGTCTAATATGTCCAAGTTGTAATAAATGTGAACTTACAAATCCGGGAATATAGTACTTATTTCCCTCCAGGACCACCAAGTTGAATTCCTAAAATGTTGAAATCCCGAAATGTTGACTTTCCCAGAATGTTGATTTTTTTCAGTTTCGCAAAATGTTGAATTCTTATAACGTTGAAATATTAAAAAGTTGAATTCTCAAAATGTATACTTTCAACATTTCGGGATTTCAACATTTTAGTAAGTCAAGTTTATATTCCTGGAATCTTTTTTTAACATGGGTACTTTTTTTTGGTCCTAATAGGAGAAAAAAAATGTCCCAAGATTTCCAGACATTTTTGGGATTGTCCATCCCATTACCGATATAGCTATGAAAAAATGGTAAACGGACTGGAAAATAAATCTTGGGAAAATTAATCCTTTTTCTTATCAGGCTATCAGGATTAAAAGAGTCCGCGATTCTTTGAAGAAATCACATAAAAATTATCAAATAAGTAAACCAAATACCGTTTAACACTAAAGACCTACTTAATCTTTCTGGTATAGCCCATTGGTTGACTGGTAGAGAACTTATTTCTAACTAAAAAGTTGGTCTCTTCATTATACACTACTTCTTACATAATATGTTTATTTTTGCAAATTCAACATTTTAGGGTTTACTGAACATTCGCCAAAAAACGTTTCCCAAAGTTTCACATCCCAAACTATTATTCCCAAATTATCATTTCCCAAATAAACGTTTGGCAAAACAACTTACCGCAAATATAAACAAATTCCTTTATTTACATGAACATATTTACATAATTATATAAGAAACTAGGACTAAACTTAAAAGCTAGCTAATGTCTAAAATAGGCCCTTGAGGCATTGTACCAAGGATACTGGCGACATTTCCTCGCTGTATCGCAATGCTGGGGTCTTAGGTCTATGGGGTCCCAGCGCGAACAAGTTGTTCACAGAAATCGCGAAGCGTCTGGTTGAGGTAACTGGTGACCGAAGAGCTGGCGATTTCCTCGCACAACGTATCAGCATCGTAAATTGACATTTAGCAAACTTTTTTTCGCAAGTATTTGTTTCCCAAAATATTTACGTAAATACATACAATTACGCCTGTATCCCATAAAGGGGTAGGCAGAACACATGAAAGTACTAACGCTTCAGTACCACTCTTGGCAAATAAGGGGTTGAAAGAAAACGAAACTGTGACATTGCAGTGACAGGTTGTCAGCCTCTCGACTACGCCAAAATTTACCCCATATCCCACAGTCGCCTTCTACGACACCCACGGGAAGAAATGGGGTGGTGAAATTCTTAACCCGTCACCACACAGGCCAATATTTACTTGGTCAAATTTCATATTACCAAATATTATTTAGCCAAAGGTATTGTTAGGCAACATTTCCATTTCCCAATATATTGTAATTAAATGGCGCACTAGAAATTTGTTTGTTGATTTTATACTTTGTGTCCAATATTTGTGTGAAATAATGTGTATGTCGTACTTACTTTTTTTCCTCCTGCTGCAAAATGTCATGTTTGTAATAAGGGAGCTCTATTATACTGGACGGTGAAATATTTGTAATCGAAGCGTTTTGTATACCAAGTACGAGTAAGGCACGCCACATACAGTCTTAATAATTCATAATCTTAAAAAAGATTTGTATGTAACCTGTCAGTTCAAACTGACAGAATTTTCAGATTGATTGAACTGATAGGTTGCATACAAATCTTTTTTAAGATTATGAATTTTTAAGACTGATGAAGAATTGTTCTCGAAACGCGTTTAGGCGTGCCTAAGATACAGTTAATTCGCAGCAATTATTAGAGTACAAACACACGGCCTCACCGGACGAAGGACATCCACATACTAAGTTTTTTCTCGCTTTAACCCTTAATCAAATAACGGGAAATTATTTCCCACTTCATCATTCACCACAAAATATTTTTTATCTTTTTAATGGCACCACTGAGCGATACAAATCATACAGATTTAAAATCTTAGTAACTCTTTGAGTTTGAAAAAAGGCAAGACTTTTCTGAGGACAACCATTTGTGACCACACGTCAAAGTCAGTTGTCATGATTTTTCGCGTAATAACAAGAGTCTTTTTAGTGTTTTGAGGCTAAGTACGAAAAAAAATCTGGTAAGTGCATACAGTGAACAGTCTCATTAACTGGACTTATTTCCCCTGTGCTCTGCTTAAACAGAATTGTCATAACGATTATGTCATTATTTAGCCAAGATTTTGAGGTTTTAGTAAATGGGAAATTATTTCCCAGTGTTCGTGCCTGAACTCACGATTTTGGTAGGTTTTCATCAAGTGGGAATATATTTCCCAGTGTTTATTCTCGACTTAGACTTTTTGAAAATGGGCTTTTTTTGTTTTCCATTTTTTTGTTTTTATTCATTTTATTTCTATTCATTTTTAGTGAAGACAAAATGAATAAGAAAACAATACGAACACAACTTACAAAAAAGTACATAGAAGAAACTCTTGAGAACTCAGCTGATTTGTCTGACATATCCGATCATGAATATCATGGTTCTGATAATGATCCTTGCTATGTTGACAGCATATATTTTCCTTTTCTAAGTTTCTAGATTTTAAATCAACTAAAATTGACTAGTAAACAGTTCGTACCTTATCGAACAATGGGAAACTATTTCCCACTTCATTCATAATTATGCTTTCCCGTACCGGATAACGGGAAATTATATCCCGCCGCGAACCCCCCCCCCCCCCCCTCCCCATATCAATTAAGTAATGAAAAGTACATATTTGTTGCTTAATTGAGTTCGTATAGTACTAAGAATATATATTTTCCATCTTTCAATTTAGTTAAGTATTTTGCTCTTCCTAAAATTATCAATATTTAGAAAAAGTATTGGTATAAGTTTTATAATTTATCAACCTACGTATTCATAATATTGTAAATTGAAATTATTTGCCAGGAGTGGCAGTGAAACTTGAGTTGTTTCATGTGCTCTGCCTACCCCTTCATGAGATATATACAATTGTTTTGTAAGAAAGTAACAAAACTGTAGTTTAAGAGTTGAGCAGAGTTTAGACTTCAGAGTTGTTTTAACTAAGTTTTCATAAGTCATCATAAGAACATAGTTGTAGTAACATATGTAACCATTATCAATCATTTAATAGTTTTAATCTTAACATCCGCCTCGCCTTAAAAATATGGCGTAACCGAATATTCAGCCGAATGTTCGGTTCGGTAAGAGCTGAACCGAATGTTCGGCCGAATATTCGTATTCGGCAAAGTCCATATTCGGCCCATCTCTAGTGTAAGGTGTCCCCAATATTTATTTATTTATTTCTATTTTTCAATATTCACTCCTTGGACGTTTTGACCCTTGGACATATTGACTCTTTGGGCATATTGACTCCTTGGACGTTTTGACCCTTAGACATATAGACTCTTCGAGCATATTGTCTTCTTGGACGTTTCGACTCTTAGACATGTTGACTCTATGGACATATTGACTATTTGGACATTTTGACATTTGAACATATTGACTCTTTGGGCATATTGACTTCTTGGACGTTTCGACTCCTAGACATGTTGACTATATTAACATATTGACTTCTTGGTCATTTTGACCCTTGGACGTATTGACTACTTGGATGTTTTGACCCTTGGACATTTTGTCTCTTTGGGCACATTGACTCCTTGGACGTTTTGACCCTTGGACATATTGACCCTTTGGACGTATTGACTCCATAGACATTTTGACCATTGGGCATTTTGTCCCCATGGACATTTTGACACTTGGGCATAGTGCCCGTGAAGGATGTGATTTGTAATCTTAAAATACAAACACAGGCCACAAATCTTTCTCTGAACTCTGAATCAGGGGCGGCTCACTCCGCGATTCTATCGCCGCGCTACAAGTACATGTCAGCGGCCCATTCATTGGCGACGACCTTCGTGCGGCGCAATAAAATTCAATGTTGGCTGCTCGCGTGCGGTCCGTTTGTTAATGTAGGTAAGAATTTAGAATGGCGGCATTTTGTGAACATCAAAGGAGTGAGCCTTCTGTACTTGTACTATTATATATTCTGTGTCTGAATAAAACTTTCTTTATTTTCCAATCTACTAAACGTTGCTTTTTGTAATGTAAAGCGGCCACTATTTTTGTTTTCTTTGTAATCGGGGTGCGTAAGCATCATTGTAAGTACATCTGTGTGATGAACTAGCGAACATTGGTACTGTGTAAATTTCACAAAATTGTGAAAACGCTAGTGAACTTGTAGGAGCGATTTGACGAGAAAAAGTTAGTCCAATGGGTACATAATAATGATGTAACTTCATACAGACCAAATCACAACAGCTGACTCGAATACCACGAATGAATTAATGAAAGTATCTGCGTCTATCAGTGTACAGCACCTTCACCAATAGAATTACGTCTCTTGACTTGACTATATGAAACCCTATGAAAGATCAATTTCTATTCGTGCCAGCTTTCGTGAAACGACATGCAATAAAAAATAGCTATATATAAGACTGGAATATAATATAAATAAAAATTATACACAGCATTGATTGGGTATTATTTATTAATGTAACACTAGTCAATATCAATTATATTTACAAGTCTCATTCACACCTCCCAATATCTTGATTTCAATTTCAACAAATGCATTAAAATCTGCAAAAAATATCTTTCTTTGTATACCATACTCGCCATTCCCATACTGAAATAAGTATGGGTGGAAGGGAAATAAAATAAATACTAGAATTGTAAGAACTCACAACGCCATTGCAGAAATACCAATTAATAAATTAATTGTTAAATGCACTGCATGCATGATTACTGCTTTGAGCCTGCACTGATAAAATGTTAAGGTTAAGCGTGGTAAGACTGACAGTTTATTTTGCCCGGTCATAGAGCAACAGTATGAAAATTCCCTACAAGGGCTAGTTTTTATCCAGTGTTTCTCTTACCCCATCTTTCTTTATATATATATATTGGAATCCTTATTCACTTCCTTTATTAGATTTGCAAAAGTTAACTCTTACATGCATGGTATCAAAAACGATACTATCAAAATGACACAACGTTGACGTCAATATGAAACTTTGTCATACTATCAAAGTTTAAAATTGACGTATGATTTTAAATTCTTCTTAAGTCATTTTGGAAATGAAACCTATAAAATTATACCATGCATTTAAGGGTTAACATAAGAATAAAGTTGCAGAAATGTTTTGATAATACTACCTTTGATATAATTATGTAGTTCATAATAAAAAAAAACTTTAGAAATGCTTCGTAGATTGACCCTGTTGTTGCTGTCTATTGCAGATACATAGTGTCATGCTCTCAAAATAATCACATATGTGCAATAGAGATAGCAACAATCCATAACTAAATTAAGTCTTTCCTTTAGAATTGACTGATGGTAGCGATGATATTAAAGGCCTACCTCTAAACTGAAAGTAATATACAAATATAACGTTAGTTTTAATAGAATAACTGATAAATTCGTCCCATTTCATACTATAAACTGTTTTATTGTTGTTCAACTATCTAATAACCTCCTTTTTTGGCCAAATACGAATACTTTTGAGGACAATAGTATTACTCGAAAGAATTTCACTGCATATCCATAAGAAAAATCAACAACAGCTATTCTGGTTGCAATTTACAAGGAATTATTATTATTTTAGCCTCAGTCGATTGCCAAGAGGTTATAGAGAAATATTTTTTATACCACATCGGTGGCAAACAGGTATACGGTCCACCTGATGGAAAGCGGTCACCGTAACCTATGGACGCCTGCAACGCAAGGGAAAATATTTATCATAAACAAAGGATAACTGATTTTTATGACGGTTTAATTTCATGGCAGTGTTTTTGAGTTAACGGAATCTGTAATGTATTAAAAACCTTTATCTGAACCTCAATTTACCTTTCATTCTAGTGTAAGGCCTTTTTAGGGTCCCACCCCTATAAGTGAATAGGGGTTTTCTAAAAGAATTTTTTGAAAATGTTCATATTTTGAAAAATCTGTGCCCCCCCCCCCTCTAACTTTTGAACCATAAGTTTAAAAGATATGAAAAAAATCGCTAAAGTAGAACTTTATAAATACTTTCTAGGAAAATTATTTTGAACTTAATAGGTTGAACAGTTTTTGAAAAAATAACGGGAAACCACGGAACCCTACACTGAGCGTGGCCCGTCACGCTCCTGGCTGGTTTTTTTTAACGTTTGAGAAATGCATTTCCTCATGCCATCCGGTCCGGGGGACCAGGGGCGAAGTGTGAGTGCACGCTCATATTGGGCGTGCGGCGTGCATGTCAACAATTGAAGCTCATACACGTGTCCTGAGTCCACGCTACATAGCGCGCACAGGCCGTACACCAAGAGGATCGAGTATTATAGAGAGTTACTGTCGAAGTAAAATATGTAATCACAATGCATAGACTGCCATCTCTTGACACAGGCTTGAAACTTTTGAACCTCAGTTTTGACAATTTGGCCCATATTCTTAGCTTGATATGTTTTAAAATGTCAAATATTAATTTTAGCGCCATCTAGCTGAGCGTACCCCAAAGGTGTAATGCCATCTAGGTCACCGTACCTTTTTCTGTATAGTACTGAGGTGCGTTTTTTTCTTAGACTATCTGTCTATACGGAGTTATATATGTCTTTGCCGTACACTAACGTGCCTACGCGACCACGCTGCCATAAAATTAAAACATTGTTCCGATCATCATTTACGACCCGATTATAATTCATCTCGGTGATCGACTTAAAAGGCACTTGGCGTTTCAGGCCATCGCGATTGAGAGAATGTATCTGTCAAAAAGTGGTAAAGTAGAATTCTAACAGTGCTAAAGTTAGTGAAATATATTTTATAAAACAATATTTAACGATTTATTTTCTAACTTTAGCACTACTTCCTTTATAGTGTTTTAAATTATCAAAAATCTTACCGTTATTAAATATTATTGTAAAATATGTCTGTAAGAACACAAAAACGTAAACAACCAAGTACAGTCTTACTTATTGCGTTCTTCAAGGCATACTCTACAATAAAATTATTCATAGAATTTCAAATAATTTAAAGTACAGTGCTGGACTGCCTGGTCATTCCTTTTCTATGCGTACGGTACGTCCAGATCTGGCGAATACAGCGCGAATAAATCCATACAGAGCGAGCAATGTCCTCACGCGGTAAATGGCCAAATTTAAACTTGCAACGGCAGAAAAAGAACGCTATAGGGTATTAAACTACTAATCAAATCAGATTATTTTTTTTGCTAAAACGATTTGTTACTGTAGTTACGGTCAAGTTACCTACTCTTTATCTATCCTATCCAAGCTTGCCCAGAAATATACGACTATGCACCACGTTGCGGAATTTCATTACAACTATTTTCTTCATACTAAACTGAACTTTCACTCTAACAGCGCCTCCTGACAATAGTCATATATTTATGGTCAGGCTTTATGTAAATGTAGCCTGACCGGAAATATATGACTAATGTCAAGATATAATAACAGCACCCTTATTCTGATGTATGAGGTGACAGATCAGTATAATATGAAGAAAATGGTTCTGATGAAATTCCGTAACATGGCAGATCATATATTTCTGGTCTTGCTTTACCACATTGGCCATAAGCGGCGCGAGGATATTGCCTGTGTGGGCTCGCCCGTTGAGTCTGATAGTGAAAATCAGCGCTTTATACACTAGGGCATTCACCAGACCTAAACCCAGTACCTAATTACAACCGATCCCTAACTACAGATAGCTGATAGATCATGAGTGTTTCGTCGTGGGCGGCTCCAGGTCCACCAGCGTGGCTTCCTGCGGCGCCGGCTCGGCAGGGAAGGCCGGGATGACGTTGGAGGCCTGCGCCTTGCGCACCGCCTCAATGTTCACTTTCGTCGAGAGGTTCTTCTGTCGCGTCTGCTCTGAGGTTTTGGAGAGACGCTCGCTTAGAGCTTTGAGCGCGATTTGTCTGAAAGAGGAATATATATAAGCGAATAGCCGGGTCACACAGCGAGGCACTATAATAAGCTAGTTTCCTACTAGTCAAATCAGCTTCTTTTTATGAACTGTGAAAACGATTTGCTATTATGGAATTACTATGAAATACTGAGGAGTGACGTCACGGTCAATTCATTTACTTTATTTATTATTTATTACTAATTACTAACACATGTTTTGTTTTGTAAATTTTGTGAATTTTTTGTATATTTTAAATGTATATGGACCTGGTCTGAAATAAATGATTATTATTATTATTATTATTATATCTCTCTTTTTGACTTATTAAATGGAAATTATGTTTAAAAATAACTACTGTCCATATTTTTCTTCTAATTATGTGGTGCTTTATTTCGTGAACTGCATGAAATATTTTATTTTAAGTATAGGAAACTAGCCTATTGCCTCACGACCTGGCTAATTAGATGATTTATGCTAAAGAACAGTGATGGGTAAAGTACGGCCCGCGGGCCAAGTCCGGCCCGCAAAAGGATTTTATCCGGCCTGCCACCGGTCGTTTGAAATAGTGTGTGATATGGCCAGCAGTGTAGTACAAAATGCATTATTGGTGTAAATCTGGCCCGCCTTTAAAATTCCTTCAAATTTTGATCCGCAATGAAGAAAGTTTACCCACCATTGCTAAAGAACATACATTCTCAGGTGTCTTATAATCGATATAGAGGAGGAGAAAATTCATGAAAGAATTTCTCCCGTTCTGAGTCATGGCTTGTCCAACAAGTCTCCATCGCCATACAGCAGGGTGACACTGCTAATGTGTTTGAGATTTCTGGACCTAACCGATTATAAGAATTATATGAATTAAATATTGTTATCAAAGCATAATAAAAAGTTTTACACAACTAACATAGCAAGGACAGGACCTACAAAACTTAGCCTAGGGCCACGAGCACTGCACCGATAACATGGTCGCGCGATAAACTATAAAACACGCCATCCCTATCGCACTATTCGTAAGTGCGATAGGGACGGCTTGATATTATATCATTTATCGCGCAACGATGTTTGCCTGCCTGGCGTCTGCTCCACAAACAAAAATTACGCTTTTATATTACAAGCAACACATGACATTTTTTCGGAGTTCGTCAATAAAACCAGTCATATAAAACATAAGTTTACAATACTATAATAAAATATATGACCTAGAGCCCAAACAATAACAAGTCAAGGACGCCACTTATTTCTAAGTGCTATTGATTAGTTGGTAGATATGGTTTTAGCATGCAGAATTGTCATTACTCAGCTTGTTTCCAGAAGCGTTTACAGTCTAGTATTTTTAATGTAGCGAAGGTCATTGTTAGAGGTTAAGGTATAATTGCAATATGTGACGCCAGTACAGATGTTGTGCATAGTGCATTTATACAAGTGTATCTGTCATGCTATTTCAGTCAATCTCAGTACGGAATGTACTAACGCCGTGTCTTGCGTGGGCGACGGTCGCGCGACCGTCGCCGTCGCGTCTCATCGCATCGTTTACTTCCATATCGATAAGGTCGCCCACCGTCGCGCGACCGTCGCCCACGCAACCCACGGCGTAAGAGGTAGCTTGACAAATACGAACGTTTTAAAGAAAATATTGTGATAAAGAATTTTGGACTACATGATTCAAATTTTAACCAAATTACCACCAAAGGCGTAGGTATATGGATTCGCAGCTACTCCAATATCAACTTTGTGCATTTCAACAAGGTTCATTATCGCATGATAATACTTCTGAAGTAGGATTAGATTATCGTAGTGTTTGGGCTGATCGTACTTAGTGTGTTTTTTCGATTAGTCATAGTCAGGGCCCGTAACTTTCATGCCGATGACATAAATTTGACGTCACGCTGCATATAGGGATGATTCATACATACATACATACAATCACGCCTGTATCCCATAAAGGGGTAGGCAGAGCACATGAAACTACTAAAGCTTCAGGGCCACTCTTGGCAAATAAGGGGTTAAAAGAAAACGAAACTGTGACATTGCAGTGACAGGTTGCCAGCCTCTCGCCTACGCCACAATTTAACCCATATCCCATAGTCGCCTTCTACGACACCCACGGGAAGAAAGGGGGTGGTGAAATTCTTAACCCGTCACCACACAGATAGGGATGATTCAAGAGTTTTATTTAATAATTAATCATTATTCATCAATCATTTTAATCATGACTTCAATACTAATCTATTCATACGTCAAATAATTAATACCTACTTGATACGTGAATAGTAAATTAAATTATTTGTTTATTTTTATACATACCTTTTATTAAATAGGTTTGTTACCATATTTCAATAAATTATAAAAACAAAACAATATTGTTTCCTTTTCGTTTCACGTATCAAGTAGGTGGGCCATTTTTTTCAAAGTTGTCCACCCCGTTTTTGGCTTGTCCCATACTTTTGATATAATATTTAGCGTATTTAAAGAGTCTAAACTAATGAAGACTATTTTTTATTCGAACCCAAATTTAGTTGACAGTAATTTACAATATTCATTTAAATTTTTATTATAATTATGTATTTGTTAATAATTATAATGTGATAAAAAATGGGCAATTTTTTGCTGTCCCACGTCAAATATCGTTTTTGTTATGGATTTTATTCTATAACTAATTGTACTAAATATTGATGACGGCATAATTTGAAAAGGTTGAGTTATACGCTATTATGTTATAAAATATTTCATGTTAATAAATAAACGTACTATTTAAAATTAAGTATAATTTGCCGAGACGGAATCTGGTAATTGTGGAATTTTCCATTCCGAAACCGCAGAATGACTGTTAAAATTAAAAGAAAGTTCCTAACATTTGGTAGCATTTTATTCAGCTTGGCAAAATTAATTTAAAACTACTCAATACCGTCATCTTGCATTTGCCAGTTGCCGCCAAACAGGCATCAAAGTAGCTCGTACTCAGGGGTAACATTTTCTCATTCCACCTCCCGAAACCAAATTTGCGGGTAAATACGTAATATGCAACCTTTTAACATCGATTCCTAAAACAAAGTACTAATATTGAAACCAAATAAGCCAATTAAAAACAAGATTTGTGATTATTTAATAAATAATTAAGTAAAATATCGCCGGAGGTAGCGTTCCGTTACTTCCGATCCGATACTAGATCGTTAGTTTCGTATAGGCGGAAAGAAAAACGTATCGGAATGGAAGTATAAAGCGGTATTCACGTGGTTTTAATGTGATGTTTTAGTTTCATTTGATTGCGGGAAATAAAAGAAAAACGTATGGGATTAAAACTAACTCATCTAAAATATGGTAATCAATCACGGATTACACACTCCGGTTGTTTTAGTCATTACTCGCGATATGCTTTGGAGGTCTTAGGTACCCACGTTCAAGTGTAGACAAGACCTTAGCTTTCATCCGTTACCCATACAGTCAGATCCGTTACTGTCCCATGTTTCAAATAGTTTTATTTGCAAAAATTAAATACAATTTGTTATTAAACTACGTTTCCGTTATTTTATATTGAAATAGTAACGTTTAAACTATTGATTACAAGTGATGGCATCCTATAAACTTGTGAAACAGTATAGTAATCTTAAAAATTCTCCTCTATTTTGTACTGAAAGTAACGGAACGGATATATATATGGGTTTAAAAAAATAGTAGTCCGCATTTATGTGAAAATGAAAGTGTAATTTCTTCATTTGTTATTTTAGAATGAATAATAAAAATATTGTAAAATTCCCAAACCTTTTATATTTACATTATCTGCGATTAAATTTGGTTGCGGAACGGAACACTCGCTTCCCCTCAACTCAACAAAAACATATTTTTTTTCATTAATTACTTAAAAGTCAAGTGAACCTTCTATATTTTATATAAATTTATTTATTAAAGAATCTATAAAAATAGCTTTTAATAAATTTCTATCGGTTTCATTTTCATATCAACTTTTTTCGGGGTGGACAACTTTGAATAAAATGGCCCAGGTATTAGATATTTCACGTATAAGTAGCTCAATTTTGAAGTCATTTGTACATGATTATATTGATTGATGAATAATGACTAATTATTACAATCAGCCTATATGCAGCGTGACGTCAAATTGATGTCATCGGCATGAAAGTTACGGGCCCTGGTCATAGTATTTTAGATATAAAAAATCTCTCCAGAACGATACCTATTTCAGAAATTCAGGGAATGCTGTCAGGACGGACGTTTTATGAACCACAAATTAGCTTCTAAACTGAGGAGGAACACTGAAAGGTTGGACAGATGTTGCTATTGCAATCGCTGTATTAGGTACATATTGCATATTATTTTTATGTACAATTTGGCATAAAGTAAAATTTTTTTATTTCTTATTTATTTTTTTTTTTTTTACTTACATAGTCGATACGTTAACATGACATTACAGTGAGCTAATACGCCATGAAACTTAAATAACATATAACAACGTATAAAATTAGAAAGGTACAATCAATATAACACTAAGTACCTCACATTACACTCGATGGCCTAGCATCCATTTCCTCACAAAACCTCAAGCATTCCTTTCTCACAGCCGCCCATCGCCATGCAATCAGATCGCACTCGGGTGTTGACGCCAAGAGCGCATTCAGTAGTGAGAGAGCACGCAGTAGTGGAGAGTTCCTTCGCGACACAGTTCGCGCAGCCGGCACCGCTAAAAGAACGCGTCGCCGAGGCCTGAGATCTATTCTGGAGACTCCCGGAACATACAGTCGCACGAGGCAGCTAACTAGTTCCGGGCAATCTGACTCTCCGCGCAGCACTCGACACGCAGTACCTAACAAACTAAAGGTCATTCTGACTTCCAATGAATTGTATCCAAGGGTTCCCAAGAGGTACTTGGTTGGATACAAAAGCGGGTAGTACCCATACATTTTTTTGTACAAAAACCTTAGGAAAGCTTTTTGCACTTTCTCGAGCATTAACGAGTATGTGGATTCATACGGTAGCCATACAATCGACGAAGCCTCTAATTTGCTTCTAACCAAAGCGTTATACACGAGCTTGATGGCCAGTGGATCGTTAAACTCCCTCATGTTACGGACTACAAACCCTAGTCTTCGATAGCAGTCGGCCACAAGAGACACTATGTGCTCGTGGAACGTGAGATGCGTATCGAAGACCACGCCTAGATCTTTAACTGAAAATACTCTATTTATAGTCTCTGATCCCAGAAAGTACTGCGCAAGTATTGGAGCCTGTGAGCGGCTGAAAGTACAGACACAACATTTGGCAGAATTGAAAAGAAGCCTGTTTTCCATACTCCACTGATACACCAGGTTGATGTCCGCTTGCAACGATTCACAGTCAGTTCCTTGCTCCACCCCGTAAACTAACTTTAAATCGTCGGCGTAAAGGAGACATTGAGATGACTTCAGAACTGACTGGAGATCATTAATCATGATTCCGAACAGGAATGGTCCCAGTATGGAGCCCTGGCTGACGCCCGATCGCGTATGGTATGGAGCCGATACAAAGCAACCATGTCGGATAAATTGCTGTCGATCACGTAGATAACTTGCAAATAATTTTAGCAATCCAGTAGAAAAACCAATACGGCTTAACTTTTCCAGCAATACATCATTATCTACGCGATCGAAAGCCTTTCTAAAATCAAGATACAGCACATCAACCTGTATACCTCTATCAAGGTGTTCCGAAATGCTATCGACTAAAATCAGAAGATTCGTGTTTACAGAGCGATTCGGCCTAAAACCGTGCTGCGCATCACACAGAAAAGGTCTAGTCTGTACTGACAGAGTTTTATGGAGTATGGACTCAAACAATTTGGCCAGCGTAGGAAGAACAGCTATTGGCCTGTAATTCTCCACCACAGTAAGATCACTCCCCTTAGGAATCGGCCTTACTCTAGAAACTTTCCACTGATGCGGGTAACACCCAGAACCGAGAGCCAAGTTGAAAATAAAATGCAAAGGAATCTTAAGACTCTCTGCACATCCTTTCAAAATATACGCCGGTACGTTATCGGGCCCAACTGAGGACTTAGACTTCATCCGTTTAATGCCTGTTACCACCTCTTCCATTGATATGGACGTAATGTGAATGAGGTTAGCATCAGGAGTTTGATTTCCACTCCATTGCTTGCTCGGGTCCAGATTGGGTATGTCAGGCAAGAAAACCTCTGAAAAATAGTCGGCAAAAGCCCTAGCAACCTTACTTCCAGTGTATTTTTGGCCACCAGACTCTATACTAGAGACAAAACCACCCTTTGTCTTCAGACTGTCAAGATGTTGCCAAAACGCACGGGGATTTTCTCTTAGTCTACTCTGAATTCGGTCGAGGTAATCTTCATAAGCCGACGCTATACGTTTCTTCACTTTGGACCTCAAATTCGAGAACTCGTTGTAAACGTCTTTATTTTTAGTGGCTTTCCACTTTTTGTGAAGCTCGCCTTTTCGTTTAAGGTCACTGATCAACTCTGAAGTGTACCAAACGGGATAACGTCTACTTGGTTTCGCCGGTCGATTTCGTTTCGGTATACAGAGATCAAAAACCTCATACAATTTTTTGTACAATATATCGACCGCCTGTTCGACATTCACAGAGTTTAGAACTTCCTCCCAACAGGCCGCCGAGATTAACTCATATAGAAGCGCATAGTTACCTTTGGGAAAGTTCCAATCCTGCTGCTTGTCTACATTACCAGGTTCCAGGCGTTCGGTTGGAGCTCGACCTGTGATACCATCCATTGGAACCGATATCTCCAGAGGAGGATGGTATGCGTCTGGCCTTGGGACCAGGCCTCCATCCAGCATCTCTAGTACCACACAAGTAGGAATGCGCTCCGACATCAGCACAACATCTAGTTTACCCCCATGAGCATTCCTCACCTCATTCGTCTCTTTCAAACCACATACAGTTAAAAAATAACAGTAATAAGTTAGAACATTTTGAGACGTATAATCTGGATTCAAATTTAGGTCACCCACGATAAACACCGCACACTTTAGCGTTTCGATCACCGACTCTACTTTTTGAAACCACGCGAAGTAAGTTTCGTCAGTTGCACTGGGAGGAATGTACACAACACAGATATAGCATCGTATTTGGTCAACGACGAACGATGCCCACAAGTCCTCACCACTTGGCGTTTCCAACTCTTGACACCGACACAGTTCAATCCCGGGCCTCGCCGCGAGGAGCACGCCACCGCCGCGCGCGCCCGTGGCGCGGTCCCGGCGCAGCAAGCTCCACCCGTCGCATGTAAGCTCAGCATCATTTACTGCATCCGTGAGAAAGGACTCTGTCACAGCAACCACATCGCACTCTTGGGATAGAAGACATTTCCTAAAGTAGCTAAGTTTGGTGTTTAACCCTCTGACGTTTTGGTAAATTATGTCTATCGTCGCTCGCATTTTCTGTTTAGCGGTCGGATATCCCTGTGTTCGTGCCGTCGCCAGTGTAGGACTTTCGAAAAAACCACGGCTTTACCCGAGCATTATGTGGCCAAACTTCGGCGGATAGGCATTCCATACAATTCCGGTGGTACTCCAATTTTATATGACTTATAATCACCTTTTGCCTTGAGCTCGTGCACCGTGCAAGTTTTTTCTGGGCACATAGATTTCAGGTATGCGCGAATATCATCTGCGCCTGATATCATGTTCCACAAGTGTATAAATTTTAAAAACTCTACTGCTTTCAGGGTCGTAACTGCAGGCCCTGCTGTGCATCGCACAGAGGAGAAACGTTTCCTAGTAGTATTAGCCTCCTTTCCTTTGACTATGTGGAAGCTTTCGCCATCTGTAGGATTACTGTTTCCTCGATCTGTGGAGATAACAGGAATTCGATCTACACTGCTTTCTCTGGATACCGTGGGAGACCCTGCACTACCTGCCCTGTGTAGCAGAGACCTGTCACCTGCACCTTCTTCGCCGTGTTTTTCCGCTCCAGCCTTAGACTTGTGTGCTTTTCGTGTCCTGCGTCTACGTTTTGGTTTCAGTGCGGGAGAGACATTATCAGTGATATCTTGTTGTCCTGATTCCGTGCAGCGACTACAGGCTGGTGGAAACTCTAACTGCTCTAACCTCCTGTTAACCACGTCGAGCTTATCAGAGCAATCAGTAAGAGCTGTCTGGTATTTTGCTAGTGTGGAAAGGGCGGCACCTAATTGCGTCGACAACAAACTCATTTGGTCTCTGAGATGATTTATTTCTTGTATCATAGAGCTCGTCTCACCTGCTCGCTGTGCTAGTAGCGCCGATTCGTCGCTTTTGGCATCTGTTGATTGAGTCTGTGTCCTAGGTTTCTCGCTCTTGGTCCGGACTGAGATATTTTTGACAGTCAGAGGCGTACCTACCGGCGTCGTACAATTTGGGCCTGTCTTTTTGTACGCAATACAGCACTCAGGGCACACCCACGAGTCCTTTTCCTCCAGTGTAAGCTGTTTATTTATGCAGGATACGTGATAAAGCTTACCGCACGTAGCCAACATACACTCAACATACTCCTGACCTATTTGAAGTTCGAACGGGCACCCATGGCAGATAAACTCAGCACTGTCGCCTCTCTTCACTGTTGCCATCGTGTAAGAGTCACTTTTACCGAGCAGCAAATACAGTTCAACTTAGCTCAATCGCGTAGCACTTCCCGTAGCTCTCGTAGCACTCCGTAGCAGTGGCTGGCGTAGTCGATGATCGAAGCTGCGATGACGTCAGTACGCACTTGTTCCAGTGATGTTTTTCGACGCCAAAGCAAAGTGATCCGTGGCCGAACGGCAATGATAGCGGTCTGTCAATCCGGCGATGCGGGTTCGATCCCGAGGAACTCCCAGAAATTCGTTGTCTCTTTCTAGACACGCCCACTGGGCGGAGATAATCCGTAAGAACTCCGCAAGTGGGACAAGGAATTAAATAAACCAATCACAATTTAAATATTAAAATAAATTTGCGTGGATTCACTATAAGAGAGACACGTCCGCTCCACGAGGCAGCGGGGGCCGTATATAAAAAGCAATCTTACCGCCTCCTCTCCATATCCTGCGGCTCGACGCCGGGCATGGATATAGTGACGCCGCGCGGGCTCATGGCGAGGTGCACGCGGCGCTGGCTGGGCGCGCACAGCCCGACGCGCACGAGGCAGCGGTGCGGCGGGCCCAGGATGCCCCGCACTATCGGCTGCAGGACTGTCGGGAAGAAGCTGGAACAACGTTTTGTGATTATGTCAATTATTTTAGTGAATAAGTTTATTTTTTTGTTTGACTTGGCGGGAGCCCTGCCGTGTCACCAGATGAGTGTGTGAAGGGGCTTCTGGTAAAGGTAACATACCTTTTATCACTTTTGTATGATTTTTCGTTATTACTTATTATATTTTGAAACCTCTATCTTCTCTTATTAGAACTAGCAACATTGTGACTGGCAGAATCAATAATCGTAACCTGAATTTCGTACCTATTGGTCAAGGTGTCCCCATGTCTAACTAATCACATAAAACCGGCCAAGAGCGTGTCGGGCCACGCTCAGTGTAGGGTTCCGTAGTTTTCTGTATTTTTCTCAAAAACTACTGAACCTATCAAGTTCAAAACAATTTTCCTAGAAATTCTTTATAAAGTTCTACTTTTGTGATTTTTTTCATATTTTTTAAACATATGGTTCAAAAGTTAGAGGTGGGGGGATGCACTTTTTTTTCCTTTAGGAGCGATTATTTCCGAAAATATTAATATTATCAAAAAACGATATTAGTAAACCCTTATTCATTTTTAAATACCTATCCAACAATATATCACACGTCGGGGTTGGAATGAAAAAAAATATCAGCCCCCACTTTACATGTAGTTTTTACTTTTTTTCCATTTTTTATTTTTGCACTTTGTTGGCGCAATGGATATACATATTGGTACCAAATTTCAGCTTTCTAGTGCTTACGGTTACTGAGATTATCCGCGGACGGACGGACGGACGGACGGACGGACGGACGGACGGACGGACGGACGGACGGACGGACAGACAGACATGGCGAAACTATAAGGGTTCCTAGTTGACTACGGAACCCTAAAAACTGAGACAAAGAAGAAGTTTGTAAACAAACATATGTATGATATTCACTAATGCCTTGTTATGATAGAGTTTACACTAACTGTTAAATAAACAGTTACTCACTCCACTGAGGTGAGCTAATAACTGTTTGTACTGTTTATTATTCCAGATAGATGTTAAGATTTCAAAGGTTTGGCTGTTGGGCATTTCTCAGAGCGTTTAATTTATTTTGATTTCGGTGGCAACATTTTTACATGAATCCTGTAAGAGTCACATGAAATTTTGTCAATTTAAATAGAAGTCGCGGATTTCTACCAGAAACAAGGAAAACTCATGCTATGCTTATGGGGTTCCGGTAATAATCCGAAATCAAAAAAGTTGAAACACTGAGAAATGCCCTCTTATAAATAAGGTTGTGTACTTAGGTTTCAGAAACATAAAAGATTGATTTAAAATAGAATTCTAGTTGGTAATATTTAGAGTTGTCAAATATTACACCAACCAATTTAGCCTAGATAAAAAGAGTGTTGTACAATCACAAGGCATAAATATGTGATGATTTCTGTACCTTAATTGTTCGACATTTTGGTAGGACATTTCAAACAAGACGTTACTGTGACAAGGTATAGAAATCATCACATATTTGTTCCACTGACTGTGTTACAGTTGGCTTACCCTAATTCAGCTGATCCTAGTACCCAATAGAAGGATCCATCTAGCAGTGCTGTCCTTTTTGAAAACCAATTTAAAGAACTGCAGCTTTTTCAAATATTATCTTCAAATAAAAATCTACTGATAACCAACCATTAAATTCTAAATTATATATTCATTGTGTACACAATTTGACACACTTCAATATCTCAATTGAAAATTATCACCTTATCAGTGACAACTTTGTTACATTACCTACACAGCATTATTTTTAAATCAATACATATGAATTTTTGTTTTATATACATGAAACTCACTTGTCGAAGCTGAAGTTATCAGCCATATCGCCTCGGGTTCCACTACTATGTCTCTGCCAGAATCTCAGGTACATCCAGGACAGAATGGTCCCACTGCCCCACATGCAAGGGTAGGTGCCCTCCAGGGCTCCAATAGCCCATAAAATTATAGCCGCTATAAGCAGTAGAAGTGGTAGAGATCTGTTTGTAAGTTTGCCTGGAAGGTAAGAATCAAGTATTAAAAAATCAAGATTTTTTCATTTCATTTAGTTTACATTACTTCATTACAATGATATGGTTTTTATTACTACTTGATTTATTTTAAGACAGTTATCACCTTATAACCTATAATAAATGAATAAATTACATATAGGAAACAAAATAAAGTATGTCATACCTAAGGGTGTCTTTACAAGTAGATGGTCAGGTAATATCTGCTTCACTGCCACACACACCGCGGCCAGGTACCCCGCCAGGCCGTGCACATGTATGTCAAACAGATACGATGTCTGGCCTGTGCACGCAAATATCACCAAGTAGTAAAACGTCGTCAGAAATGCCACGCCAAAGTTCGTCAGAAAGAAGAACTTCATCATTTCCATTTGGCCCCATAGCGGCTCTATTAACTTCCCACACAATCCCACAGTTACTATGTCGATCACTACTTCCCATAAGTGTATCTCGAGAAACCAGAACGTAAAAGTAGACCACAATTGAAACGAAGGGGGCAACAAATATCCTGGAGTTACACTTAGAACGTTCACGACATCTTCAGAGAACGATAACACATATCCTATTACTACGACAACGCAAATAAATTTCACTGAAGGAGATGTGTTTCCTAGTAATGCTGAAAATTGTTGACGAAAATATGGTAAATTACGGCTAAATACTCTAAGCGCAGCCATTTTTGTGACGGTTGATTGGGAAAAATAGACATTAGAAATCTGTCAATTGTTTTCCGTTCAGAAATGAAACGTTTATTTATATCGGAATTAACCCTTCAAATGCGGTGAATCCCTGAATTCCAAAGCCAAACGGAACCTTCATTTATGGAACCCTTTAAAATATTATATTTTAATTAATCGGTTATTGTACTTATTGTATATTGAAAAGTACTCAGAAAAATTGTTGAATTTTAAATATAATTTAAAATTGAATGTGACTTATATGATAAAAGTCAAAGAGAATATAATCACTACGTTTTAATAAAAATAAATAAAAGATAAAAGTTACCTCAAATAGTCTGATCTGATATGAAAATGTCATCAATGACATTCAGGTCATCGACCTTGTTGTGATTTTTAAGTTTAAGAAAAAATAAAAACAATATTTCAGCAAAAATCCCATAAATTACGATTAAACGAACTTCCCGTTTGTTACTACTGGGTAAATGTTATTCCTCCGGTACATAGGCAGCGCTTTATTGGTAAGTTTGCGGTAAACTCTATTAATGTAAATATCCAACGTAGTTTGATATCATCAGTTCGTTACATGTGCATTATCCAATAACAATAATTTAATCATTTTAGTTGCGGGCAGCCAGTGTATGGGGTAACGGGATGACGGGTGCGAAACAATGCAGCATCGGTCGGGTGAGCTATCTGACGCAGTCGAACGCTGCGGCGTTGGACCAGGATTTATTCAATGAGTACAAATTCAGCGTCGACCAATTGATGGAGCTGGCTGGACTGAGCGTGGCTACTGCAGTAGCGAAAGTCTATCCTCCTCAAACGTAAATACTTATTTTAGATTTCTTGTACTTGTTCTAAAGTCTACTATTTGAATGACATATTTAAAAAAGAAATATACATAATATATTTATAAAATATTTTTTTTAGGCATCAGTCTGCCCTAATAATCTGTGGCCCAGGAAACAATGGAGGTGATGGCTTGGTGGCAGCTCGCCACATGGCCCTGTTTGGATACTCAGTCTCTGTCCACTACCCTAAACGCACACCTAAACCCCTTTATGAGAACTTACTTGAACAGTGCAAGCAGTTCAATGTGCAAATAATTGATGATTTGGCACCGGTGACAGAGTTAAAACAAAGTTACAAAGTCCTTGTTGATGCATTGTTTGGGTTTAGCTTTAAACCACCAGTAAGAGAACAGTTGAAACCAGCATTGGATGCTTTGATTAATGCAGGACTACCTGTTTGCAGGTAATTTGCATTTTCATTCTCATTGAGTAGAGTAATTGCATTTTTCTTCTACAGTCAACTAAACATAATTTTGTTTTACAGTGTAGATATTCCAAGTGGATGGGATGTAGAAACAGGACCAGGTAGTGAGCCTTCTCTGAAACCATCTCTTCTGATTTCCTTGTCAGCTCCTAAGCTTTGTGCAAAACCAGAATATCTGCAGGGTGCTAAACATTATCTTGGAGGCAGGTTTCTCCCACCAGGAATTGTCTCAAAATATAATTTAACTTTGCCACCTTATCCCGCTCAGGATCAAGTGGTTCAGTTGTCCTGCTAACAGTTCTAACATTTAAAAGTGGGCTGTTAAATTAAGGTTAAAGTTGTTAATGTTACTCTAAAATGGAATAAAAGGTATCTTTTTTTAAATTCTTGTGTTTCATTGCTCATGAAATTAAGAATATTTTTGTTTTATATTGAAATATTTTATTCTTTGATTATGGATTTCGTAGTTTTCGATCAGATAATTTTAATCAATGTCCAATAATTTTAAATTTCACGCCACTGTCTTGAAGTTGTTCAGTAGACAAGCTCACCAACATGGCAAACGAAAAAAAAACGAGTGATATTCAAGTCATATTTAAAAACTCGCAAACAGACCACTCACCACTGGTTACAAGATTGACGTTTTAACTGTCACTTTCACTTCGCGCCATTTTTTCCCTCCACCGGCTGTCACAAGCTCGTGAGGTCAGCACCCAGCATCATTTATTTAGTCTCGAGGCATTTGTTCTTGTCGAAATCCCGCAAATTTTCTGTAAAACGTAAGTATTATTGTGCAATATCATCTTAAACATATAAGTAACAGGTGTAAATGCTTTGGTGCATGTAAGCAACTTTTTGCAAAATCCGTTACTTGCAAGCGTTACTTGGTCGCTTTGTGCCATGTTTTCTTTGTTACCGACGCTTGTAGTTGCAGTACCAGTTCTAAACTTAAGCGATTAACTTAGAGATGCTATATTCAACATTTAAGTGTAACTGAATTGTGTTAATTTCATTGCTAGGTCACAATGTTCGAGGCACGTTTACTCCGAAGCTCCATCCTCAAGAAGGTGCTGGAAGCCATCAAAGATCTGCTAACACAAGCCACGTTTGACTGCGACGACAATGGCATCCAGTTACAGGTAAATTCCTTTGTCTGCTTATGCATTGACCTAACACACTGCCCTGATTCTCATGTCAAGAAGTTCAAATGACCTGATTCTCATGGCCTGAAAGAAACTGGTTGTTGATTTCTTAATAACATGTGGATCGTGTTTCTAGACCTACTGATGCTCTAAAATGCGATGCTTGGTCTGTAATCTATACCATTTGTTTTTAACAAGCAGAAACGTCTGCTAACAATTCAAAACATTTTTATATTAAAGGAAAAAACCTCAATATAACTCAATATAACTTGAGACTCCAGTGCCGTTACAAGATGTAATAGTCTGTCGGTAGATGGCGCTAGGCGTCACCCCAAGACGTGTGTACATAAGGAAAGGCATGGAAAGATTTACGATGTCCGGCGTGGCTTCCGTAGCTCAATTGGTTAAGAGCCTTGCACGGATTGCAAATGATGCGGGTTCAAGTCCCGCCGGAAGCGTTAACTATACCATTTGTTCATACAAATCTCTTGGATCAGACTTGATCAGAGTAGCAACTTAAAAACCAGAACATTACCTGAATCCCTTTATTGTTTTCTCTTAGTTTAGGTATTTTACAATATGGGTGTATAAAATAGTCCTGACAGCAGTAGGTCAATACCAAAGCTATTAATCATTATTTTACTTGAGTTGTTTCTTGAAAGATGTGATTTACAATATATTATTTGTGTGTCCTCCAGGCAATGGACAACTCTCACGTGTCTCTGGTGTCACTCACTCTCCGAGCAGATGGCTTTGACAAATACAGATGTGACAGAAACATTTCCATGGGCATGAATCTGGGAAGGTAAGTTACAGAATTGTTATTTCTTATTCTATGATCAAAGCTTTTTTAGTCTATTATTTTTGCACTAAAGTTTAATTTCACTGAGAGATCAAGAAAACAATTCGTCTTCAAAACAATTTTACTGAAAGAAAGAGGCAAATTTAAAGACATTTCCGTAAAAATATTTCCTAGCACATTCAATACGCAGGTCAATATGAAACACATGAGAATCTTATTTTTCCTCAGCATGTCCAAGATCCTCAAGTGTGCAGGCGACAAAGACACAGTGACCATGAAGGCACAAGACAATGCGGACACAGTCACATTTGTCTTCGAGAGCCCCAACCAGGAGAAAGTCTCTGATTATGAAATGAAACTCATGAATTTAGACCTGGAACATTTAGGTAAGTTGTATGAAGATTATAATGATTTTCTTTGCTGTTTATTGTGAGGAGTCTTATTTTTATTATTTTTTATTTATTTTTTAAAGAGGTAAACTCTCATGCAGTTTCATATTGCCCACTATTTCAGTACGCACTCATTTGCAAAGTTTCTTGTTTGATTGAAACAATAAAGGGCCATCTGTACTGAAAAACGTTGTACAATACACATGCGGAGAGAAAACTTCGGTCACGTTTTAATCTATCCCCACTTGTTTGGAACTTCCTCTTTCCCGCACTTCACGTAAAAAATTCTACCCACAACACTATTTTCACCTAGACTTCCGATTTCATAGAAGAAATTGTGAAATTCGCCAGGTATCCCCGAAACTGAGTACAGCTGCACAATCCGCCTGCCCAGTGCGGAGTTCGCGCGGATCTGTCGGGACCTCTCCCAGTTCGGCGAGTCCATGGTCATATCCTGCACCAAGGAGGGTAAGAATCTAGATAATCAATAGAAAAATATAGTAATCCAGTCTAGCTTGTAAAACCTTCCACAAGCATTTTTCAAATTTGAAATTTACAGAGCAAATTACAGGCCTATACAATACATAACTCAAAATTACTATGTACCTACTGTTTATTGTGTTAGGAAGTGAAAGGTTAAATGTGTCATTCTAAGTTTTTAAAGTGTATATTCTAAGATATAATTTTTTTGCTTAATTACACACATACCATGATACTAATAGGAAACAAAATAGGTATGTATTCAGTTAGTTCAGTATTAACGCGATTTTTAATTTTCAAAAAGCAACTCTGAAAACATTAGATTGTTAGGGGGCCATGTAAGGCTTCGTAGTGCCTATATCACTGCGCCCATTCCTGATCCATTGTGATCAAATCATCCCCTATGCTCATGTTTACTTTAAACGCTTCTCAGGCGTGAAGTTCTCATCGACGGGCGACATCGGCTCCGCGAACATCAAGCTGGCACAGACGGCGTCCGTGGACAAGGAGGAGGAAGCCGTGGTCATCGAGATGGACGAGCCGGTCACGCTCACCTTCGCGTGCCAG
The DNA here is from genome assembly GCF_023078275.1 of Leguminivora glycinivorella. NCBI lineage: Eukaryota > Metazoa > Arthropoda > Insecta > Lepidoptera > Tortricidae > Leguminivora > Leguminivora glycinivorella. Next base: position 20,226,683 of record NC_062975.1, read on the forward strand.
TACCTCAACTACTTCACCAAGGCCACCTCGCTGAGCCCGCAGGTACACTTATAAATATTTTAGGAGATACTAAGACCTATATTATTAAATTAAAACGGGACGAATAATATGAGTGAAGATCGTGTTAGTTTAAATCAATATATACTAAGACCTATTCCCTGTAGTCTTACCAGTTGGACCACTGGGGAATTTCCTTCCTTACTTAGTGATTGTAAGACTTTTTGTACGAAACCAGACTCGACATCTGTTTTAACGGCTCCTAAATAAATAAATAAACCAGCCACCTGGCTGAGCCCGCAGGTACTTACCTCTTGTAAACAGAAACTTCTTAATTTTTTTATGAAGCTGCAGGTACCTGAATTTACTATCCATAATGTCAACCTATTTTCATGATTGATAGGAAATCGGAACACTGAGATTTCCTGCTAGATTTTTGCACTTCCAGTAGGAACAAGAACATGTAGACGGCATTTTTCCAATTTTTCTCAAGTTGTAAACCAGAATGACAATTATTGTCGCCATGTCAAATTGAACAAAACTTATCATGAAGAATAGAAGTATTCTCTATTCTTATTTTATTGTTATAATCTATGAAACTTGTGAACAATAATTAGTTGGCTATAAAGCTATTGCAACCACGGAAGTATAACTAAAGATTGCAACGTAATGAACGCTTGTGAATAGCTTTTGAATTCCGAACCTGTCAAATGAGTAGAAACTCAAAATTATTTGAGGCAAAAGGACGTACCATGAAAAAGAGCTGCTAGAGTCATCTAGCGACAGTCAAGCAGTTCAAATAGTCCAAATCATTACGCAATTGAGTTAGATCGTACCCCTCTATCATCTTTGCCACTACCAAAGACCTATATAAACTTCGTATAGACCGATAAAATCTAAGAAAAAAACGTATCCCAAAACCATACAGAAAAAGGTACGGTGAGCTAGATGGCGATACACCTTTGGGGTACGCTCGGCTAGATGGCGCTAATATAAATATTTGAAATTTTAAAACATATCAAGCTAAGAATATGGCCCAAATTGTCAAAACGAAGGTTCAAAAGTTTTAAGCCTCTGTCGAGAGATGGCAGTCTATGCACTGTGATTACACATTTTACTTTGACAGTAACTCTCTTTAATACTCGATCCTCTTTGCCACTACTTACAAAATCACTCACAAGTACCCAATTTTATCCACAGGTCCAACTGTCCATGTCTGCCGACGTCCCATTGGTTGTCGAATACCGCATCCAAGACATCGGCCACATCCGTTACTACCTCGCGCCCAAGATCGAGGAGGAAGACAGCTAGACTAATTGTTTAAGTATAATATTAGCTTTAATCCACTTTAATAATTTAGGTTTTATACAGTATCAGTTTCTGTTATCATTGTCTTTATGATTGTCAATACAAAAATAAATTCAGTTGATTAATGTTTCTGGCTATACATAGAAGGTTGGAAGTAGACGGCCCAAGGTAAATTGCTAATATGTCGAAACTGGTCGAAACTTTCAGTTCAGGATTTGGTAGAATTGTTAGCCAGGTTGTTCAAATGAGCGGGACTCACGCAAGTATTGTCACGACTGATATAAATTATGCTATTTTTGTACTACGTTGCACAATATACGTAATTCCATAATCCATTTTTGAGTATGATTTCCTCCTTTCATCCATTTGATTAGTAAGTAATTCCTTAAACCGTTTGGAGTACAATTTTCTTCGGATTTTTTTACACAGTTATAAAAGTAGGTAGATGATAAAATAAAACACAGTATTACTTTTAGGAAAATTTATACTGACATTCCATCAATCCATCATATATCAAATACTACACAGTATTTCAAATCATGTCCATGTTTCACATGAGTATTTAATCTGAAATATGAATACGAAATTCATACTTAGTTATTACAGAAAGCTCACAAAATAAAATCATTCTAACGCAATGGAATGTAGAACTTACATCTATTCAATAATTTAATAGGTTCTAAACCTTATATCTTAAATAATAATACATCTACACAAATGCCTTTGGTCTTTAAGTACTAGCCAACGCGATATAATCGGTGTAGTACGGACAATGTACTTATTTACATGCATTATTGAAAAGATCCTTAAATGTTCTAGCATGCTTAATCGAAATTTTAATTTATCGCATGTGTGACTTGAAAATTCACAGATGTATTTCTGTTCAAATAAGTATATTATAGTAATCTATGGGAATGTTACTAGCAAAGGCGGATTTATTGAATCACAAACTAGCTCTTTAAATGGCAACGTGACTAGACCATATTAAACTTACAAAGTACAATACGCATACACAGACTGTACAATAAATAAAGATATCCTGTTCTCGGAAGACCCTAATCTTAAGACTTCCAATCATATGGTGCTCCTTAATCCTTTTGAAATACACGAACAAGTCGAACAACTAAAACCGTAGTGAGTGACGTATACAAATATAAATGTTACCGTCACCCTTTCAAGTAAGGTTTAAATTACGCGATATACTCCTATGAAATAGGCAGTTACTTTTTTGCTTGACGTCAAGTCCAAAGGGTCTTCCAGGATCAGGAAACACTAATGCAGAACCTAAATCTGTGTATGGCACATAACACTAGGACTAAAGAAACGATACACTCTTAGATAAATAATGGTGAAAATAAGGAGGGCGGAACGGAGCGTAGTTCAGATGACCGCGACGCTACGAATTTTGATAACAAACTCAGAGAGATAGAATCAAAATGAAGAGTCGTCCGGACCGATAGCGGGTAACTTGACTAGATTAGTGTGTTAGGGGATGTGACGCCGATTTTTTAAAAATGACCCTGGCGCGAGGCCGGGAAAACGCTAGGTTGAAGAATATAATATAGTAGTTTTTTTATTTTTTTTATTTGGAAATTCTTTGAGTCGGGCGGGTTAAGCGCCCTTTACTCTACGGGACGGGGCGCCTATACACCTGGGTGTATAGGGCAATAATATAGTAGTTTGAAGTATTTTTTGTATGGTACCTATTATTGGTTATTGATAATATTTGATACTGATCGAGTCATCGAAACTGGCCTATGAGTGATGCTACTGATTTGCAATCAACAAAGAGAAGGTCCTTCTCTTATGAAATCACGGTGGTGATTTAATAGATCAGTTTCGTTCATGTCAGCTGTAAGGAATCGATTTGTAAATTTCAACATAATTAGATTGTGTAGAAAACATTTGCAAAAATCCAAAGAATCATTATGTTTTCCAAGACCGATCGAACCATTATAATTGAGTTATAAATTACATATAGAAAACCAAGCATTTTCTATTAGTTTGTAGTCTTTTATCGGCATCACAAACCACACTGCAGTTTTCAAGTAAGCGGTTTCACACAGCAAACAACGTCGCGCAACAAATGGTCAATGTGGACGTATCTCGGTCGAGGCAGAACACTGCCTCGGTAAACGCGCGCACTGCGCGCCCTGTGTGAGCCGGCTAGTCAAGTGAGCCGGTCAACCGAGTCTGTCACTAGAAAAGGCACGAAATGCTTTTTTTTTCTAGTGAGGGAAATGGTCTGACAGGCTGTATTAGCCGGTCCGGCTGTGTCGGCGTAGGTCGCTACTGCTTCCACTTCTTGGCGGAGAAGAGCACGGCGCGCTGCTTGAGGAACAGCGAGTAGCTCTGCTTGCGCGGCAACACCGCGCGCCCGCGCCGGCTCGCGCCCGCCCCCCCGCGGCCTCAGGACTCGCGCTTCACCTGCACGTAACAGAAATCCCTTATACAATCCCACAAGTCAACTTAAACGCGAGATAGAACAATACAAAACTTCAATTTTCCGAACGAAATGACAGATTCATAGATTCCTCATCCTGATACGTAGATTCTTGTTTTGTTTTGGCCACATTTTCTTCACTAAATTATCCGTTTAAACGAGCACGCACCTCGCTTCAGTTTTCCAGTAGCCATAGCCATCAACAGGTAGAACTAATGTCCAGGTGACCTAGCGAAAATGCCAATTGTGCCACAGCGAGCGAAGCGGTTATCTCTCTGTCACATTTCAATATTAGTGTAATAAGAAGATAATAATAACCAGTTTCATTACAGCACAAATGGTTGAAATTTTCACTAGGCGCTCTGGAAGCGTGCGCGAGACGCGGATGCTGGAGCAAATTGTACACGTGTGCGAGGATTTTATGCTAGAGTAAGTTGCGACAGTATAAGTACGTACCTCGCTCGGTCCCTCGGGCTCATCGTCCGCCTCGCCCTCAACGAGGGCAGGGCTTATAATCTGGTCGTGCAGCGTGCGAAGGTGCCGCAGCAGGTTAGACTTCACGTTGAAACCTTTGTTGCACAGTCCGCAAACGAACGGGCGCTCGCCTAGAAGGTTTACATGTTTAGTATTGTTTACAAAAAAAAAGAACAATGTGAATAAATACAAAGGTTTGTAAGGCAAAGGCTTTGCACATCAACATTCAAAATATACGACCTTATTGTTGTAAACCGACAATAACAATGATCCAAGGTATGTATGTAATCTACAATTTTGAAATATTGGCTTGTAAAGATGTTCTTAAACTTAACAAACCATTAACTTAGGAAGAAATATATGTGCTCATCACAAAAATAAAAGCTCTACCGGGATTCGAACCCACGACTATCGGCTACTCGGGCAGGGCCGGTAGGTCGTAATTTTGTAGTAACATTACCTAACCCCCATGACTAATAGTACATACTAACATGTTTGTAGCGGAAGGTCGTGGTCTATCCATAGGTTAAATATGTCTAATTTAATTGCCTCAGACTACCTATATTTCTTGTAGAGACGGCCGATTTATAACTTTACAAACAGCAACAAAGTAGGTACATATTATTGAAGTATGTTATTAGGAACACGACAAGATATTTGTGACATCATCTGATAAAAGAAATGGTTGTTAGATATAATTAGGCACTTGCTTACAATGTATATAATTGCAGACATTTATGCGAGGAAAATGTAACAGAGGTATTGTTTAAGGGGGTTATAAAGTCAATTACACGCAGATGCCTAAGCGTCTCTGCTGCTATATTATTTAGAATCATAACGCTCTAAGATTGAAAATAGTGACTAGTTATTTCTGTATTCACCATACAAATAAATGCGCTTACGGGGATCCCAACCCAGATGCAGTAGAGCAGACCGGTCGACATATTATTGGATGGGCAAATTAATCGACGACCGGTCTGGCGCAGTCGGTAGTGACCCTGCCTGCTACGCCGCGGTCCCGGGTTCGAATCCCGGTAAGGGCATTTATTTGTGTGATGAGCACAGATATTTGTTCCTGAGTCATGGATGTTTTCTATGTATATAAGTATTTATATATTATATATATCGTTGCTGAGTACCCACAACACAAGCCTTCTTGAGCTTACCGTGGGCCTCAGTCAATCTGTGTAAGAATGTCCTATAATATTAAAAAAAAAAATTAAAAAAAATCTATTTATTTATTCTATTTTAGTATCGGGATATTATATAGACATTACAGACGATCAACCAAATCTTGGCACTAAAAAAGGCGCAAAATCCAAATTTTCTATGCGAATTTAACCTCGCCCTACATTTTGAATCAATTTTGAAGTGTTATGGGTCATAAACTGAAATAGATACCATACACTAAAGAAAAAGCGATCAAGCCCACTGGTGGCGAAGCCGGGAATCGAACTCGGGTCTTCAGGAAATAAAATAAAAAATAATAAAATAATTTGATTTGTTCCCTACGTCGGTGTTATGGGTCGTTGACGATTCCGCCGACGTCAAGGTTCAGAATGGCACGCGTTTTATGGGGCATTCCACGAAAAAGTCGAAATTCTAGTGGAATACCCCACACTGGTGAGCCCTACATTTTTCAAATTCGCCGCCTTTTTTTGTTCCAAGATTTGATTGATCTGACTGACAATTAATATAATTTATTTATTTATTTAAACTTTATTGCACAAAAGAACAACTTAATGTACAAAAGGCGAACTTAATGCATTCTCTACCAGTCAACATTTGGGCAAAGCAGAGAAGATTATAGGCGGTGCATTAAGAGACCAATTTTGAAATATCAATCAAAACCATATAGACATATAATATATTACATACATACATACATACAATCACGCCTGTATCCCATGAAGGGGTAGGCAGAGCACATGAAACTACTCAAGTTTCAGTGCCACTCTTGGCAAATAAGGGGTTGAAAGAAAACGAAACTGTGACATTGCAGTGACAGGTTGCCAGCCTCTCGCTTACGCCACAATTTTACCCATAACAATATATTAACGTACATACAATTACATACTATGTTTACATAAACGGATGGACGATAGGATTCCCAGCACTTGCATGTAAATTGTCTGAGGTTTTATTTATTACTTAGTTTAATACATATTCTGTAATTATATTTGTAATTAGTTTAATTATTCGGTGTATTGGCTTAAGCTGTGATGCCGTGTAAATTATTTGAAATAAATGTTTAAATGTTTAAATAAATAACGATAGGTTATATAATATATACTCATATCATAAATATAATTATATATATACATAATATATAAATTTTACTAACCTGTCAGAAAGATAACATTCTATTCTACCTTAAACTAACTAAACCTATAATACCTTAACTTATAATAATAGTAAGTAATACAAACCCGTGTGTGTCCTCATGTGTATAAGCATGGATGCATGCGACGGGAACGTTTTCTTGCAGTGCGAGCAAGTCTTGTTTTGCGCGCCCTCTGTGAAACGATTGTGACGTTTTGGTGGGGCACTGTTGTTTGATATGGCCAATTCTAGACAACCGACATCGATACATTTAGAAAGGGTTATTAGGACATCATGTTTCGAGAGGTGATGGCATGCTGGAGTTACATGTGACATCAGAAGTGGGATTTCGCTACTTTTGAGGATACTAACGGATTTATATTGAAAGGGAATTTAAAACGTGAGCTTACTTACGGATTAAATACAGCTCAAGACGCGTCATAATTAAAAAATAGTATACATTTAAGTAAAAAAATTGAGAAGGCTTAAGATCCCACGGTTTTTAAGTAATTGCCAGTCATTTGAATAAAAGATTTCTTTCATTATCCATCCGTAATCTCGTGTCTGACCATCCAAGACCTCCATGCCACCACCTCAGTCGCAAAGTGCTATTAAGCGACAAGCAAAGCCAATATAAAACATAACTGAAGTGATCATCATGTGTAGCGGGGTGCGCGTTGCGGGAACTCAGTGATAGGAACAAGTAACTTACGGAAACTTTACTATTCGCTTGTCGAGAATCAGCCACGTACATAACAATCAGATTTCAGCTATGTTAGTTATTATAATTTAGATCGTGATCAAATTACTGCCTCCAGAAATCATTAAATGACATAACATTTTTATGCACCACACCGAGACTGCATCATACAGATTTTTCTGGACGATAATTTGATTAGCATTTTATAGGTTGGGGTTTATTGTCTAAAAACAGTATTCAAATAAAAAATGGAGGTACTCTTTACGAGAAAATATTTTCTTTCTTTTAAATTCCTGAGGCACGAATCGGCAAACCACGGACCGTACTTCGTAGGTTCTCCAAGTAATACGAGTACATCTCCAGTAACAGTTCTTTATTTCTCATATCTTAAAAGTTTGCCGATACCTCACCTAAGAGAACAGATGCTGAGACCTCTGACTGAACGCATGCGGCAGGCCTTGCCTTGCGGCATGCGGCCGCTCTGTCATCTAAAACAGTTCTAGTTCACTGACTACCAGTTTGCCGTACAATATCGGCGTGTCAGTTGGGGTCGGTTGCACCAAACCTCTATTACCGAATTTAACGTTCGCAATTTTGTTTGTATGGGAATTTCCATAGACTTCTGCTGCGTGATTTTTGTGTCTGTTTATTGTGGTTGACGCTACTGGCCCTTAGAAGTAATAAGTGACATCACCGAAAAACTGACAGGCCGTTATCGTCCAACTAAGGGCCAGTTGCATCAACCACATTTGACTGACACATCATCGTCACGCAGCAGACGTCAATGGAACTTCCCATACTTACAATAAAATTTAACGAACGCTTTAACGGTGACAGACAGTTTTGATGCAACTGGCCCTAACTCTAATAGTCAGTGGGCTCCTTTAAGGGTCAGTCGCATCAATCACAACAAAAGTCTAATGAAGAATCCCATAGAAAACAATTTGCGAACGTTAAATTCTGTGACAGATGGATTGGTGCAACCGACCTTAAGTCCATTCTAGCCCGCTTGCCGCGTGCGTTCAGTTCGCGGCGACGCAATTTTATGTCCGAAATATTAGGACTTTAGGACCTAATAATAGTCTTAATTCTATAGTGTGAGGGTGTAGTGTGAAGTAAAAGTACACACCTGTTTCGGTGTGGGTGCTCTGCACGTGGCGCACCCACTCCGCGGGGTTGGGGAAGTGTTTCTGGCACAAATCGCAGCGGAGCAGCGCCATAGTCTCTTCGGTGTCATCGCTCTGTGTACAATAGTTATTTGTTTTACAAGGGGGCAAAGTAGTTGTTTAACCGCACGTGCCAATATTGATACCCAAGCAAGCGAAAGATTCCAATATTGAACTGCGAGCGTAGCGAGTGGTTCAAAAAGTGGAATCTTGAGCGTTGCGAGGGTTTCAAGGCACGAAGGTTAAACAAACTTTGCCACCGAGTGAAACACAAAATTTTTCACCACACCAACATGAACAAAATACTGACTATAACACATCAAACTAAATCAAATCCTTCAATCTAATCAATAATTATGATTCAAAATCATCAGTTATAGGTAAATTCTACCAGCTAGCTTAATACATCAAGCTAAAAATTGTATGAAATTACTTTGCACTCTTGTGGATAAAATGCGATTTTGCTATCTGTTTTCGAATAGCAAAATAAGGCTTTAACAGTTGGTGTGGTGAAAATAAAATTATATTATTTAATGCAGAAACTTAATATTAATAAGAACACGGACCAATGAGGGTAGACCGTGCGCTGTCTACACAACTTTAACATCGCTTGAGTTATCCGTGACCGTGACGCGTGTATCTGCGTCGAAAAATCGAGAGCTCGACAAAAAACAAAAAGGTAATCACGGTCTATATCCGTAAACATTAATAGTTTTTTAGCCAAGGGACGACCAGCGGGTCTGGTACACTAGTGTGATACATACACGATATAAGAGTATTGCGTTAGTGCGTCCCTTGAGTCCCTTCCGCACCTATTAAACGTGCGAAATGGAGGCAGTGACGCGATAGGCTAATCACTCACGCTTGCCCACTAGCACTCATTCCTGCCGAGGTAGTTATAGTCCGAGACTGAAATACTACCCTATTTTGAATATCTGACTATAAGGTTATAACATTTTATTTTATTTATTACGCACTTACATTTTATAATAATACGTCGGAGGCAAACAATCATACGGCTCACCTTACGGTAAGCAGTTTCCGTTATATATGGATACTTGGATCTCTTAAAGATTCGACCTATGAGATCTAAGGTTATTAGGTTGCGTTTTTCGCCAAGGAGGTACTTCCCCAGTTTGGCTCTGATAATACTATAGATTTACACATACTAACACAATTATTTTATGGAATATAATGGGCACTACCTACTTTGGGGGTGCCATCCAACAGTTAGGCTCCCCACAGACAGTCTTAAAAATTCATAATCTTAAAAAAAACTTGTATGCAATCTGACAGTTCAAACTGACACTGACAAGACACTGACAGATCTGAACTGTCAGATTGCATACAAGTTTTTTTTAAGATTATGAATTTTTAAGACTGTCTGTGGGGAGCCTTAACGGAAATCAATAAAAACAGGTTGTAGTTCAGAAACACAACAAAATGCTTAATAATTACTTTCGTGCAAATTTTTTACATGCAAGTTGAATCGAAGGGAACTCGAGCAACTTAATAGTTTTAGTTCTGTTGCCTACTTTATAAGCAGGAAGTAGGTACCCGTGTTGTTTAAAGGTTGCTATTTTTAATCTAGAATATGCCTGATCCATTTACGTCAATGGACGTTCAAGATTATGAAAAAAAAAAAAAACAAAAAGTGTTTAGATACCTGCGATACAAATATAGATTTTGCGGTTATGACGTCTGCATTACGGACCTAACTTATTTTTAAGGTTCAGTACCAAAACAGAAAAAAAACGACACCCTTCTAGTCCGTAATCTGTGTGGCACAGCCACAAAACATTGGGTACAAATATGTAGTAGGTACCTACATAGTATGTTGTAAGCCGCTCCTAGTTAAGTGAGAAAAAAAACTTATAAATCATCTGAATATAGTTATTTGTTTTACAAGGGGGCAAAGTAGTTGTTTAACCGCACGTGACAATATTGATACCCGAGAAAGCGAAAGAATCCAATATTGAACCGCGAGCGTAGCGAGTGGTTCAAAAAGTGGAATCTTGAGCATTGCGAGGGTTTCAAGGCACGAAGGTTAAACAAACTTTGCCACCGAGTGAAACACAAACTTTTTCACCACACCAACACGAACAAAATACTGACCATAAAACATGAAACTAAATAAAATCCATCAAATAATTCAATATTTATGATTCAAAATCATCATTTATAAGTAAAATCTACCAACCCGCTTAAGATATGAAGTTAAAATTTGTATGAAATTACTTTGCACTCTTGTGGATAAAATGCAATTTTGCTATCTGTTTTCGAATAGCAAAGAGAGCCTTTACCAGTTGGTGGTGAAAAATATTTTCTCTATGAATATGATGATATTTATACAATATCCTGTGCTAAAATGATCCATTTTGTAAGTGCTGCGAAGATACGCAATTATGTTTTTTGGTGGATTTTTTTTTGGTTTATTTCTATTAAAAGAGTACCTAATAAATCAAATGGTTCCTAATCGATAATACAAGAAATAAAAGAAGGCTATTATAATCATCACCAAACAAGTTTGTTATTGAAAGGATAAAAATGCACGGTTCCTTAAATCCATTTTTTTTTATTATAATACATACATAACATACTGCAGAGCCGTAAATCGTGACAGGTATAAATAATTTAGATTTATAAATACATGAGTTCATATAAAAAAAATGTATTTGTTAATACAGTAGTAGTTGCTTGTTACACACATTAGTGTAATAGCACCTTTAACCTGTATTTACATTTACTCGTAAGTATTGATTGATCGAAGATAAATATTATCATAAACCACATTGTGTGCCGCAGTTACCTACTTCATTGTTACCTCTCGTAGGTATGATAAGGATTCTGCCCGAATTTATAATTACGACCTTTTTTCTAATTCGAGTTTTGAATCAACGATATTGCCATTGCGAGCACCACACACACACACACACAAATAAAAGGATAACAGCTTTTTTTTATTTAAAACATTTTTCCAATTCATCTTCAGTAAGTTTGACTAGTGTGATCGATTCCTCCCACAGTATCCGGGCGTTCTTATCCTTGTAGGCCCAGGGTATGGCACGAGCTGGCCTGCAGTTCACGAAATATCTCCCACTGGTTTGACCGACTTCGTCATCCAAAGCCACATGCAATGCCGTCTGGGCTCCGACTTTAGGTGTCTTGCTGCAGAAAATCAGCAAGTATCGACATAACGCGCCTAAGATTTTACCGGAGCAATTGTAGATACCCGTTCCGATAGTGCCAGGGTCAACGGTGTGAACCACTACATGAGATCCTTTGACTCTTCTAGTCAGCTCTCTGGAGAAGAGTATCAAGCTGAATTTGCTGTTGCAGTAACTGAAGAAACTCAGCCAGTTGATGTCGGAGTCGCTTAGATCAACGCTTCCGAAATAGTGCAATCTAGATGAGGTGTTGACCACCCTGGCCGGATCCGCGGCCGTTCCAGTCTTCTTCAAAAGCGGGAGCAGCAGTATCGTCAGTAAAAAATGCCCGTAATAATTCACCTGCATAATAAAATTCAAGCGGTCCTTGGTTGCAAAGTTCTTGGGCATTCCGATGCCGGCATTGTTCATTAATAAATCCAATCTGTCTTCGTTTTTCAGGATCTCGGCGGCGAATGATCGGACTGATTCTAGAGAGCCCAAGTCGAGGTGTTTAAAGACAACTTTTTTGTGAGTCCTTTCTTCTATTGTTTTCTGAGCGTGGATACCTTCTTGCGGGAAGGGGCAAGCGATGATGACCCGGGCGCCCCGTCGAGCGAAGTCGGTGGCTATTTCTAGTCCCATGCCGGTGGTGCCGCCGGTGATGATGGCAGTTTTCCCTTTTAGTGTTTTGAGGGACCTGCATTCCCGATTAGTCGCAGAGTGGTACAGTCGAAGGAGGTAGAGGGTGGCGAAGGCCGCCAAAGCTACAGCGGCGAGTGTGAGGACCATCTTGGACGCGTGCGGATTGCGAATGAAGTGCTGACAACTTTGGATAAATAAAGGAGCAATCAAAGTTATTCTCGAATCTCAATCAAGTGCATGTTATTCAAGAACCAGTGTAACTTTAAACCCGACTTATTAACATCTTCGCATAATGGAGGATTTTGAGTACAGCGCGTATTATTTATATTTAAACGTTTGTATAATATTATACCTGCGATGTAAGAATTTTATTTGCCATAAAATATTAGCATAAAGGAGAATAAGTAATGGATATACAACAAAGTAATTATGAGAGCCAGTTGAGTTCTGAATGTAATAAATATTATATTATAATAAATAAATATTTCAGGACTATGTGACAAGAAAATATTCGCGTTATGCACACAAATAACTGTAATTACCGAGAATCTAATAACCTGGGAACTATAGCTTCGTGCACAGGGTCACTGTCGGTCTGTCAAAGGTGAGCTGCTGTAAATGGCCGTTCACTATACATATGATCATGAAACTATTCGAGTTTCAGTGCCACCCTCAGCAATAGGCTAGTTTCCTATACTTAAAATAAAATATTTTATGCAGTGCACGAAATAAAGCACCACATAATTAGAAGAAAAATATGGACAGTAGTTATGTCTAAACGTAATTTCTATTTAATAAGTCAAAGAGTAATATAAAGTAAATGAATTGACCGTGACGTCACTCCTCAGTATTTCATAGTAATTCCATATTCGCAAATCGTTTTGACAGTTCTTAATAAAAATAAGCTGATTTGACTAGTAGGAAACTAGCCTATTAAGGTGTTGAAAGAAAACCAATTTGTGATATAGTAGTGTCAGGTTGTCAAGCCATCGCTCAAACCACGTACCATCGGCAACACTGTTAGCTGTACATTTGTGATTCTTATTTACAAGGGCGTAAAGTCTACTGATGGTTAGTTAAGGGTATTGCTGTTTATACCACCACACCATTTCCCACTGTTGACGACACCTACGGGAGAGAAGTGGGTAGTAAATGACTTGACTCGTCACGTGGTCTGTCCTCCTCAGTCCTCTTGTACAAATTATTGTACATCATCCTCCTTGCGTTATCCCGGCATTTGCCACGGCTCATGGGAGCCTGGGGTCCGCTTTGACAACTAATCCCAAGATTTGGCGTAGGCACCAGTTTTTACGAATGCGACTGCCATTTGACCTTGCAACCCGAAGGGTAAACTAGACCTTATCGGAATTAGTCCAGTTTCCTCACGATGTTTTCCTTCACCGAAGAGCGACTGACAAATATCAAATGATATTCGCAAATAAATTCCGAAAAACTCATTGGTGCGAGCCGGGGTTCGAACCCGCGACCTCCGGAACGAAAGTCGCACGTAGGTATAGGTACTTACCGCTAGGCTATCAGCGCTTCAGCCCTGTAGATCTAAGTTATATTCTAGTTCTTAATTTTTTTTGTCATGATATTTTTATGCAATAAACTTTTTATCTACCTATCTATTTTTTTTTAACAATTTGCTTTGAACTTTTATTGAGTAACGGAAGGTTCCAAATTCAAAAACAAAACAAATTTTTCCAGGACTCAGGAAGGTATATCTATCTATAGTATCTATATTATCTGTTGTCTGCATTTCTAAGATCAAGTGTGCAAATTGAACGTTCTAAAATATTTATTAATATTTAGAGGTTATTATACGTATAATTTACATGGATGCTAATGTTACTGGGTGTTATTCTGTTATTTAAGAATTACAAGTGTTGTGTTAGACAGTAATTCTTCACAAAGTCACACAGGGCGGTCATTTAAAGATCAAAAGGGACATTCGGTTCCAAAACTAAATAAATATAGACTATTTATTTATGAGAAGTATGAGAGCATTAATTAAGGTGCAGTGGGTAAAGTCAGAAGCTTTGGAAAAATCGCAGTGCTTTCAGTCCGCCAAAATATGTTTTTTATACACCCTAGTCACACCTGATGGAAATGAAGATAGAGTAAATAAACAATAACAATCCTTTAATCGCAAAACGGACCTTTCTTTTTTTTAAATTAAAATTTACCCCAGGTATTTTGACACATGAAATTAAATTTTCATGTTAAAACTGTTAAAAGCAACGTCAATGCTGGTGACACACTTAAATAAGGGGAAATGTGTCTGGCCTTCACATTTGGCCAATTTAAACGACACAAATAAATTGACCTTAACCATTTTCAAAATAGTGGTTAGGTAAATCTTATACTTTTAAACGAGCAATTCTTGTATATTTATTTATTTATTTAATTTATTTATATATTTATTTACACTGACGATCTCGGAAACCGCTCTAACGATTTCGCTGAAATTTGTTATGTGGGGGTTTTTGGGGGTGAAAAATCGGTCTAACTTATCCTTAAATCCCGGAAAACGCGAATTTTCGAGTTTTCATGCGTTTTTCTTCGCGCGCCATCTCGTGTGCATTAGTTGTACTGTTAAGACAGAATTCTTTCGGTCGATGTAAGTACTATTTATTGCAAACACTAGATGGCGACACAGGTCAAGGCTGAAACGAATAGAAAAATACACTATTTGAGTTTTTGTGGCGAAATGCGCGCCATCTCGTGTGGAGTAGTTGTGTTGTTAAGGCTGAGAATTCTTTCGCTCGATGTAGGTACTATTCATTTTTGAACTAGATGGCGACACATGTCAAGGATACGAAACAGAACCGAGCGAAGCTCGGTCGCCCAGATATTAGGTACCTATATGCGTTACCTTCCGCGGTCGTCCGCTCAGTAACAGTATGCTGCGTTCGGAGAAGGAACTGAACGCACGGCGCCTTAAGTAAATAGTAGTTAAGCTAAATATAACATCAAACATCAAAATTGACATATGCAAAACGTGCAATACATAGTTTAGATCCAATTCAAATTTTCGCGAAAAATACCTAAACTATACCTAAAGACTTACGTCATTGTCAAAGTGACATATCGGGGTGTCCCCAAAAGGAGCCATTATAGTGTTTTTTTTTTCAGTTAAAGACACGTCGTTAGGATCATTTAAAGGAACCACCTGGCATATGGTTGCTTTTTATTAAATATGTATAACATGTACTGTGTGTATATACCACGGAGCAATGTTTGCTCTTGCTGCGTGCGTGTTCCGGCCCCCGGCAGTGTGAACACTTTCGTACAGCTCCCAATGATACAAGCGTCCTATACAACATGTACAATGTGTAGGTACCGCGTAGCGATGTTTGCGCTTGCGTGCGTGTAGCCCGGACCGCTGTCAGTGTGAGTGAACACTTGCGTACAGCTTCCAATGATGCAACAAGCGTCCTATACATGTACAGTGTGTAAGTACCGCGAAGCGATGCTTACGGCCCAGCCACGACATTTGTCTAAGCGCGACAGCGGTGAGCGGCAGCCATACGTGCGAATGAAAAGTCCCATCGCTGTGTCTCGCTCCAATGTATGGCCGCCGCTCACGGCTGTCGTGGCTGGGCCGTTACGCTTGCGTGCGTGCGGTAGTCAGAGCCGCCAGCAGTGTGAACACTTGCGTACAGCTCCCAATGATACAAGTGTCCTATACAACATGTAGTGTGTACATACCGCGGAGCGATGCTTGCGCTTGCGAGCGTGCGTGTGATCGGCGCGCGCGTGTCTCTCCACGTGCCGCACCCACGCCGCGGGCAGTGTGAACACCTGCGTACAGCTCCCAATGATACAAGCGTCCTATACAACATGTACAGTGTGTACATACCGCGGAGCGATGCTTGCGTTTGCGAGCGTGCGTGTGATCGGCGCGCGCGTGTCCCTCCACGTGACGCACCCACGCCGCGGGCAGTGTGAACACCTGCGTACAGCTCCCAATGATACAAGCGTCCTATACAACATGTACAGTGTGCACATACCGCGGAGCGATGCTTGCGTTTGCGAGCGTGCGTGTGATCGGCGCGCGCGTGTCCCTTCACGTGACGCACCCACGCCGCGGGCAGTGTGAACACCTGCGTACAGCTCCCAATGATACAAGCGTCCTATACAACATGTACAGTGTGTACATACCGCGGAGCGATGCTTGCGTTTGCGAGCGTGCGTGTGATCGGCGCGCGCGTGTCCCTCCACGTGCCGCACCCACGCCGCGGGCAGTGTGAACACCTCTGCGCACAGCTCGCACGCCAAAGGGCTGTATACCTGCGTAAGAAAACATCTTGTTGTAGAGTCATCTATGACGTTATTCAAAAAATCTATCAAATCTATGTAATAAATGAAAATGTTATGTGTCCTTAATCCCTAACCGGCAAAACATGTTTTAGCAGATATTTATTAAGAATGCACTGTTTTATAAATGAACAGGTTAGATTATTGCTTGACTTACATTCAAGGCACATGGGTTCAAAGAAATTACCACGGAAAAGGGGTTGTGCGTCACGCGCCAGCCACGACGAAATATCTTTGGCATAATAAGTTTAAGGGGCAGGACTGAATGAGAAAGAGAAAGCTATAGCTATCCGTACCAGTCCCTCCAAATCGCTTCGCCTCTTCTATGTTGGACGCGTCCCATTACAGCGCTTCCAGGGTCTGTTAGAAGTCTGTCTCCAAGGCTAGAGTTGTAACTAATGAAAGAGAAAGCTATAGCTATCCATACCAGTCCCTCCTCATCGATATCCACGTCTTCAGGCTCCTGTTTGACGCTCATCTCTTGCTGGAACATTTCAGCGATGGAGCGCTCCTCCTCTTCTATGCTGGACGCGTCCCATTCTGGCTCTTCCTTTATCGAGACGTCTGGGTCATTGTTGCTGGCGGTTGACTTTTCTGAGGAAAGAAATGATGGTTAGTTATAGAAAAAAAATGTCTCAGGTTTATTACAACAGCTATAGAATACAGTGAATGGACAACTTATGCTTATTATTTCGTTTTCCCAGGAACAGTATAATAAAGAGTACTATCGTACAGTTTGGACACTCCCGCTCCCCGCTGAAAGTGCCGCCCACCCCCTCTCAGTTATCTCACAGTTACCGCCTGTCAAAAACGCGAACAGTCGGCCTGTCATATTTCACTCATACAAGTACGCGTTCACCTACACGAGCTTAGACTGTGTGCTACAAACGAGCCTCTTTCATATATTTGATCGCCAGTGTCCGAGGTGTGGCACAGGTGTACTTTTTGTATGTTTTTCGTGTTAAAGTTTCATTTCTTCCACACTTTTTTTTATGCACCTAAATTTTTTTTTTTATACTACGTCGGTGGCAAACAAGTATACGGCCCGCCTGATGTAAAGCGGTCACCGTAAGTGTTAAGTACACAGCAAAAAGGAGTGTACAAGTTCCAAGGAGGATTCGGGTTGCCGACGACTCAAAGGACAATAAACGGAACAAGTTAGTTCCGTAAGTCCTCCCGTCATCAGCACACCGCACCCTCGTTGAGCTCTGGCAACCTTACTCACCGACAGGAACACAACACTATGAGTAGGGTCTAGTGCTATTTGGCTGCGGTCTTCTGTAAGGCGGAGGTACTACCCCAGTTGGGCTCTGCTCTAGATTCGAACGAGACGATATCCGCTGTGCTGTGCCCTACCACACAAAGCGGAATATCATTCGCTATGCCCTACCTCCTGCCAAATTTGAAATTGTTGCCATAAACTGAATAAATTATCCTTCTTTGACTATACACGTTAAGTTACTTCGACTACCTAAGGGCCAGTTGCATCAACCACATTTGACAGACACATCATCGTCACGCAGCAGATGTCTGTGGAACTTCCCATACAATAAAATTTTAAAAACGCTTTAACGGTGACAGACGGTTTGATGCAACCGATGCAAGTTTTTCTCGGTTAAGCGACTCGCCTCGACCGAGGCACTTCTACTTCGGGCGTTTGCCCAGGATGTCGCCTCGCTTCATGTGGAGCCTGCTGAGTTATGGTTGTCGTTGATCGTCCTAGGGCACCCCATAGGTGCATAGGGCCTCCACAAGATCCTTCCACGCCTTTCTATCTCGAGCCACCGCCTTGGCCTCGTTCCAGCTCAGTCCATATTCCAGCTAGCCAGCCAGCTGAGTTACGGTAGAGTAGACGTGAGTACTCACTCGAGGCAGCGTCCTCGGCGTCCTTGTCGTCGTCGTCGTGTTTCTGGCGCTTGCCGTACTTGCGCTCGGCCGCGTGCCGCCGCAGGATGCGCGGCGCCGGCGCCTCGTCCGGCGAGTCGTCCGCTATCGTCGTGGACGCTACAAAAAGACAATACAATTTGACAATTTCTTAAATAACTCAAAGGGAGCCCAGATTACTTTAGGAAAATTGGGAATCACTGCCACAAACCCTTATCACTACATAGTATAAAACAAAGTCGCTTTTCTCTGTCCCTATGTCCCTATGTATGCTTGAATCTTTAAAACTACGCAACGGATTTTGATGCGATTTTTAATAGATAGAGTGATTCTAGAGGAAGGTTTACATGTAGGTATAGTACCCGTGCGAAGCCGGGGCGGGTCGCTAGTTGTATTATAACCCCACAAAGATGTTGTCTAAATACCTTAGGCCTTAGCGTCTATTTCAGACGATTTATGGTGCAATGTCCGAGAGACATCGCTTTTGATGACTAAAGTGACCTATGCGAGAGCGACACAGTTTGCCACATAGCTGACAAGGGAAGCTTGCAACCGATTGTCTAAATAACATAAATAAAACTATGTATAATATAGATAGATAGATAAAATCTATATTCTTCTCATTTTTAATGGCTCTAATGGCCAAGAATTTTAATTTACATGTACTTATAGCAGGGTGTCCACTACTAAATCCAAAAAAAATTCCCTGACATTTCCCTGACTTTCCATGACCATTTAAGAAAATTTCCCTGACCAAATTTTCACTCTTTGATGATATTTTTACCACGGTTGCTTCAAAACAGTTTTTTTTTTCTTAAAAAAAAACCCGAAGAAAAAGCAGTTTTTTTAGGGTTCCGTTCCTCCAAAAGGAAAAACGGAACCCTTATGGGATCACTCGTGCGTCTGTCTGTCCGTCTGTTACAGCCAATGATTTTCTGGGATATGTTTGTTTTCTAAAGTACGAAATATAAAAAGTTGCAAGGGAGTTCATAATTTTAACTATTTTCCTTTATGTTAACTATTAAACTTGGCTATACCAGCGCCGGCCCGTGCACTCTCAATCAGGGACATCATGGTAGAGCGAGTTTGAGTTTCGGCGACCTTGATTATCTCATGCAAAAAAAATCGCGAGCGCAGCGAGCGCGAAATTTTTTCCCCTTTTATACGTCCCGTAGTCGTTATTTGGTACTTAACTTAGCAGAACAAAATGGAGTACCTAGTCTATCTGAGCAGAGTCAGGAAAGCAGGCTTGAAATGAAAACGAGATTTCAAGTGTAATGTGAGCGTGAAGTATTGACCAAGTTACAAAAATATATTACATATGTAGAAATATTAAACGCGAGCGAAGCGAGCGCGAAATTTTTTCTCTGTTGTCAGCATCGGGATGCCCATTTAGGTGTTTTGCCACTACATGCCTTTAGGTTTCCGAGTGCTTCATCGTCACGCTAATTATACTCCTATGCTCCTTTGACTAATACAAAATTGCGCCTCTATGTGACGTTTTGCGCCATAGGCTTTATGAGGAACTCCGCTTTGGATTGTCGGATCGGATCATGATCGGATAGATACTTAGAATTTGGACAGCGACGTAACGTAACTTTGTCGTTTTCACATCGCCCTAGCAAAAGCACCTGCCTTATGAATTTTGTACATAGTGACATTGTGGTGCAACTTTCCAACTAATCTAAATCACAATAACTGAATTTATACCCGATCCCCCTCGCTATTTTGGAATATGAGGGTGGGATACGCAAAAGTAAAAAAATCTGGATTTTTCCGCATTTACGATTTTGGGCCGGATAAATTAAGGTTAAGCATGAAGATATCCCCATTAGCAATCACTGGGATGGAGGCCAGGTACTATACTTGTAATGAAAAGTCTGAAGTGTCAATTTTAAGTTGTCTTAAAATCACTACCGGGAATCCATCTTTGCTGTCATGGATGTGGCTAACCCAAGAAATCATATTATTTTTTGAATAATTTTTGATTTTTTTTCATGGTGCCAAATTTTTTCCTGACCTCCAAATCATTTCCCTGACTTTCCCTGACTTTCCATGACCACTATGAGCTTCCCTGACTTTTCCCTGACTTTCCCTGACTTTCCAGAAAGTGGACACCCTGTTATAGTCAACCAATTGGAACCCTAGGCCACTCTACAACCATGTCAAAATGACAAGCAGTAAGAGATTTCTTACAATCTGATTTATCACGTCACGATGACATAGTTCTACAGGTTCCAATTTGAATTGGTTGACTGTACATACATATTTGTCGCAGGCAGATTATATAATCCGCCGTATTATATTACGCATACGTATTTACATATTACAAGACAGAGCCGTTCTTCAATACGGCGGTTTAACCACTAGCCGGATTTAATGTGGCTGAATGAAAATCCGCCAGAATGTACTCGGCGCCAACGTTCTCTAAAACGTGTATGCAAAAACAAATAGAAAAAAATGTTTCCTTGAACAGAAAAGGGTCACTATGCTCAGTTTGCTCCCTCATAGCAGAGAGGAAAATGCTCGTAAAGGGTATGTGATGGTGCTGTGAAAAGTATACTGAAATGTAAATAATTACCTATAGCTATAGAAGTAGAAGTAGTGGTAGTAGTGGCCGGGGTTGTGGAAGTGTCTTGGGAGGGCGCTGGGGCGACCAGTATAGTTTGACCCTTGGGCCCGGCCGACCGCAACGCTGCCTGCGTACCTCCTTCACTGGTCTTGATAAACACCAGTTTGGGTGGCCCGATGAACATGGGTCTGAAAAAGAAAAAACGAATATTAAGTATTTTATGATACATTTACTCTTATTAGATTAACTTGAGAGGAGACAATAAAATATTCAATACGTTACCTTTCTATATAATCAACTTCTTGGGATTTTTTTTTTTAATATAATCTCTAAAAATGTAAAGTATTAGTAAGGCTTATTTTTTTATTATAAACTGGCCAGTGATTGACCTTAGTCGCACCTGATGGAAAGTGAGGCCGAGATTGTAGCTCACTGGTGCAGTAACAGTAATAGCCTATTCACTCTTGACTTGAATACACAATGACATTGAGCATGTTCCATTCCTTAGTAGTTCGCATTAAAAGAAAAGGCAAACCTCTTTGTGCGGCTTATTATTTGCACCAAAAACATATGGTACAAAAGATGGACTTAATGCCAAAAGGAATTCTTTAGCAGTCAACTTTAGAACAAAGTTAATGTAGGTTAATTTGGGCTGAGGATTATTAACAAGTGGTTTTTTTTATGAGATACGAGACAAACAAGGAGACAGGGTGCCCGATGGTAAATTAGTAACCGATCACCCCCGGACATCCAAAACACCAGAACGTCCAGAACGGTTGGAGGCGTATTGCCAGTCTCTAAGATGGAAGTTTAATAAGGTTCTGACCTTGGTCAACAAAATAAAAATGAACAAATAATTTGCCTAAACTATGCGAACACCTCTGAAATAGCCAGAACCAGAACACTACTGATCCATAACATAAATTATTACACTGGCTAAAATTAATAAAAAAATTATAAAGTCCTTACCTTGTGACCCCTTGCTGCTGCATAGGTGTGAAAGTCTTAAGTAATTTATCATCCTTCTTGACTGCTATCTTAGGCTGTAAGTCCTCCGGCTTCTTGGCCGGCTGTTTGTTAACGCTAGCTACTTGTGTGGTAGTCTTCTCCGCTGGAGGGTCCCCAGCCTCATCTGTTTGCCGCCATAAGCCACGGATCTTTAGGACTTCACCGGCTTTTAATACTGTATCTAGAACTTCGTTTGAAACTGTTGTTTCACCTGGAAATATAGGGCTATCTTAGTTTTACTGCTATTGTCTTACGAAAACAATTAATTTTTCTTATCGGAACAAGGTTTCGCGTGATAGGAATATGATCTTAAAGTTCTATTTCCCTTATCTACTCGATTCGAAAATATGATTAATTTGAAACACCTGGAGATACTTGGAATTTGTAAGTACGAGTTCACGAATGTTTTTACTAAATGAATGTCTTGATATGTACTTTATAAAAACGTACCTTTGTACATATATTCCACTAAAATCTTGAGCGCCTTTGTGGATATCTCGGAAGGCAAAACGACGTACAGCATGCCGCCCATCCGCGTGACATGTCGCTGGCCCTCGAACAAGCCGCTCAGGTAAACACTGCACGAACTCAGGATGAACTTGTGAGCCGGGATCTGTGACCCGTCCATCGTGCATAGCACCACATCTGTGAACCGCTCCGAGCGCAGCAAAGCCGCCACGGACCCGTTCAAATGTGAACTGTGCGAGTGCCATTTCAACTGATATGTGTCTGTCGACGTCATTGTCGGTTTATCACGTCCACTCCATCTGCGGCGAAATTATTTCACGTTACGCGGTTTGTTTTTGTTTACAAATGCGAAAACGCCGCCATCGAGAAGCGGGCTTCACGCCTGTTTTACCGGAAACATAACTTTTACCGGAATCAAATCAAATTTAATATTGAATAAACAACTTTGTGACTACAAAATTATTAATTATTCATTAATAAGTTACATTTAAATTTTCAATAATATTTACTACTTGTAATAAATAATTAATTGTATTAAATTAGACTACTTTTAATGATTAATTTTGTTTTTAATTTAAAATGTTACGTAACGACTTAAAAAACGTATTAAAAAAAATACCTTGTGAAAACCGGAAATTAGGAAAATCGATATTTAAAATTGTTACAGTAACGAATTAACGACTTTCCTAACTATTCATTTTCTCTTTTATGCACTATAAGAGCTATAAAACGAATGAAATAAGTATATGAAAACAATGCGCGCCACCACCGCGTGCGACCCTCAAATCTAGTGTGCGGCGGCTGCGGCTGTAAAAATCGATGGAAAGGGTATTGATTTTTGGAGCGGGGTTGCGCGTTTATCTCATCGATCCATGCCGGTGAGCGTCGGTCTGCGCCGCGCGCCTGCGCCGTGTGCAAGGGGTGCGTCGGCCGCGGCCCGCGCGTCCGCCGCCAGCTCGCTCAGCCACCCTGTTCATGCGCAAAATGTGAGAAGTATCAAATCAACTGGCCTCCAAATTTACAGCTCGCCGATGTCTCGCCGTAAATGAAGACGTAGGTATTTATTTTAGTTTGTCTTAAATTATAGAAGGTATTGTCATTTATAACTTTCGCATTATTACACAAATACCTATTTCAACTATTTTGAATCATTGAACTGCATTATGCATCGAATAAAAATTCAGTAGGTAAATATAGGACGAGGGACCCTAGAAACTAGGACGGAGACACCAATGAAAATAAACTTTGGGTAAATAGTCCAGGATACGAATGCCGAAACTGAAAGATTATAAATCTCAACTTTGTTCTTTTCTTTGAATGTAAGTAAATAATCAGAAAAATATAAATTAGGTAAAACTACAGGAATGTAAGTACCTACTCCATTGTAGTTTTAGTTAATTTGTATTTCTCCGATTTATCTGATGTTTAATAAAAGAGGAAATGAAAATAACAAAGTTGAGATTCAAGATGGCTAAATAAAAGAACATAATATCCATCCACTGAACTAAGTATCTCCAACCATCCATAGGATTTCTACAGAAGGTAGTTCACGGCATTAAGACAAGATGCAACGGGTCCATTCTCCATACAAACGCTCTCGACTAGTTATTTCCTCCCTGTTTTCTGAAGGTAGAGCAATGATTTTTTCATCACAGATTATTACCACCTTTATGTCGGACTGAGGAAATAGTTTCCCCTTACGGTACCTCGCCACAGGAAAAGTGTATAAGGTATTATTGCGGTCGGCGCTTACGTCGTGTATCATCGTGTACCTCTACTCCCTACAACGCTTTTAATATTGAAAGTATTGTCGATAATAACAGCAAAAGGGTATAACTGCCATATATGTAGTAGCTTCCGTGATGCTTAAGTACACAACAAAATAGATGTATGTATTAGAAATTATATGTAGGTAGGTACTACATATAATTTCTAGGCTCTGACTGCATTTATTTTCATCTTTTTCTTAAAAAAAAACTTGTAAAAATTGTTTCAAATACCGATTAATTAACCTAGTTAGTCATGTAATTTAGTTAGTAAAATATAAATTCAAACTATTATAAATGTTGGCGACAGATCCGCCCGATCGCAGATTAATAAGAAAAAGATGAAAATAAAAATTAACTTATTTTTACTTCACGACGTTTGTGATACTTTTGTAGACAAAATTTATACATGTTTAATTAAATAAAAATTCAAACTATTATAAACTTATAATATTAATTTGTAAAGTGATACGGTAAAGTTAACCGAGCATTACCTTTATTAAAGGAATTGTACCTGACCGTAAACAGTAGGTAAGTATCATTGTTTTCTGGATAAATCATCCCCTCAGCTCAGCGCCTATAGTAAAGAAGGTTCCGTTCCGTGCATCTTTTACAAATATTCATCCACCTGCCGGTTCATTATTTCAAGCAACCATAAAATGTGTAAATTAATTGGTAGGTTACACTGATATTGTAATAAACGTATTGGTCGTGAGCGCGCATGTCGCTCGAAGCTCCCATGATGCTCAGTGTGCTCAATAGAGCGAGAGGATAGGATACCTGACCTAATAAAGACTGCTCTTGTAATAAAAGTTGCAAGTCAGACCTCACATGGAGTACTGATGTCATCTTTGGGCAGAAGTACCTGGATACCAGCTTGGACCCTTTGACTCGCTGCATGGCAGAGACGCGCTGTACGAATTGTCGTCGATCCCACCCAAACATACAGGCGGTATGAACTCTTAAGGAGGAACTTCGCCTCCTTGTGTGTGTTCTATGGCCCGTACAATGGGTTGTGTTCTGAGGAACTCTTTGACATGATGACAACGTCCATTTTTCATCATCGCACCGCTCACCATTGACAGGGCGCTCATCCACAGACCTTGCAACCACCGTGCGGTTTCAGAGGAATTTTCACCCGCGGACGCTCCGGCTGTGGAATGAGCTCCCTGCCGAGGTATTCCCGGTGAACTACCGTATGAAGTTCTTCAAAAAATGATTGTACAAAGTTTCTAATGGGTCGGCAACGCGCACGTGACACCCATTGAGTTGCAGGCGTCCATAGGTTACGGTGACCACCTTCCATCAGGTGGACCGTATGCCTGTTAGCCACCGACATGGTATAAAAAATGTCATCTTACGTCTAGCTAGATCAGTTGGCGCCCATAAACTACGTTGACTTCTTATCACAAGGGCCGAAAACTTGTATATAACATGGGTATAAATGGAACATGGATTGAACCATTTGAACCTCACGACCCTCGATTAATTTATTTTTCCCCTCACTAGCTCGGAAACACGTGTTTTGTCCTTTAATACCAGCGGGTAAAAACGCATTTTATCCACTAGTGGGTAAAGTAATTTGACCTTGAATAAAGTCAAATTAACTGCTTTAAAATTGATAAAAGTAGGTGAATCTAGTAATAAAGATGATTTACCACCTGTGGAACTACTGAAAGCAGTGATAAACGCATTTTTTGCGTTGTAGTTTCCTCGCTATAGTGAGGGGAAAAGTTTTGTGTTACACTCGGGTGCAAATGTATTTTACTTCTCGTGTGTTAAAAAACTCGCAAGTTCAGGATTCTATTCTCGAACCACTCGCTTCGCTCGTGGTTCAACTATAGAATCCTTTCACTTGCTCGTTTTTCAATTCCACACTCGGCGTTAAAATACAACTTTGCCCCCTTGTATAACAAATAACTATTATGAAATTAATCTATTTTACAAAAGTCTGAAACTTTTTTTATGGAATGACGTTATTATTTAATTTTTATAACATGGAATTTGTTACTTAGTATTCACCAAGTTGTTTTTATAAAGTTAGATTTATAAATAGCTAAATACTTAAAATAGTGTTTAGTTAAGCCCATGTAAAGGACAAAAAACAAGGCCTATTTGGTTTCTTTGTTTTAGTACCTAGCATGGTTGGAGCGCATTAAATTAGTTGCATAGCTCGATCGATCAAATAGGACGTAGATATTAATAATAGGAATGTAGGTATAGGTATATAGGGGGTTGTTACGCGTGGGGTGGCCGCGATCAATACTCGCTACGGACTGCGCACGCGTCTCGGGTGGACGCATGTCGTCATGGACGCCATAGATATATGTGTAGGTATATTGGTATAGTACGTAGGTATACAGAACAATACAGTAAATAAAACATATTGTGAAATTGTACACACAAAGACGCATACTTAATTTAAAAAAAAGGTAGTCACTTATGTACGTACTAAAAATATTTCCTCACTAAAAAAGTCAATATTCAAGAAAAACTTAACTAGTGACTGGGTAAATCGTTATCATAATATTATTTATAATAATTAAATATTAATTTAAAATAATTTTACTTGAGAATAAAAAACCTATGACGAGGACTCGACTACAAAGACGCTGACGATGGGTAAACAAAGTTACTCACCAACACCATGTGCTTTGCTACCGATAGACCAATATTACGAAGGGTTTACGATAGCATTTTGTTTTTATGATCGTGCGGGTCGCTAGTATAATAGCGTCGAGTTTACGAACGAGAACAAAACAGTTTGTGAATTGTTAACATGATAACAGGCAGGTGTGTGATGCGTCGTGTATCTTTTTGTATTTTGGCAATTTGAGTTACACTTATTATAGAATTGATTCATATTATTCAAAAATTAATATTATAATTTTACTTATTTCTGACATCCATTATTAGAGAGCGCACACACGGGCAACTTTTGGCAGCGACTTTTTTGTCGCGACCATGGCCTAAGTAGTATGAAAGTGCGCTCACGAAGCGACGCAACTTTTCATACAAATACGAAAGTCGCCGAGCAACTTTGTCGCCCGCCCATTTCATCAAAATATGTTTAATGAGAAAACAACACATGTCTACACGACTATAATAAAAGTAGGTATAATAATACATATATGTATTTATAATAGCACTTATAGCCCTTACCACCGACAGATTGGCGCTGCCCCGCTTCTGACGGCATCATAAGTTATATCTTGTTTTATCCATATTATAAATGTTTTAACTTGCGAATAAAAAGTAGTAGTATAATAAATAATTGGGAATAAAGATAAATATATATATATATATATATATATATATATATATATATATATATATATATATATATATATATATATTATATATATATATATATATAATATATATATATATATATATATCTGTATAAAATGCACAACTAAGGCAGCGTCCCCACTCAGGCGACGCATGTCTCGCGGCGCGGAACGGACGTCTCCGCCACGCCGCCTGAACGTAATTAAAAAAAAAACGTCTCCTCAGTACATTTTGTATAGGAAGGACGTAAGACGCGCCGCCAGGCGGCGCCTGAGTGGGTACGCTGCCTAACTTTACATTAAATAACACGAACCACAATTTCAAAGCTTTTCATTTCGTAATCCAAATAAAGAACTATTGAACTATTAATGATGTAATAGTTTTAACATTTTATGTGAGCCAATACAAGTCGTACCTGTACCTACCCAAGTGGATATCTATTGGTGATAGTGATAGTAGATACTCCACTAAATCGCTAAAATGCGTGATTAGGCAATTTTATTTTGTAGGTAATTTTTAAGCTGTACTACAGTAAGTAGTTCTGGGTTTGTACTTGCTTAGAAAAATATTACAGCTCATTAAAAAAACATCATGTACCTACTTGATCTTTTGTTTTTAGCGAGACGATCGTTATATAGTATTTTATGCAACTGGCGTTTGACGCCACGAGTATATGTTTGACTCAGTTAAACACCGTTGCATACAATATTTTTTCTCTGACTATGGACTCATTTTTTAACAGTTTTCTAGAATAACTTTCGTGAAATTCACACTGTTTCCTGTATTTTGACCAAATTTTGACGCAAAGGCCTTCTTTCTGTTCCTGCACTCAACCTGTCGCTCGCACTGACCGCGCCGCTGTCAGCACCCGGCCGGCTCCCCGCACACCCACGCCATATCCATTAAAGGCTTCCTAACAATGCGTTAAAGGCTAGATTAGATTAGTTTTATTAAAAGAACGCAAGTACCATAACTTTACTAATATGCTAATAGGTATAGGTAGGTAGGGTTTTTCTGTAGCAGTTATTAAAGCAACTTTGGTTACCAATAGAATATATTTTATCCTTTTAATATATTAATTACCTACTCAAAATATATCGGAATACCACAGGTAGAAGCTAATATTTTCCGTGTAGGCTAAATCGTTGTGAATTAGTGATTCAATACTCTTTGTGTGAGCTCTTAGACTATCATATGGCCGCTGTACACACATGGCCAACGGTTCCACCAGCCCTTTGTGAAACCCCTTGGCCAAGATAAGAGCCGCTGTTTACACATTGGCGAACCAATCACTTGGCATTGGCTCTTCATGAAAGATGGACGTGGAATGGAAAAGTCTAGGAAATTCTAGATCATAGACGTTGACAGAAAAATTTGATTAATAGTTATTTGTTATACAAGGGGGCAAAGTTGTATTTTACCGCCGAGTGTGGAATTGAAAAACGAGCAAGGGAAAGGATTCTATAGTTGAACCACGAGCGAAGCGAGTGGTTCGAGAATAGAATCCTGAACTTGCGAGTTTTTTAACACACGAGAAGTAAAATACATTTGCACCCGAGTGTAACACAAAACTTTTCCCCTCACTATAGCGAGGAAACTACAACGCAAAAAATGCGTTTATCACTGCTTCCAGTAGTTCCACAGATGGTAAATCATCTTTATTACTAGATTCACCTACTTTTATCAATTTTAAAGCAGTTAGTTTGACTTTATTCAAGGTCAAATTACTTTACCCACTAGTGGATAAAATGCGTTTTTACCCGCTGGTATTAAAGGACAAAACACATGTTTCCGAGCTAGTGAGGGGAAAAAAATAATAACCCCGTAGTAAAATTAAATTATTTGAAATATTAACAATTTTTTGAATATTATGATAAGAACATTTATCTTTTTTAGGAAATACATTAAACATTTGCAAGGTTATTTTATTTCCTAAAATCTACACTATTATTGACATAGATAAACTTATTATTTTCGTAAATATTTCACTACCGTCCTCTCTGACGGCTGACGACCAACTGAATGAAGCGCCAACGTGTAAACGCAGTTGGCCATTGGCGCCAAGATCCTTTGATGTGTGGACAAAAAACCGACACCAATCGGTTGGCCGGCAAGCGCAAGCGCCAACTGCCAACTTACGGCCAAGTAGCCCTCTACACGCTTGGCCAAGGGGGCTGGTGGAACCGTTGGCCATGTGTGTACAGGGGCCAATAGAAAATGACTATCGACTTTTTTAATCGATTTTTAGAATTTTTAAATGTATTTATGATTTTCTTTATATTATTAATATTAAATGTACTTTCAACAATGAATGTCTATGTTTTTTTAATTTTTTTTGACTCAGTTTTTGTAGAAAAACATTTGAAATAATTTAAATTGTAATTTTTTTCGGTATTTTCAAGGTATATTTTTTTAAAGGTATAATTTGTAAGGTTGTCGTTAATAAATTTGCACTGGTAACACTTAAAATGTCAAAATAACTGTCAAGGTGGCATGTGTCACTTATGTCACATTTGCGGTTTGTTTTGCGTGCGTGATGCACGCATCTTTTCAACACTTATTTATGTACCATTTTTTGACAAAAAGTGACTAAATAGGCAAAATGAATCCCTCTGGCAATTCCACTGCATTGTCGGCGGACCTTAACAACTTTATTTATGGTGTATCACGAAGGAACTTCCAGAATGCTTTGGAGCTTACTAAAATCGGTATTAGCCTGTTGAAGACGTTTCCTGCGGCTAGGGATGCTGTCCTCGAATATTTCGCGATGGTTTTTCATAGTGCGGTCAACGTTTCTATCAACCCAACCGACTATGAGGTATGTTTTTCTAAAAAATAGCGATTTAAAGACCCGGTCTTTACACTGGCGTATTTTGCTTAAAGTACTCAGTCATACAGCTTTGTATACATAATTACATATACAACATGGTTTATAATTTATGTACCTACTATTAAGTAGTTGTAAGATTGCTGAGCCCTTGCAGGGTCATATTACTCCCACATGTAATATGTTTGCAATAAATGCTTTGTTTGTTTGTATAAGTCATGAGTTGTTCCTCAGAATGACCCTAATACAAACGGAGCGCTGGAAAGTGTGAACATGATTGGACCCGAGCTCTGTAGTCTTGGAGAAGCCTGGGCTCCCTTTGTTGCGCCATGGTGCATCAATCTAATTATGGATATAGCTACACAGAAAGAAAATGTCCCAAGTAAGTACTGCTTCATTATTGGAAATGGAAGGTTTGAGGTAAATCCTTTGCATTGTAATGTCAAGAACTGGTGTCACTCAAAGCCTGACCAGAAATATATAACCGTTGTTAGGAGCAGGGTTCGAGGATATATATCAATGGATATATACCAAGATATATATCCGAAATATATCCAGCTGGGTTCGACGATATATATCAATGGATATAAATATCCGATATGTATCATTTTTTTATAAATATTGCAATAC
The DNA here is from genome assembly GCF_023078275.1 of Leguminivora glycinivorella. NCBI lineage: Eukaryota > Metazoa > Arthropoda > Insecta > Lepidoptera > Tortricidae > Leguminivora > Leguminivora glycinivorella. The sequence goes on from NC_062975.1 coordinate 20,257,653, forward strand.
AAAAATGATTTAAAAAAATAATTGGTTGTCTGTAAAGTCGGTTTACGGACGGTAGTTTAACATGATAACGTCAAACATTACAGTAGTATAGACAGGGGCGGTCAGAGTATAGCAAAAGGGGCCCGATTCTGGGACTTTTTTCACGTTTTTTTGTTCTTATTTGAAAGAATGCATTAAAATAAGCATCTTTTATAAATTAAAGTTTTTTTAAAAATCTACTAATTTAGGAGTTAGAGTGGTGCAAAGTTGCAAAATTTTCCCGTAGCATTACTAAGGCGCCAGAGACAGAAAGCGATATCGACGGAGCCCCGCTTATTACAGAAACTGCACAGAATAGGAGCCTTCGGCCGTTTGAAGATACCTAACGAACCTAACCTATACCTATATAAAAGTCGTCATTTTGTATCCTAGACCGTTTGCGAGACACGCGTTAATTTTATTAAAGTGCTAGTGCCATTTACTAATCTTAGAACCCTAATATCTCAGTAAATATTAATGGAAAAGAAAAAGTTTATATAACAAAACATCCTTATTTAAACGTGTTCTATATGATTTATCACTATTAACATAGGTTATATTGGTAAAAAAATCATCGTAAACGTCTCTGGCGCCTTAGTGAATACTATGGGAAAATTCGCAACTTCGTACTGCTCTAACTCCTAAATAAGTAGGTTTTTCAAACAACTTCATTCTATAAAAGATGCTTATTTTAATGCAATCTTTCATGTTTTTAAATTACAAACACTCAAAAATAATAAATGAAAATTTATAACAAAAATTTTCTAAGTCCTAAAATCGCTTATACCCCAACCGTCCATACACAAACCACTTTCTCTTGCTTGGTGGCCTTGAGGAACGGGACAATGACGTCATCTTTTTCGTGCATGCAGCCCGTAGTAACGAGTTATTAGACGTTATCACGTCAAAATGTAACATTGTTAAAAATATACTTTTTTTGTGTTTGTTACTGTTTTTCTACTAAATTTTATGTTTTTTGGTAGATTCTTCATTATCTAAAGTAGTATTCATAAATAATGCAACAAAATAATAATATGCCTTCCATACAGAATGGATATATATCAAAGTTGATATATATCCAATATATATCATAAATATCCGATATTTTGATATTTATTATAAATATCGGTTATTTTCGAACCCTGGTTAGAGGCGCCTGCTATTATTCTGATGGATGGGCTGACAGTTCAGTATAAAAAAAAAATAGCCTTTGTTTACTGAAGCTTTTTACATTCATCTACACATATAAATAAATAATAAATAAATAAATATTGGGGACACCTTACACAGATCAACTTAGCCCCAAACTAAGCAAAGCTTGTACTATGTGTGCTAATTAAGTGACGATATACAATACTTAAATAGATAAATACATACTTATATACATAGAAAACATCCATGACTCAGGAACAAATATCTGTGCTCATCACACAAATAAATGCCCTTACCGGGATTCGAACCCAGGACCGCGGCTTAGCAGGCAGGGTCACTACCGACTGAGCCAGACCGGTTGTCGGTTACATATACTATCTTTGCTTATTATCTATTTGTTTTTAAACTATAATATATTACTATTTTTTCCCATCTACAACTTCCAACTTCAGTCTTTTGAGGACATAGGCCTCTTCCAAAGCCTTCCAGGTATCATGGTCTCTCGCTTTCCTGAGCCAGTTCACTCCGCCTATCTTTTTAAAATCATCTGACCATCGGAGATGTATGTTCAGTATAGTATGAAGAAAATAGTTCTAAATGAAATTCCACAACATGGCGCGTAGTTATATATTTCTGGTCAGGTTTTACATATTTGTGACACTGTTGTACTTTTGGGAAAGAGTAAATTTTTAATATTCTTCTTAAGTGGAAACTTTCTGAAAACTTGTTTAGAATTGAAAATAAAGAATCATCCTCCTTGCGTTATCCCGGCATTTGCCACGGCTCATGGGAGCCTGGAGTCCTCTTTGACAACTAATCCCAAGATTTGGCGTAGGCACTAGTTTTACTAAAGCGACTGCCACTGCCATCTGACCTTCCAACTTCCAACCCGAAGGGTAACTAGACCTTATTGGAATTAGTCCGGTTTCCTCATGATGAATTGAAAATAAAGAATATCAACGACATAAAATCTTGTCTTTCAGTAATAAGGTTCGAATGTACCATTAACCCCTGGAACGCTGTTGTCAAACAATTGCCATTGAATTACTAGCCTTCAGTATATTATTTACAGTTTAAATTGTCTGGGAGAGATCTGTGACAAGGCGTTTGAGGGGTTAAGCTGCAGAGGGGTTCTTGCAAAACCAGTTAAAAAAAAGTTAACAAATAGTTATGTAGTTTTTAATTAAAAACTTAGTCACTGAAAAGATAGTTTTTTAATATTTAAGTATTTGTAACTTTTACTAAACTTGAAAATATATGCAAGAAATAAAAGGCTTTTTTATTTTTATTTTATTTATACCATTAAGCTACATAGTTTGGCATTTACTGAATTAAACAACTATAGCCACAAAGACAGATGGGCATATGAGTGAGACACTTGCTTTATTTAATGAAATTGTTCAGTGTTCTTTTTTTTAATTCCAGTGTTTAATTTATATTTCTAACTTTCAGATGGAACCCTCCAGACAACTGAACCAATAAGGATTCTGCTGGATATCACAGCACAAAACCTGACATTACTAGACACTGACATGAGAGCCAAGTGCATAGATATGATGCTTGGTAAGAAATCATAATATTAACGGCCCAGCCCAGCCATTGGTCTAAGCGCGACGGCGGCGAGCGGCAGCTGCATCGCTGTCTCGCTCCATTGTATTGCCGCCGCTCACCACTGTCGCGCTTAGACCAATGTCGTGGCTGAGCCGTAAATCATGACCAAAGGGATTATAGGGGACATTTTCCCGACATTTTCTCAGCAACAGAGTGATCACACTCAAAACATGGAGCAAATTACCAGAAGCCGTGATCTCAACACTGAATGTCAACCAGTTTAAGAACCGACTAGATAACTAAGTATTTAACAAATTTAAAGAACACATCTTAAGAAAGAATAGTTGGATACAGGCAACTATCAGTTGTTACAACCTTATAACTGCCTGCCTGATTGATAAATAATAATAATTTGAACAGCAAATAGCCAGATCCACACAGAGCAGGGCATGTTGCGAGGAAATGTGCTCGAGTGACAAACATTCAATGTAGGCATGCCCTGGCTCGGGCAGGTTGTTCAGCCGAGCATAACACGCACATTGCATTGACCTAGGCACGTCTACATAGCACGTTTGACACCCGACGAAATTGCCTTGCTCTGTGTGGATCTGCCTATTGTATACATAATTTGTATGCACTCATTTTGATTTTGGTGTTTGACTGGAGATTTTATATCCCAAGTAATTTTAAGACACTAGTAAACAACCTACTTTTATCCAGGCAGGAAAATAAGGACTATATTTTTATGGAGAGTTGATGATTACTTATTCTTTTAATGATGAATTGAATGTTGATTCATATTCAATATATTTTACAGTATACACAATGAAGAACCGTGTGGTGACGGGCTAAGAATTTCACCACCCCCTTTCTTCCCGTGGGTGTCGTAGAAGTCGACTGTGGGATATGGGTTAAATTGTAGCGTAGGCGAGAGGCTGGCAACCTGTCACTGCAATGTCACAATTTGGATTTCTTTCAACCCTTTTTTGCCAAGAGTGGCTCTGAAACTTAGTAGTTCATGTGCTCTGCCTACCCCTTTATGGGATACAGGCGTGATTATATGCATGTATGTATGTATGTACACATGAAGAAATATAACTTCCTTGGATTTTCATCTGTTCTGCACTTGTATTGCAATATCTCTATGATATTTAACATTTTATATTCTTGCTAGGCTGCCGTGCGTGCTCCTGGGCAGTCGGTTGGATCGGTCGCGCTGAACCTGCTCTGGTGGCGCCGAGAGCGCTAGCGTTGGGCGCCGACGCCGTACTAGCGCATTTAGCGAACCATCCCCCCGCGTTACTGCACGTGCGACGGGCGCTGCTCGACTTATTCCAGGTACTGTACACATGTTGCTAAGCTACCGTGCATTCTCCTGGGCAGGCCTGTACACATGTTTCCATGTTGATGACGAATTTCCAAAGCCAAGAAATGTCTTTCTTATAGAAGTATATTTTTAGAATGCCCCGTCACCTTCTTTCAGTTCTCACCTTTGTTTTGGTTAATTATAGTTAGTTTCAAATAGATTGTCTGCTAACTCAAAGACATATATAACTCCGTATAGACAGATAAAGTCTAAGAAAAAAACATACCTTAGTACCATACTCAGCTTGATGGCGCTAATATTAATATTTGACATTTTAAAACATATCAAGCTAAGAATATAGGCCAAATTGTCAAAACTGAGTTCAAAAGTTTTAAGCCTGTGTCAAGAGATGGCAGTCTATGCACTGTGATTACACATTTTACTTCGACAGTAACTCTCCATAATGGTCGATCCTCTTTGACTAAATACTAGATTTCTAGTGCTAAAACTTCATCATTATTGTTAGTGACTTTGAGTTTCATTGCAGGAAGCCATATCGTTAAAAGGAGACTCGGAAAAGCAGCGAGACGTGATCCCGTACCTGTTAAACTTGGCCGCCAAGTCCGACATCGTGCTCAAAGCTATCACACAAGACATCAAGCAGACGTGTAAGTATCATATTGCTACATATGTGGTTAACGAATGTGCGATACCTATGATATTGTATACAATTATTAAACACGACACACATTGATATTGAGTAGTTTACGTAAGTTTCAACCACGTCTCGGATACTGGCGATCAAATATATGAAAGAGGCCCATTCCAACACACATTCTAAGCTCGTGTAGGTAAACGCGTACCATGCTTGTGTGAGTGAGATATGACAGGTCGACTGTTCGCGTTTTTGACGCGGTAACGGTGAGGTAACCGAGAGGGGGTGGGTGGCACTTTCAGCGGGGAGCGGGAGTGGCCAGTCCGTACGATAGTACTCTTTATTATACTGTGGTTTCAATAGTTGTTGAGATGTGACTTTGAGAAGCACTGAGACCTGATTGGCTCAAAAGAAACCATGAGAATCATTGCATGAAAGATGCCAATTTAAAGATTCTTTTTAAAGATTTAAAGATTTTTTTAAAGATTTAAAGATTTTTATTGAACATAATAACATACATTTAGTAACAAATTTGTTCGTAATCAGCTGCATTAGTATAAACTGTGTCGCAGCTATTTACGCCCACCTCGGAACATAGTGAATTTTATGTTCTACTTATATCTAATAGACACATCAGTTTAGAAGTTTACTGTTTAGTAAACTTAAGTTTACTAGTTCAAACATGTGGTAATTGTTATAATTAACATTAGATAAAATTTAATTACAGCGAGTAATAGTTTAATGGGCAAGTAAGGCAGCAATTACAGGAAGTAATAGTTTAATATTTATGAATATAGTGAAACATATTTAACATGCTCATTCAAATAGTAACTCAGTCTCATAATAATTAAGTTTTTGTAAAAAGTTTTTTAGTTTCTTCTTGCATTCCCAGCATGACAGTTGATAAATAGGTAGCAAAGAATTTACTTTGTTATACAATTTAGCCGAGAGATAGTCATAGTGACGTCTAACAAGAGTCCAATGTCCAAGTCAAACGTCCAATCGCAACTAACTAGTTAGTCATAGTATATTAGGTATTTGTAGTAGGTACTAGCTTTGCCCGCGGCTTCGCTCGCGTTAGAAAGAGACAAAAAGTAGCCTATGTCACTCTCCATCCCTTCAACTATCTCCACTTAAAATAAATTTATAGTTTAAAAAACACTAGAAAAACACGCTTTTATAAATGCACGTAAAAGCCAAAAATAAATTATGGATCGTTCAAGTTGTCTCTATTTCTGGGATGAAGAGTAAACCAAGTGCTTTTAATTATAATATTTGATTGTAAAAGCGTGGGGCGCTGCAGTCGTGTTGCAACTGCAGTTAGCGCGCCAATCTGTGTAAATTGCTTCTCGTAACATAGCTTAACTTGATTTACAGCAAGTTATACAAAAAGTCTTTCCTGTTACAGTGCCCCACGCCGTGAAAGACGGACAAACAAACAGACACACACACTTTCCCATTTATAATATTAGTATGGATATTATTATACAAAAATGTTATTGTTGATTTTCAGTGACAGACGAGGTGATCCAACGTCTATGGGTGGTATGGACCCACCAACGCAACACAGCCGCGTGGGAAGGCGTGGGGCCTGAGTCGCTAGTGGCTCTACTCGTGCGCGCGACCGTGCAGTGCACTCTACTTCTACTCCACCACCCAGTGTGCCGGCAGTTACTTGGTGAGTTGTGTATAGACACTAGTGGTCTATGGGTGGTATGGACCCACCAGCGCAACACAGCGGCTTGGGAAGGCGTCGGGCCTGAGTCGCTAGTGGCTCTACTCGTGCGCGCGACCGTGCAGTGCACTCTACTTCTACTCCACCACCCAGTGTGCCGGCAGTTACTTGGTGAGTTGTGTCTATATACTAGTGGTCTATGGGTGGTATGGACCCACCAGCGCAACACAGCGGTTTGGGAAGGCGTGGGGCCTGAGTCGCTAGTGGCTCTACTCGTGCGCGCGACCGTGCAGTGCACTCTACTTCTACTCCACCACCCAGTGTGTCGGCAGTTACTTGGTGAGTTGTGTACAGATCGTTTCACGAATGGAATAAACGAAACTTTGATTGTATGAGTGACATCTGTATTGGTATAGTATACAGACGTCAAATGCTTCCATTATCTTGGTTAATCTGTCACACACATGCTTATTTTCGTTCATTTGTGTTTGTTCAATTGACGGTGAATGGGCAGTATGGTGCCAATGTGCCAGTAGACTTACTCGGTGACTGGGGATTGTGTACTGCGGGCAAATAAGTTTTTCACTAGGTAAAGGCTTGACAGACTTTACCTAGCCTGTATAATAAAGGTGGTGGTAAAATCACAAGGTGGAGAAATGGTGCCAGTTTCACCAGCGCAAAATACATCTCAGTTTATTACTGTTTTCTTTTCAGAGTACCTCCTACAGAAGTTAGAACTATCCGGTCTACTCCCAGACGCGGACTTTCCTCTCCTGACCAGTGCCGCTGAAGAGGCCCCGATGCTCAGGGAGAGACTGCTGGTCGGAGACCAGCTGGAGCAGTATACTATAGCCCGGCTGCTTATACTTGTCAGTGAGTACCGTTGTGTTGAGACTGTTTACACAAGACAACCTACAGACGTTAGAGCTATCTCCTGACCAGTGCCGCCGAAGAGGCCCCGATGCTCAGGGAGAGACTGCTTGTCGGAGACCAGCTGGAACAGTATACTATAGCCCGGCTGCTTATACTTGTCAGTGAGTACCGTTGTAGTTGAGACTGTTTACACAAGACAACCTACAGAAGTTAGAACTATCCGGTCTACTCCCAGACGTGGACATTCCTCTCCTGACCAGTGCCGCTGAAGAGGCCCCAATGCTCAGGGACAGACTGCTTGTCGGAGACCAGCTGGAAAAACCCTATACTATAGCCCGGTTGCTTATACTTTTTTTCCTTCTGTCACAGCTTAAGATTCTTGCTTCTGCTTTAGCATCTACATAATCTCAAGATTTTGCGTAGACGGGCATTTTCAGAATATGGGTCCCCCCAATTAGCGTATGTTAACAAAAATTAACTCACTGTCAGTTTTGTGACGACAATTAAGCATAAAATCTGTCTAAAAATTTACTTTTTTCACATTCTGAATGTTTTAAGTTTATGTAATTAACACAAAAACAATTATTTTATTGAAATTTCATCAAACAATTTATTTTCTTAACTATCGTCACAAAACTAACAGTGAGTTAATTTTTGTTAACGACTTACGCTAATTACGAAAGCGAGTGTCATTCGACTGATTGAATGAGCCTTTCCAATATCCACTGTTGAGATAGTTTACTCTTTATTTTATTTCCATAGATATTTTTTTTTTATAATTTGGATGACATAACCTAACTTTAACTTCCAGGTTGCCGTCTCCCCTCCGAATACGTCAACACGCTAAGCTACCTCCTCCAATACTCTCGCACCGACACAACCCTAGCGCTCTTCGTACGCATAATGTCCGGAACTATGACCATGCACATCCCTAATGACACCTCAGAACGCGCGTTAGGCTCCGCCGAAAGATACCAAGAACATATACAAACGGCCGTCGGAAATGCGCTGAGGAATTCTATGCAGTCAGATACTCAGATAAAGAAGAGTTTTGTGCAAGGAAAGGTGCCGGCCGATCAGAAGACTTATTTACATCATTATTGTTTGAATATCGTCAAATTGTTGCGGTAAGTCGATTTTGTTGTTTATACTCCAATTGCTAATTCGAGTCCAAAAAAACTACGACAGATACGTCAATGTCACAGCTGTCAATGTCATTTATGTCACTGTCAAAATACTTTTCAGGTTTCGCCAACCTTCTACATTCTTTATTTGGCACGTAAGAAATCCAAGAATACTTGATGATAAAATTGTGAAGAAAATTCGTTTTAGTTTTTTTGTTTTAATTCTCATACGTCAAATTAGTTCCACCGGTCGCCACTAATGATAAATGTTGGTAATTCGCATTATATTACGTGTATTTGTGATAATCAACATCACCTTCATTCACGTTGCTAATAATAATACAACTTAAACCAGACAAATGTATGCACTAAAGATGCCCTGTCTCAGTCCGGTGCAATTTTCGCCAATGTTTATTAAATTAGTCATTGGAGTCTAACAACCCATTACCAATATTAGAATGTTATTGCTGAAGGGTAGCACCTGAACTGGCTCTCAGAATGGCGCGTGGCGAAGTCAGGGGCTCACGAAAGGTATTTCCTTAGCGTATTGAACGAGTGCCCAATGTATCTCTGAGACTCCTCAGGAGATTTGGAACCATAAATTGAAGAACATTACTCAAACTTACTTACATACTTGCAAATACTCTCTTTAAGGTAAAACAATAGATCATTACATGTGCCATTTTTTATCTAAAAGGTTCATAAATGTCGGTTGTCAATAAAGCGCTACTTGCATATTAACGTCTGTCTATCATAATATCAGAGATGTAGTCTGTATATCTGTGTATCATACATAATAATAAATTCAAATACAGTTTGACAGACCATGGTGTCATGGCCGCTTCCAAAACAATGGCGGCCGTGGCAACCATAAAGCCCACTATACACTATTTCGCTGATTAGCTAATTGTAAAATATATGTATAAAAAATTGGTCACAATATCTTTATCATCAATAGTTTGTTCTATACCGCAAAATATAGCACCAAATGTTATTGATACCTGAAGTGATACAAGCGCAATACCAACTTTACAACTAAAAATCACGGAAAAAAAGAAAAAAAATCGAGCGTCCTAGTATTTATGTAAATAATAAAAGACTATTAAATATATAAATCAAAGGATGGAAATAAATAATAAATAATTTATCTTGGCGTGTGTTTTTATAAAAAAGGAATATACTATTTTACAAACATTTTATTGCAGTGGTAACATCGTAGTAGTTTTTTTGGACTCGAATTAGCAATTGGAGTATAGTTATATAAAAAAAAGTGTTCGTTACTCTATATACGACTGATCTGTATCATTCTTAATATGCATAATGTCTGGAACTATGACCATGCACAATGCACATCCCTAATGCAACCTCAGAACCACACCACATTTTATGTTGATTGTATAAAAAGACAACATGTGTTTATTATATGAAAACTTAGCACCTATGCTAAGGTTTTAGGAAACGGCTTCTTTCTGTCATGTTAAAAAAAAATGTACAATTTGGTTACTAACGTACACTTTTTTTAAAGTGTGTTAATTAAAAAAATGTACGAATAGTCTACAATACGGAATCTGGTAACTTTCCTCTATAAGCCAAACCCACTAAAAAATCTCTATATTTGTTCTTAGATGGGAGAACTCAAACCGCGTACCGCACCTCCGCACGCGTCCCATAGGCCGAGCGGTCGAAGCGAACCTCTGTCGCTTCGGTACGGCGCTACAAGACACCGCTTCACTGCTGCGCATCTCCGTTGAGTGCACCATGTCTTCCCTGCCTGAGATGCCTGCCTGCCACGCCTTGGCTGAGGTAACTAAAAATACATATAAATACATCCGACACATAGGCCGAGCGGTCGAAGCTAACCTCTGTCGCTTACGGCACTACAAGATACCGCTTCACTACTGCGCATCTCCGTTGAGTGCACCATGTTTTCCCTGCCTGAGATGCCTGCCTGCCACGCCTTGGCTGAGGTAACTAAAAATATATATAAATACATCCGACACATAGATTGAGCGGTCGAAGTCAACCTCTGTCGCTTACGGCACTACAAGACACCGCTTCACTGCTGCGCATCTCCGTTGAGTGCACCATGTCTTCCCTGCCTGAGATGCCTGCCTGCCACGCCTTGGCTGAGGTAACTAAAAATACATATAAATACATCCGACACATAGGCCGAGCGGTCGAAGCCAACCTCTGTCGCTTACGGCACTACAAGACACCGCTTCACTGCTGCGCATCTCCGTTGAGTGCACCATGTTTTCCCTGCCTGAGATGCCTGCCTGCCACGCCTTGGCTGAGGTAACTACAAATATATATAAATACATCCGACACATAGATTGAGCGGTCGAAGTCAACCTCTGTCGCTTACGGCACTACAAGACACCGCTTCACTACTGCGCATCTTCGTTGACTGCACCATGAGGTAACTACAAATATATATAAATACATCCGTCACTTTTAGGACGAGCGGCCGAAGCCACAAGACACAACGTCCAGCAGCTAAGTAAAGCAGATTTGTAGGTAGGTACCATTCATTTTTAAAAACTCTCGGCCCAATTTTATTCAAATTAAAAGATAAACTGAAAATGTATATTAAAATATTATTAAACAGCTGTAAATACATAGTTATAATTTCCTCGGTTAATTATTTGACGAGTAACTTAGTCACAATGTGTCGTAAATACAGATGTAGTGCGATAACCTAACCATAAAATTAAAATAAAAAAAAAAACCCCGACCGCGACATAGTAAACCGATTTTCAGGAAACATGGCTAAGATCACTCCCGACTTACTCAGCTTTCAAACAAAAAATACTAAATCCAAATCGGTTCATCCGTTCGGGAGCTACGATGCCACAGACAGACACACACACAGACAGACAGACAGACACGTCAAACTTCTAACACCCCGTCGTTTTTGCGTCGGGGGTTAAAAAGGGTTTCCTTTGTATTTTTCCGGAAACGTTCGTATTTGTCATGCTAGTTCGTACGTTTCCGTAACAATACGAAGGCAAATCTTTTCGCATTACGTCTGTACACGGTATTTTGTTTAATGTTTATTTGTATTAATGGGTTTTCTTTGCAGGTATTGGACAGGATAGACCTGACGGGGACGAAGGGATTGCCGCCGAGCGTAGAAGCCATTCTGAAGGTCGTCAAAGCTACGGTTCTGTATTTCTTCCGGTGTCTACATGAAGAAGGTAAGAGCCCATTCAATATTATACCTTGGCCAGTGGTTCTTAAACTTAACTTGCTATGCATCTCTACGTCGCATAATAAATGATAATACTTTAAAATAAACATTGAATAATTATACATTGGTTTGGTAGATGTGACGGGTGACAAAAGGGCTGGCCACTATTTTGCTCAGAGAATAAGCATCGCCATTCAGCGAGGCAATGCGGCCAGCCTTTTGGCCACGCTGCCTGTTGGTGGCGACTTGCAGGGTGTTTTTGAGTTGTAGGTGTGTGTGTGTGTGTGTGTGTGTGTTTTTTTTAAGTATGTACTTTTAGGTTTAGTTTATTGACGATGCATGTTGCGGATTTTCCATTGTCTTACTTTTTGACGAAGCTTGTAGCTAATAACGGATTTTGTATTCAGTTGACGAAGCCTGCGTTGCGGATTTGAGAATATGGTTCTGAATAAATTATTTATATTATACATAGCAGGTTAAACTTAAACACATACTAACTTCTGTGAAACAAATATCTCTCAACTTTATGTGTTATAGAATATAATAGAATAGAATATAACAGAATAAACATTTATTCGTGAACACAGACAAGACAAAATACACATAATAACAACAAGACAAAGGAATTAAGTGCCACGAATTGTGCCATGCCATTGTATGTAGCACAATTATTATAAAGAACGTGAAAATGTGTTTTGTGTTTACTTTTACTAGGTTTAAACACTGTTTAGACTCAACTTAGCAACTTTATTTAAATCTCAACACCTTTTACACATGTTCCAAAATATTGACAAAATCATTCCACGGACAGAAGCCGTTTCCATCGACAACACAATTTTCCATTTCAAGGCGTTGCCACTGCGGAGGATCCTCTAAACTTACTTCAACGCCATCTCTTATTTGTTTTGCGGACAAGTACACGTAATCAACTCTTAGCAAATATCGATCCTTTTCCTCATCATACCACTTTTGAAACACGACCTTTCCTCCTATAGGATTATTTTCAAGTTGGTCATGTAGAACATACTGCCTGAAGCCGAGCGATCTTAACAGTATAATTATACAGAGTGGGGCCTGTAACAAAGGCGAAGAATTGAACTGTAGGCTATTCTTCTTATACTGATCAACATTTGTTCAGTGACTTTTAAAAATTATGAAGTCTAAATTTTTAATTTTTCATACAAAATAAATATTAGCTTCAATGTACGCCATTATTGTTGTCATTGACGTTGTCTGTCACACTTTAGACTTAACAGAATTCGCAATACATTACCTCTTAGAAAAAACTTTCAAGGGTGATAAAAATCAAAATACAAGTTATTTTTAAAAGTCGCCGAACAAATGTTGATCAGTATAAGGGGAATAACCTAGAGTTCAATTCTTCGCCTTTGTTACAGGCCCCACTCTGTATTAGCGTCATGTGCGACGAGCATATAAAATTTCCTTTTACTGTTCTCAACTATATCAGAAAAATATTCAAACAGAGGCGAAGCCACGAGTATGCCTCTATCTTTTTTTTATTTATACTACGTCGGTGGCAAACTAGTGTACGGCCCGCCTAATGGAAAGCGGTCACCGTAACCTATGGACGCCTGCAACTCAAAGAGTGTCACATGCGCGTTGCCACCCCATTAGAAACTTGTACATTCCCTTTTGCTGTGTTAAATACACAGTAAAAAGGAGTGCACAAGTTCCAAGGAGGGTTCGGGTTGCCGACGACTCAAAGGACAATAGACGGAACAAGTTAGTAAAATCTTAGTTTCAAATCGCTCGCTCATCTAATCAGTCGCTCGCAAATTCGAGATAAGTTTTCGCTATCGGCATTATAGTTTCCCATTGCGACGCCGTCTGTATTTGACCCCACGCCACATCTTCAGTCGCCTTACCATCATAATATTCCATCAAAAAGGAATCTACAAGATACCAACCAAAGTACAAACCGCCTGAAATACTCGGTGTATTACTATCAAAAACCATTTCAGTTTTCACTTCTCTCAAATCACAAATCTTTTCTGTTTTGCAGTATGACGAATTTGTAAAATTCACTATTCTGTTCAATTCCGTAAATGCTTTTCTCAAGTCTGTACGAATCAAATTGTTCTTCAATTCATTTAGAACAGCGGTTTTGAATTCTGCCGATTGGTTTCTGGCTTTAAATTTAAAGATGGGGTCAAAGTCTGTGATATTTTTAAAGAAAACTCGTCCACACTCTGTAAAGGCGCCTTCTGCAAATGCTTTTGCAGAATCTTTCGTCCTTTGTCTAGTATTGGCGTATACAAATACTTCGTCTCCCGGGCAGTTATTGTCGAGCAAATTTTTCTTAATCATCCAATCGGAGAAATACTTGCCCATATGGTATTCGAGGAGGCGTCCCTTTGGAGTTAAATGTTCTGCTTCTGTATTCCATTCTGGCCAAGGTTTGGAGCTGAGCAAATACGGCTCTTATATTATGTCTCGATAGGACTATCACTTGTTTTAACTCGTAGTCGTTACCGACAAAAAAGGTCGTTACAAGTATTGTACATTTTAGAAACATTACATGTGGTGACAAATGTTGTAGTGACCCTGGTCATAAAATAATTTTGGATAACATGTACCGAGACATTGTGACGGCGCTTAGCCAGTCTGCCATAGTCAGTAAGGAAAATGTAAGACATAATAAAAGTAACAAACATCGTATAGTCGGTTGGAATAGGCACGTGAAGGACGCTCACTGGCGGGCGAGACAAGCATTTATTGAATGGGTGTCTAATGGCAAACCTTTGGTGGGCACTGAATATACTAACATGTGTGAAAGTAAACGTATATTTAAGTCCCGACTAAAATGGTGCCAAGACCATCAAAATCAAATACAAATGGACATGATAGCATCGCATCACTCTAAAAAGGATTTTAAGGCATTTTGGAAGTCGACGGGCAGGTTAAATGTGAGGTCTGGCCCGCCAGCGGGTGTGGAGGGGGTAACAGATCACGGGGTCATAGCTAACATATTTAGAGATCACTTTACTGTGCAACCTAGCATAGCACCTGCATGTGAGGGGGGGAGCACGGGGGGCATTATGGAGAGGCGAGCGACGCGGATATCGGCCTCAGACGTAGCTAAGTCTATACATGCTATGTCTGGTGGTAAGTCGCCTGGCCATGATGGCCTCAGTGTGGAACATCTACGCTATGCTGGGTGTCATATTTCACGTGTACTTGCATTGTTTTATTCTCTCTGTATATCCCATTCGTACCTGCCAAGTGACTTAATAAGAACCCTTGTAATACCAGTAGTGAAAAACAAGACCGGAGACCTAACTAGTAAATCGAACTATAGACCAATATCTCTTGCTACTGTTATTGCAAAGGTACTGGACGGTGTGCTTAATGTACAGTTGAGTAAAAACCTTTCGTTGCATGACAACCAGTTCGGGTTTAGGCCTGGGCTGTCAACTGAAAGCGCTATCCTGTGCCTTAAGCATACTGCCGCGTACTATGTTGATAGGAATACTCCGGTCTATGCTTGTTACCTTGATTTATCGAAAGCGTTTGATCTGGTTTCCTACGAATTGCTTTGGAAGAAACTAGAGGGAATTAACTTAGCGCCTGATCTTATAAGTATATTCAGATATTGGTATGGAAACCAGATCAACAACGTGAAATGGGCAGGTACATTGTCTGAGCCGTACAGGTTGAGGTGTGGAGTGAGACAGGGGGGATTAAGCTCACCATCACTTTTCAACCTGTATATGAATGACCTTATTGTAGCGCTCAGCACCATGCATGCCGGCTGTCATATAGATGGGGTAAATGTGAACAATTTGAGTTATGCAGACGACATGGTGCTGTTGAGTGCGTCAGTTTGTGGCATCAGAAGGTTACTGAAGGTATGTGAGGAGTATTCTCACTCGCACGGACTTAAGTATAATGTTGAGAAAAGTCAGTACATGGTTTTTGGGGTCGAGTCTAAAATTCCGTCATTGATACCACCTATTAGACTTAACGCGGTTGCCTTAAAAAGAGTATACCAGTACAAATATTTAGGTCATATAGTTAGGTCCGACCTCAAGGACGATGATGACATAGAGCGGGAACGTAGGGCCTTGTCGATCAGAGCTAATATGATTGCACGAAGATTTGCTCGGTGTTCAAATGACAGTAAAGTGACGTTGTTTAGAGCTTTTTGTACAACATTTTATACCTGCAGTCTATGGCGAAAGTTCAATCTTAAATCGTATAAGGCCCTACAAGTACAATATAATAATGCATTTAGGGCGCTGATGGGGCTGCCGCGATACTGCAGCGCATCTGGGATGTTCGCGGAGGCGCGTGTGGCATGTTTTAAAGCTACTATGCGCCTGCGGGCTGCATCTCTGGTGCGACGTGTGCGCTCCAGCTCCAACAGCGTCATGTCAATGATTGCGAACAGGTTTTGCCCTTATGTCGCATTTTGTTGTGGGCTTCATGCACCTGTGGTTGACACAGTGAGGAATAACTATAGATAAGGGTTATCCTATCAGTGTGTCAATCACAGCTGCTTGACTTTTTAGTATGTGTGTTGTGTCTGTGTATTTTTTATATTTTATTGTAAATTATGAGTTGTGTTACTTGAAATAAATAAATTTTAATTTAATTTAATTTAATATATCTGCGATGTTCGTTTCGCACTTGATACTAAAATGTGCACTAACGAGTCAGTACTTTGTTTTGTTATCAATATGAGTTATTAATAATTCATGACGAGGTTGAAAACCTGATTTACAAACGGAAATAGAACTCGGGGTTGTTGTCTTTCATAATGGGTAGCCTTGATGGGATTGTGTTTATGTCAAAACTAGTTGTTTGTTATTTGAAATGATAATATTGAAGTTTATGCAAGCATTCTTGACCGTATACATAATTGGAAACAAAATCGTCAATACCACGGTAAATAAATAATTTGATGGATAATCATATTAATCACGATTCATCACCATGTTGAGTACTTATGGTTTCCTCCATTCTAAATCGACCTGAGTACTTAGGGTTCCCCTCCTCCCTCCAGTTGGTTCGACCCAGATACCTTTGCTTATTACGAACAATAATAACGTTGACCGACTAAAACTTCTCGTTTGGTGTGCTTTTGTCGAATGCTACAACTCGGTTGTTGTGTTCGCCTTAACACTTTCACAACCAAGAACCCGACTGGTGGGCACTCGTGAACTTTGCTCAGATGCTAGAGAACCCGCTGGGCGCGGCGTCAGTGACACCAGTGCTTGTACCGACTTCACCGTTCTTAGTAACAGTAAGGCCAGTTTTTACGAATGAATAAAAACCTATAAACTTTTTCACAGACATCCTAACAAAGCTCCGCGGTGTGCAGTCCGCGAGTCGACTTCTTCGCAAGTTGTGTCTGCACAGCAAGCTAGCTCGCGCCGCCGCTCTAAGGGACCTACTCGAAACAGCCATGTTTAGAGAGGAGGCAGCTTTTGGGAGTAAAAGCTTCGTGAATAATACTGTCGTGCCGGCTAGGGACTGGCAGCCAGAGGAATTACTGCTGCAGATGAATCAGAAACATGTAAGTAACAAGTTTAGAAAACATCCGGAAAACTCCACTAGTCGCCTGCTTCGCAAGTTATGTCTAAAGATATAAATACTACTTGAGTAATGCTGACAGCAATCTGGACGCCATGTTCATCACAAGAATTTCGCATATAAAACCTTGTGTTATCTATGGACTCATTGAAGTTACTACATAAATAATAACTTACTTACTTGGCTGGCGCGATAACCCAAAATGAGTTATGGCCTCCAACACAAGAGCACGCCATTATGCTCGGTCTTGAGCGGTATCGCGCCAGCTTTCGCCGACGCCGAGCTCACGGAGGTCTACCTCCACTCTATCCGCCCAACGATATTTTGGGTGTCCAGCAGGACGGCGTCCAATCGGTCTCCCCAAGTACGCCCTTTTGACTGCCCGATCTTCTCCCATTCTCTCAAGATTCTGGGACCCGTTAAAAGAGACGATGGCAGTTGGAGGATCCGCAAAAATTCCGAATTTGAAAAACTGGTAGCCGAGCCAAATATTATAGGTGAAACCAAAGCGCATCGTCTCCGTTGGCTAGGTCACATAAATAATAAAATAGTTTCTTTTCTCCAGGGCCCAATAACGCAGCTGACTCAGAGCCACACTTCAGTTTTCCACGCTGGTATCATCGGTTCAGGAATCCGGAAGCAGAACCTCTACGAATCCAAGAAGGACATTCCTCCCATCCTGACTACAAACAACGAGCTTCTGATGGGCGCCCTTATGTCTTGTATGGTAAGTTCATTCCAGAAAGTAATAACTCAATTGCCCCGCATATTTTAGTGTAGGCATCATCAATCGTCCAAAAAGGACATTTAAGTATGACTTCGGTCTCTTTAAAGCAAGAGTGAATAGACTATTACTGAATCGGTGTTTTCACTTTCCACCAGGTGGGACTAGGGTCAATCGCCGATCAGTCCATAATAAAAAAAAAGTAAGAGCCAAACTATTAACTTCATAAACTCTACACCATAGTCAACATTCCGGGCTTGGCTGTTTCGCTTCATTCACGTGAATTGGCATTATTTATTGATGAAACAATAGGGAACTTGACTGTAGTTAAAATAAAATATTTTATACCATGCACCAGATAATTATAAGAAAAACATGGACAAAAGTTATTTTTAAATCCAATTTCTATTTAATAAGTCAGGTAGAAATATATAAAGTAACTGAGTTGACCGTGACGTCACTCAATTCGATTTCAATATAAATTCCATATTAGCAAGTCGATCAAATTCGTTTTGACAGTTCTTAAAAATAAGCTGATTTGACTAGGAGGCAAGTAGCCTACTGTGAAGTTAGAGTTAGTAGCTTGGCTCTACATAAGATCTAATAATTTTTTGACATGGTTGCCTTATTGTTTTGTCTTGGCAACATTTTACATGAAAATGTTCATGGTCTTATCGTTATTTTTAGACTAATAAATTTCACGAAACGTTATTTTGTTGACAGGATGGCAACAACGGGGTGGTGGAAGGTTGCACCTCAGTGGCGTTGCTATTGGTAGAGTTGGTCTCACCTGACGTCATGTATAATGGACTGCCTTGGCCGGACGAAGACTTTACTAAGGTTAGTTGTTTAAAAGTTAACTACTCTTTTGGGATTATTTTTCATGGCGATGGGAAAGTAAGTTGAATTTAAAATATATCGGTTGATAGTTGAAATATGTATTTATGTGTGACTTTTCACGCCTAAACACTCTAGAGTCCTTATTTCTGTAGACTTGATATATTTCTGTAGAATTTCCTCACAATCGAAGTGAAAAGTAGAGTACACAACTCAGGCATAAATTGCCCCACGAGCTTCGACATTTAATGGTACTTCAGTTAGTAGTGGAAAACATGGAAATGCTTTCGATTCAATAAATAACCCCGCACGATTCGTGTACCTACTGATGTGCCGACGGAAAGTTTCCAAAATTCAGAAATTTTCACATAGGAAAACTTCGGAAACTTTCCATACTTTGTATGGACAATTGTATGGATGGAAACTTTCCATTTCATAAATTTAAATTCCTTTTATTTTTCGTGAAAGTTTCGTGAATTTTTCAAGAAATTTAAGGTTTTTTTGGAAAGTTTCCGCATTTTGCACATCACTACTTGTACCATAATACTTTTGGTTTCAGCAAGTAAGCATAGAGCGAGAGCTATACATGCGTTCAGCGTTAGAAAGCAGTGCTGTGGCCCGCGCGGCGTTACGGCGCTGCGCCGGCGCGCGTCCTTCATTATGTCTCGCGTCTGCACTGCTGCGTGCCGCCGCCGCTACCGCAGCGCCATTGCACCGCTTGGCCACACAGCAAGGTATATACCACATAACTTAGTCATTGTAGTAGGGGTCCAGTGAGTATATAGCGTGAACTGAATGAAAGCAGTATCGTAGTTCGAGCGGCGACACAGCGCTATGAGTGTAGCCAATATCAAGGACAAACGCTTATAAATAAATATTATAGGACGATCTTACACAGATTGACTGAGTCCCACGGTAAGCTCAAGAAGGCTTGTGTTGTGGGTACTCAGGCAACGATATTATAATATACAAATACTTATATACCTAGAAAACATCCATGACTCAGGAACAAATATCTGTGCTCGTCACACAAATAAATGCCCTTACCGGGATTCGAACCCGGGACCACGGCTTAGCAGGCAGGGTCACTAACCACTAGGCCAGACCAGTCAAAAAGCGGCTGCGAGTGCAAACAGAGCATGCGATTATCATGTCGATGTCGCTAAATGTGTTAAATCGTCACTACTTTGAAAAAAAAACTTGTATCTTCTTCTGTCAATGAAAAGAAAAATGTAATAAGTATGTATGGAATGCATATAGACTTACTGCGTTTTAACTTTGAGGAGCAGTGTGAGATACGAGATTTTTTCAAAGTAGTGACGAAATATAAATTCTTCAAACTTAGTGTAACAAGATCCTTAACTTAACACGTTGGACACCAGAAACCCACCTGGTAGGCACAACACAACACGTAAACTTTGCTCAGATCCCGGACAACCCGCTAGGCGTGTTCGCGCCATACAATGCAGGCGGTTATAAAATAACGTCTGCACGGGAAGCATGGTCGCGCGATAGACGATAAAATATCAGGCCGTCCCTATCGCACTTACAAATAGTGCGATAGGGACGGCCTGCTATTTTATCGTCTATCGCGCGACCATGCTTCCCGTGCTGGTTTCTGGCGTAGTGCGACATTTTTAGTCTGGTAGTGTTATGTCAAAATTATTATAATTATAACAGTTTCTCATCATTTATTTTACAGCAGACTCGCAATCACCCGAGATAATCCGCGAGAAGACCGCTCTGAAAGAACTTCTGGAAACCATGACTTTGGGACAGTTACTGCCACATCCACTCAGCCATATGATCGAGATGGTGCCCAACCTCTCCGCTATCGAGGTTTGTTCACCTTGTCATTATCTACTTTCAATTGATGATTACCGGAATAATTAAAACATCTAAACTGCCACGATCTGCCCCAGGGGCCCGTTTCTCGAAAGGTTCAAGTCTTGTATTACAAGTGTGTTTCCATGACAACCCATACGATTTGACAGTTCGCGCACTTGTAATACAAGGCTTGTACCTTTCGAGAAACGGACCCCTGGGGCCCATTTATAATAAATAAAAAAAAAAAAAATTCTCAAAACTGAAAGTTACAAGTTAGAAGCGGAAGTCTCTTTCCAACTTGTCATATTAGACATTGATTACCACTTGTAAATTGTAACTTGTAACTTCGAGAAATGGGCCCCTGGTTAAAAAAAGTAAGGTACAGCGGGGCAAATCTCGACAGGGGGGCAAATGTAACTGGTCCATTTTTTCCATGTATAATATTTGCATTATTAAATAGAGTGTCCACCGGTTATATAAGTAGGCGTGGGTATAGTAGGCGTGTTCAGTGGATGTAGAACTCAACATGTGTAATAATGGAAAAAATGGATTAGTTATAATGGCTCCCCAGTCGAGATTTTCCCCGCTGTACCTTATTCCTATAAGATTTTTCGAATAAGTTTCTCTCTAACAACAAAATCGTTTATTTGCAGATCGTGCAAGTGTTACGGGATTGCCTGTGGAGCTACACGCGAGACAACGTGCCTTCTCCGGCCTTGTTCATCGGTGATGTCACAGGTAATTCAAACTTATATGCCTAGGGTTGCAAAAAAAACGGTTTTTTTTCTGGCTTGAAAAAAAAAACATGAAAAAACCCGTGAAAAAAAAACAGTTTTTTTTCTGGAGTATGTTTTTTTTCTAAAGGACGAAATCTCAAAATTTGCAAAACAGTTAATACTTTTGTACGGTTTATTAGACTTTATGTTAACTACTATGAACACTCCCGACTAGTTCACCTTTAAAAAAAAAAAAAAATCAAAATCGGTTCATCCGTCCCGGAACCACGATGCCACAGACACAGACAAACACGTCAAACTTAACAACCCGTCGTTTTTGCGTCGGTCGTTAAAAAGGGGGCTAATTTAAATGATGGTTTTTAGACTGTAACCAGAATTTAGCAAATGATTAAATTTAATATTTATTGCATCGATATTGACGCTTTTATCTAAAGATAAGTATCCAAAATAAAGCATTTGTATGTCTATTATTGTACCAGGTCTGCACTGGCGCGACCCGGCCACCTGCCAGCCCGCGCCCGCCTACACGGACACGCTGCGCGCCATCCTGCAGCACGGCGTGCGCACGCACGGCCGCCTCTACCCGCTCATGTTCATGGACCTCGACAAGCCCGAGGGAGACACTGAAGGGGAACTGAGTATAGACCTGGATGCGGAAGCTATGGACGTGCCTGCGGAACCGGCACCACAAACTTCAACAGCTGCTGCGACTTATTAAAAACGCTAAGAGTTCAGAATGCAAGTTTCATTGCAATATGCTTTATGATCATGTATATAATAGTTATAAGTTTAATAAAAATATGGAAAATTGTGGGTAGTTTTAGTTACTTACAAAGCAGGCCCTACCCGCTCATGTTCATGGACCTAAAGACGCAGGGGGACAAGCCAGAGGGAGACGCTGAAGGGGAACTGAGTATAGACCTGGATGCGGAACCTATGGAGGTGCCTGCGGAACCGGCTCAAACATCGTCGGCTACTGCTTTTTAAAAAGCGAATATTTTGCATGTTTCATTAACAGCGTGCGCACGCACGGCTGCCTCTACCCCCTCATGTTCATGGCCCTAAAGACACAGGGGGACAAGCCAGAGGGAGACACTGAAGGGAAACTGAGTATAGATCTCGATGCTGAACCTATGGAGGTACCGTCGGAAGCGGCACCACAAACTTCAACAGCTCCTGCGACTTATTAAAAACGCTAAGAGTTCAGAAAATATTGCAAGTTACATTGCAATATGTTTTATGATCATGTAAATAATATAACTATTTGTAAGTTGAATCACAGAATATATAATAGTACAAGTACAGAAGGCCCACTGCTTTGATGTTCACGACATGCCGCCTTTATAAATGCCTACAACATTCTTACAAAGAAACGAGCCGCACGTGCGCGGCGTCCGGCGATAGGGTTGCCTATGGATTAAACGAATTAATACTCAGATAAAATGTTATACTATAATATTCAGGTTTTGGGTACTTTCTAGGTAATATATATAGTATTTATATATTTTTGTTTAAGTTCCAACATCACAAGACTTATTGAACCTTTCCGAGGGACTTAATCCATATAATATTCATTTAACTAAACATTATTAGTCATTCCACACGCGGACAATGCATATGAACCTTAAAAAAACTCGCGACGTAAAGTAACAATAGAAAGTGCGAACGTGCGTTTTGTGAGAATGCGCGCCACCCCTGATTAGGCCGCGAACTCGCGGCCGCCAGCATGTACTAGTAGCGCGGCGATAGAATCGCCGAGTGAGCCGCCCCTGGTTGAATACAAAATTGAAAATAACTAGCGGTTTGTTTTAGTTACTTTTAACAACATAAGGCCTTACGTTTATGCTTGTAACAAAAGTTGAGTTTAAATCTTAAATTGTATATGTCTGGATCTAACGAGGACTTAATCCGTGGAACAAGGGAATGAGAAATAAGACTAATGCATTTCTTTTCCTCTTTATTTACATTCTGGTAACCCCATTAAAAATACAGTAATTACTCCAAGAGCACTAAGAAGAAATTTAAAGAATCCTTATTTACTTAAAAAATATTTGAATCCAATATGGTTCCCTCTCACGTCTTTGACTGGGTGCCGTCAGGTTTGGTGACCGTCGTTGTTTTGATGACTCTTGGTGGTGAATCTGAAAAATAAGAGTAACATTTGAGTACTGTACGTGTTGCGTATTAGCAAAGACATATGTAATTGACAACATTTCATATTTTTGAGTACTACTTTTTATTGTTTGGTTTGAAAGAACTCAATACTAAAAGATACACGTATTTTTTTATTTTTCCAAAAACTGCTATTTTAAAGAGAAATTCCCTTTTTATTACTGCTTCGAGCAGAAAGAGCGTAAGTTACAAACGCCAAGACACAGCTTCGTGTCGTCACATGTGTTGTTTCATACACATAAGAAAACGACAAAATCATTCCTAAAAAAAAGTTTTAACAGTCAGCTTAAACAGTCCGGTATGTCTGACTCACGGAAGTATAACTAAAGCATGGAAGCCATGCTAAAATAAGAGCTCGGTAACATGTATCTTACTCACACCACACTATTACCTTTTTTATATGAGCGAATGAGACAATATTCCACAACTTCTTTCGTTTTCTCGAAGGTTGTGCCTAAATGCTGATGTCAAAACGGACCTGGGGTCCATTTATTATACGCACAGATCAATACAACAAGATGGCCCTTACAGGGCGACTCGCGGTCACCAAGCATACGACAAATCAGGTTTATAAAAGTTTGAACGCGTGCGACACCGATCAGTAGCGCCCAAGTATACGACCCGCTAACAGTGTCCGTGTCCGCTCG
This sequence comes from Leguminivora glycinivorella, assembly GCF_023078275.1. Classification (NCBI taxonomy): domain Eukaryota; kingdom Metazoa; phylum Arthropoda; class Insecta; order Lepidoptera; family Tortricidae; genus Leguminivora; species Leguminivora glycinivorella. The sequence goes on from NC_062975.1 coordinate 20,281,697, forward strand.
GGAAAAAATCTTAAATAATCAATTTTGGTTGCAAACAATGGTCTCTTACAGCATAAAGTGGTGTGGCAAGTCTTCTAACACTTCTACATGTAAAAAAGATGGAACAACATTCCACAGTTAAGTCAAATTAATTATTTTGCTGAATATTGTTTATTGTCCGCGGAGTTCATTTATACTGGTCAATATGGTTGTGCTGAGCGGCGCCGAGGCGCGTCCATCCCTCTTTACCGAGTTAACAATGTGATATGCTATCCCTTTCACGTAAACGACTAGGCATGGGGCCATGTTAGTTTATGTCTGTTGCGGGAACTTCGTACTGCCGTTCGTACCATGTAGCACATGAATTTATGAAATATAAAAGAAAGCAGATTTGTAATAGTGAATAATTATCTAGAATCTGTAGAGTCTGTAGTGGTATTTAGTTCATTGATTAGTTTCGAATATTTAGTTGGTTATTTAACTTAGTAAACGTAAGTAAAAATGCACAGTTTAGTTATTAGTTACTAGAATGATTTTTATTGAGATGCTATCACAATTATCATCCTCCTTGCGTTATCCCGGCATCGGCATTCGCCACGGCTCATGGGAGCCTGGGGTCCGCTTTGGAAACTACTACCAAGATTTGGCGTAGGCACTAGTTTTATGAAAGCGACTGCCATCTGACCTTCCAACCCGAAGGGTAACTAGGCCTTATTATAATTTAATTATAATATTATAATTTGTTGCAAAACAAATTCACCACAGTACTGGTACCGGTACCATTGTCTATAATAGACATGTCCCATTCCCATCCCTACTGCTAATCATAAAGGCGCGCCATTATTTGAAACGACCAATGGCAGCACCGTGCGCGCCCGCCTCACCCCGCAAGGATTGGTGATTTGCGTCTCGAACAATATCGCTTGCATTTGGCTTCTAGTGGGGTGTTCTGTGATTATACGGCAAAATTAAATATACGTTTGTCATTTCACACTCGGTCTCCATCTTTGACAACTGTACATAGTCGTATTATATTGGTTCGAGTTTTTAGCGCGACTTCAATGGTCGTCTTGACGATATTTATTTATTTTGTGAGGATTTCTGATAGATCGTGGAAAAAATAGCTCAGTGTATATTTGTGATAGTTCCAAGTTTCATTTCTGACTATGGCTTGTGTGATCAAGTGTTGCAAATCACATTCAGGAAGAAAAGAAAATACGCAAGAGGTTATATCATTTCATCGGTAAGTTTCTTGAGTTTTTGATAATATTTATTGATACGACCTGGCAGAAATATAAATGTACATATTAGTAGTTTATACAATTCAAATCTTATTCAATTCTGTATAGATTTTTGCATATTTTTTGGAAGTTTTCTCAAACTCGGAAAGGTTATGTTTTTTAGCATAGTGATGTGATGTGTTTTATCGACCTTGCAATAATAACCTATCAATATTCATACCTTAAAAACGCCATCAATGATTATTGTTCTTTGTTATGATTCTCTTGTTATTTAGCTATTTTACAAATTCAACTTTATATATTTCTTAGATTTCCGAAGAAGAAGACCGGAAACACGAAGTTCAAGGTGCGATGCTCGCGGTTCCTTTACTCCCAAGACTCCACCAAAAAGAAGGCCAAGAAGCTGAAATGGAGCAGGCCCCCAGATGTCTCCCCAGGTGTCTACCTTTGACAATTGTACATAATCATATTATATTAGATCAAATATCTCGGCGGTCGTCTGGCCGATTTTTAATTTAATTGTGTTTATTCCTGATAGATAGTTGATGATCCTGCTAAATTCTTATTTGTGATGTGTTCAAGTTCCTTGTGTGATTATGGCTTGTGTGATTAAGGACTGTAATTCACGTACATGGAGAAAAGAAAACTCCCAAGAACCTGTTGTGTTTCATTAGTGAATTTCGGTCAGTTATTGATACTATTATTTGTAGGATCTAAACAAAGCATAAAATACGATCTTTTCATAGTTTAAATAATAACTACTACCATGTTAAATTCTGTTCTGAAGTTTCTCCAAACTGTTTTTAGGTTATGTTTTTGTACTAGTGATGTGTCATTTTTATCGACGTCCCGACATTAACTCTATTGACATTCTTGCATTGAAAAGGACATAAAAATGATTAATGATGATCAGGTATCACAGACTGGGTAAATGGTAATGTAACATTTCTAGTGAATTAAACTTATAGTATTTTTTAGTTTTCCAGAAATTCTCAAACATTATTAAAAAGAAACTAAAAATAGGTGAAACTATTGAAATAATAAATTTTGGTACCTACACTGCCGTTTTGTTTTATTTTCTATTTGATAGAGAAAATATTATTGAGGTAAGTATAAGTAGATTTTTGAGTGGAGGACTAGAAATTAATAGAGGGATGCTACACGAATTAAATTACTTAGGTCTTTGCGTAAGGAGAAGAGAAGAATGTATTTATTTGTTTTATACTCGTATCTCCCATCTTCTATTTTTTACAAACTATTTAGGCCGATATTACACTATCATAGAAATATAGTCATAGACAACATGCCGTCCTTTTTATTCACGTTACAGAAAAAGGGAGGCATACAGACCTATGATCAGAGATATAGGTATGATAATGTAATATTAGGACTTGGTAAGAGAAGAGAAGTGACCGTTTATGTAGGTAAGTACATAAACAAACCATTTATTTGCAATCAGTAGGTACGGTTAGCCAAGAAGGCAAGAATGTATGAATATATGACTTTCATAGCCAAAAAGCCACATAATAATCCAAATGAAATGTTTATATCAATATTGTATGTTTTCGTTACTTTTATATATATAACGTTTATATTATTTTTAAGGTGAGAACGTAAGTAAGTGCATATTTTATCGATAATTGAATCGACAAAGTAACATCCCTAGCTAACACAAAACCAGGGACCACCTACCAAAAAGAGCAATAACTAGCATATATCCATCCTTTTTCAATACATTATCTAAGTCATAAGGAAGTCAAGGATGAGTATATGCATTTTACACGAATTTTTATTAGGGGGGCTTGGTCTGACTGTCAAGTGTCACTGTCAACCACTAGTGAATGACTACGAATCATAGACTAAGCCATGATTTTTTTAATATCTTTGCTACGAACTGTGATAAGTTTCACTGTCAAACTCAAGTGACATCCCAACTGGAAGATTTTTTTGATATAGTGGCAGCTCTAAATCAGCTATTTGACGTCACTTCCCCTTTAAACTATTTTTAAGATTTTTTATACTAAAAATGCGGAAAAAAAATTAAAAAAATGATTTATGTGATCTACAAGCGTATATCTCGAAATGGTTTTCGATTTAGGGAGATTGAAAATTTTGAAACGTTGTCAATTCCGTATAGACGGAAAAAGAGAAAAAGGTACGGTGGCCTAGATGGCGTTACACCTTTGGGGAACGCTCGGCTAGATGGAGCTAATATTAATATTTGACATTGTAACACATATCAAGCTAACAATATGGGCCAAATTGTCAAAACTGAGGTTCAAACGTTTTAAGCTTGTGTCGAGAGATGGCAGTCTATGCACTGTGATTACACTGATTACCCATTTTTACCAGACTACGGCAACGCAAAAGGAGGGTTATGATTTTGACCGGTATGTATGTGGGTATGTATGTATGTATGTTCATCTGTTCCCTCATTCTGAACCAGACGTCGGGATGGCTCCATACTTAGTTGAGATTGTATTGGCGCGTGTGTGGTCTACAAATCGTACTGTACTGTCCTGAAAATGGGTTCCCTGATGAATACTCAATTACTCACCCTCGTCATCATAAATGGTCTGAGTGAGTTCCTCCACGACCGTGCCGTCGGCATGTATGGTGGTCTTCGTTTCCTTGGTGACCCTCGGCTCGCGCGGCACGTTGAAGAAGTACATCACATCAAACTTTTCGTTCCCGCTCGATAGCTTCTTCCAGAAGTTCACGTCGTCAGTTCTGAACCAGACGACGGGTTTGGCGCCATTCACTTGGAGAATGTCTGAAATATACGAGAAAATGAAAAAGTTGTCTGATCAAGACGCACCGTCAATAGTTATTTGTTTTACAAGGGGGCAAAGTTGTTGTTTAACCGCACGTGCCAATGCCAATATTGACACGCGAGCAAGCGAAAGATTCCAATAGCGAGCGTAGCGAGTGGTTTAAACACTGGGATCTTGAGCGTTGAGAGGGTTTCAAGGCGCGTAGGTTAAACAAACTTTGCCAGCGAGTGAAACAACATTTTTCACCACACCAACACCGAACACGAACAAAATACTGACTATAAAACATCAAAATAAATCAAATCCATCAATCTATTAAATATTTATGATTCAAAATCATCGTTCATAGGTAAATTCTATCAGCCAGCTTAAGATATCAAGTTAAAATTTGTATGAATTTAATTTGCACTCTTGTGGATAAAATGCAATTTTGCTATCTGTTTTCGAATAGCAAAGTAAGCCTTTACCAGTTGGTGTGGTGAAAAATATGTAGTATGTATTGCACTCTTGTGGATAAAATGCAATAGTTCACCGCTGGGCGAGTAACTATCAACATCGCCCTGTCTCTTTTATTTACAGGGGAGTGATTATCTTTTGTTAGTTTTTATAGTCGATAGCTCATAGTTTACTAGCTCGCGGTGGGACCAGTGCCTTACGAGACCTGTATTCAGGCATATAGGAGTGCTCCCGGCGGATAGACTCAGTGCACGGATAAATAACGTGAGTACAACCAGTTATTAATGAGATTATAGTTGATTCAAATATTTCATTTAGATACTTACCGACATCGGTCTTCGTATTCTTCGGCTCGATGTATGGAACCACTTTGCTGGGGCAAGGTTGGTTTGAATCTTCAGTAGTCGAGGGTACCGGCTTAGTCACTTCAGCAGTAGCGTTGGCTGTGGCAGTCGCTGTCACTGGTGAAGGGGTGGTGGCTTCTGTCTCAGGTGGTGTTGGGGTCGTTGGGGTTGGTTCAGTAGTCACAGCTAAAGGAGTGGTTGCAGGGTAAACAGCAGTAGCTGTTACTGACACTGGTGGTTGCGCTGTGGGTGCGGAAACTGCTGGCTTCTCTGTGGTCGGGCCGGTTGGAGGTAGAACTGTAGGTTTAGGTCCAGGGACGGTACCGTTTTGAATTACAGGTGGTGGAAGAGGTTTGTTTGGTGATGGAACAGTGCTGTTTAAAAGTACAGGTGGTTGGGCTGGTCCGGTTGGTTGAATAGTCGGTTTTGGACCAGGGACTTTGCCAGTTTGAATAGAGGTCGGTTTTGAGGGTGAAGCAGGGTCATTAGGTCCAGCTATTGGAGAATTTGGTGCTGGTGCGGGATCGACTGGTCCCAGTTTAGGCGCTGGTTTGACTGGGGTTAGTCCTGGGCTAACTGGCGCTGGGTTAACCGGGGTTGGTGCTAGGTTAACTGGCACTGAGGCTGGTGGTGCAGGGACAGTGTTTGATTGAGCAGTGGCGTGAGCGACTGGGGTCTTCTGTACTGTAGTGGAAGGAGCTACTGGGGCATTTGATGCTGAAGCAACTGGGGCATTTGGTGCTGAAGCAACTGGGGCATTTGGTGCTGAAGCAACTGGGCCATTTGGTGCTGAAGCAACTGGGGTATTTGGTGCATTAGGTGCTTGTGCCACAGGGGCTGCTGCTGGCGATGGGACCACCGGCGTCTTTGGTGGGGTATTCGGCGCCGTTGGTACAACTGGTCCATTTGATGCTGTTGGGCCATTTGGTGCTGCAGGGGTTTTTGAAATTGGAGTTACTGGTGTCAATGGGGTTTTTTGTACTGGTGGACTTGGTGGCACTGGGGCAAGTGGGGCCACTGGGGTTTGTGGGGCCACTGGGGCTTGTGGAGCCGCTGGGGCCACTGGGGCTTTTGGGGCCAGTGGGGTTTGTGGGGCCCCTGGGGCTTGTGGGACCATTGGGGTTTGTGGGGCCCCTGGGGCTTGTGGGGCCACTGGTGCTTGTACCACTAGATTCTGAGCTGGTTTAGCAGTCTTAGTCGGCGGAGTAACGCTGCCAGCGTTCACTAGGATGTAGTTAGGGTGTTGTTCGACAATGTGTTCGATTTTGTCCATGTGCTCGATGTTTCCGTTGGGGTGGATAACTAAGTAGCGTTTCTTTAGCGGTGTGGAGGCGAGAACTTGCTGGATCCTCGGGTGGTAGGCCAGTTTTTGAGCTTTAATTAAAAACAGGTTTTTTAATTAATATAGTACACGGATAACAGGGGCCCATTTTTCAAAACTGAAAGTTACAAGCGGAAGTCTCTTTCCAACTTGTCATATTAGACATTGACTACCACTTGTAAATTGTAACTTGTAGCTTCGAGAAATGGGCCCCTGGGGCCTATTGCATAACAATTTACAACTTGTATTACAAGTGGAACTCTCTTTCTTATAAAATGAATTGGAGGGGGACTACCGCTTGTAATATGAGTTGTAAATTGTTATGCAATAGGCCCCTGGTCGTAGAATTTTTCAAGTGACACATGGTTCGTTCGTGGTTGTTTGCATTAACTTTTTTTCTATTAGAATCTAATAACATGTAAATTATGGCATATATCCGTTTGAAGCCTCAAAAGTAGTTTGGTACCTTAAAAGGTACCGTCAACCGGTTTAACCTAGATTTTTAATTTTTTTTTGCTGATTCTGGACTCCTTCTTGGAGGAATAGCCAGACATAGCACTGGATAAATTGGGGGTTAAATCATCAGTGGATAAATTGGGGGGAGGCCTTTGCCCAGCAGTGGGACACGACGGGCTCCAAATAATAATAATAATTTTGCTGATTAAAACAATTTAGAGCGTTTTCTCATTATCCGATCCGACATCGGATGTAGGAAGGATGTCCAAGGCAAAAAACAAATATGGCGCCTTTAAGAATAGGATATCGTATAATCTAAAAACGTACGTAGACTTTATAGTAAACTTACGCGAATAATGGTACGGGTTGGTAGCCGGCTGACTCGCGCCCTGCGAGTTCCCGACCTGCGCCTGAGCCTGGGCGTGAGCCTCCGTCGCGACTTGGTACTCCTGCTGCACTGGCTGGTATTGCCTGATACAGAAAATCCTGGTTACAACATCGTCATACGATATTAAAGGCAGACAGTGGGATATTTCGCCACAGTGACATTAGGACATAGGACATTTTTACACAGACAACAAATACAAATAATTTATTATGAATAACATAAGTGTACAGTGGTTATTCTTAAAGACGACTGAGTCCCACGGTAAGCTCAAGAAGGCTTGTGTTGTGGCTACTCAGACAACGATATATATAATATACTCATAATACATAGAAAACATCCATGACTCAGGAACAAATATCTGTGCTCATCACACAAATAAATGCCCTTACTGGGATTCGAACCTGGGACCGCGGCGTAGCAGGCAGGGTCACTACCGACTAGGCCAGACCGATCGTCATTTCACATTGACAATCCTGTGTCTATCTGGGTTGACAATTAACATTGTTACTTGGCGTCAATATTTCCTTGTTGAACAGGCAATGAACGGCCAAGTATCACTGTCAATTGTGATTATTGTGAAATAGGCCACAAGATAAGTTGGAATCACAAACCACGTCAACTATAGAAGTCACCAGATATTTTCCCGTAGTCATTTAGTATGGAAACTCCACCGCTTAATCTAGCTGTGTCAACTTTTACAACCAGACTAGTGCTAGAGGGGCTGCACTCGTGTGATTGTGGATTATCGAATTGAAGTTTGACTGTTCGCGTACGGTGTTCAACACAGGTTGAAAATTGTAGCTCGGCCTTTAGGCCATTGCTACAACGTCCTAGGATGAGAAAAACCGGCCAAGTGCGAGTCGGACTCGCCCACCGAGGGTTCCGTACAAACTAGGCTTGTGTCGTTCACGAACTATGAACTGTTAGGAATAAAATCCCATCAATGACCGAAATGAACTGAATCTTTCCGTGGTCTGAGAATCGGTCTTTGCTCATTTAGTTCAGTATAGGATCGGCGAGCGCGAGCCGTTTGGATCGAGAACGAATGTGTGACTGCGCCGACCGAGAGCGAGAGCTACTTAGCAGAGCAACAAAAAAAGTCAAGTTTTCATATTAAACTTCGGTTACTTACAACCTTTCGGCCCGGAATGTTACTATCTGTGGACTATTTGTATAATTTTGACACTATTCGGTCCCATTCGTTCTGATCTTTCCGACCGCAGTGGTCGCTGGTCTGGCTGAACTAAATGAGCAAAAGACCTAAAAGAGCGAACTAGTTCATGGGAGCGATTGAACGAGATCGGAGCGCTCCGATCAACGAACGAAACGGCACAAGCCTAGTACAAACTTTTAATGGTCAAAATAATCTAATACTACTCATACTCATTTATTTGTAACGCCATTTTACACGTCAAGATTTGATTTAAAAAAATAATATTCATACAACAATAATACTTAGAAAATAAATAGACAGAAGATTGAAATTACAAAAAGTTAGGCAATATTCACATAAAAAATTAACAAAAATATTTTTCTAATTAGGTAATAAAAAAATTGTCATAAGTGTAGAACGGGTGCTCGACCAGCCAAGTTTTTAAGCAATACTTAAAGTTCGACACTCTAGGTACTTCAACCACATATTGCGGCAATTTATTATAGACGGCAGGGTCCATCACACTATGAGCAAGAAGAAGTATTGCATAGATTTCATCGAGGGAACCGGCCCCTTACCCTTCTCTTTGTAGGGAGTAGTCACGTGCGATTTCATGACTATTGGGATAAATCGGATCAGTTTGACCCAAGGAACAATTTTGCCAAGCAGCATCGCCACAGGCAAAAGTGCAAAGTCGCTGGCCTTACTTATCCTACTGGTCATTGGTGACACGAATATGGCAAAGGGAAATGAGCATAGTTTGAAAATTATAAGTTCTAGCTATATACTTCAAAAGACAATATTGTAGAGAATTTTATAGAGAATATACTTCTCTTAGACGTTATTGTTGTAGCTTTTACGGTTTTCATGGAAATATAAAAAAACTGAAAACAGGCATACAAAAGTGGGGAGAAGGAGGAGAAACATTGACACCTCGGCGTGTTTCTACTTCAATTTTGTCTTATAACCCTATAAGCTATATACATGCCAAGTTTCATGCTTTCTGCCAGACGGGACTATACATTCATACTAATGCTCTGTTAACGCTCCACACTATTCAAGTATTTTCCCATTAATATGAACTATCAACGGCGTGGTCATGCGGCCCGAAAGATTAAAATGCACAAAGTGAGTCTTTTTGAGATTTAAAGCTAAGCCATTCCATGCGAACCATTGACGCCGTGGCTTGCGTGGGCGACGGTTGCGCGATGGTCGCGCGACGGTGATGCGACGCATACGAAATCAAACCTTATCGATATGGAAGTAGACGATGCGATGAGACGCGACGGCGAGTTATATAATGTCTTTGGCTAGAAGTATAGGTACTCTAATTAAACAATATAAACAATAAAATTAATAGCCCTCAAACTTTGTGGAAAAACTTAAAGAACACTGTGTTGCCTAAAATAAATAAAGATTTGCCTACTTCATTTAATAATCCTGACACCATAAACAAACACTTTCTTAACCTGCCTGGAACTCCAGATGTTAGCTTGTCACAGCTGACCTTTTTTGAGTTTCATAAGTTCAATGACTCTGTTTTCCACTTAGATACTATTAATTCGAATCAACTGATCAAACTGATCAAATGCATAAAATCTAATGCTGAAGGTATAGATAAGATAAATCTAAATATGCTTGTGTTAACTTTTCCTTACTCAATTGAGGTCATTACAAATCTTATAAATACCTCCATTCTCACAGCAACCTTCCCCGATATCTGGAAGTTAGCAGTTGTGACTCCACTTCCTAAAGTATCCCCTCTACTCTTACTGACCTTAGGCCCATAAGCATACTACCTTGTATGTCTAAAATAATGGAAAAAGTAGTTGGCTCACAGTTAGCTGCCTACTTGGAAAAAAACAATATATTACCAGACGTCCAGTCAGGCTTTCGAAAGGGACGCAGCACTGTCACCGCATTACTTGATGTCACTGACAACATCCTGGATGCTCAGGATAAAGGTATGTGCACACTTTTAGTCCTCCTCGATTTCTTCAGGGCGTTCGATTGTTTAAATATAAATCTTCTTCTTTCCAAACTGACCTACTACGGTTTTGACCACCATACTGTTAAGTGGTTTGATAGTTATTTAAGTAATCGATCACAAATTGTGAAAGTATGCGGAAATGACGGATCCTCACTTTTTTCTGAAAAGGCTGTAGTGACCAGGGAGTTCCTCAAGGATCGGTGCTCGGTCCGCTCCTGTTTATACTCTACTCTTCAGATGTAAGGTCGCACATCACACATTGCAAATACCATATCTATGCAGACGACATACAAGTGTATATATCATGCAAGCCAGAAGACATTGACTGTGCTATTGTGAAACTAAACCAAGATCTAGCCTCTATTGCATCCTGGGCCACAGAAAACTGTCTACTGCTTAATCCGAGCAAAACCAAATACCTTGTATTTGGCAGCCGGCAACAAGTGGCTGGTATCACTATTTCACAAGATGTTATGTTGTCAAACACTCTAGTTGAGAGGGTATATGAGCCCCGTAATTTAGGACTTCTCATGGACTGTGAACTGCGATATGAAAAGCATGTAGCTGAGTCTATCAGAAGTTGTTTTTATAAACTTAAGGTCCTATACAAAATTCGGCCATACATAAGTGAAAACCTACGCTGTCAGCTAGTTGAGTCACTTGTATTATCAAAATTGAATTATATGGATGTAGTGTTTGGACCTAGACTTCTTGCAAGAACAAAGAGACTCATACAACGTGTCCAAAATGCCTGTGCCCGCTTCTGTTTCGATATTCCGTTGAGAGCACACGTGACTCCTTTTCTTAACAGCCATCACATCCTTAAAATGAAGCACCGACGTAAATTTCACTTGGCTTGCTTGCTCTTTGGTGTGCTGAAGTATAAGTCACCCCCGTATCTCTTCAGCAAACTCTCTATCATCAAACTTCGCGAACGCCGTAACTGGGGGATTCAATTGTTAACGCCGCGCCATACTTCTGCAGCTTTCCGAGGAAGTTATCGCTATTCTGCATCGCGTTGCTGGAATAATGTGCCTCCGCCTTTGAGGAACCTGCAAAGTATTTATAGTTTTAAAACCAAGCTCAAGCAGTATTTATTAAACCACCAACTTAGCCAAGAAAACTTGAGACTTGACACGAGCTGCCTATAGTTAAACATTCATTTCTTATCTTTACCACTTGTTTTTTGTTCCTTCTGCAGCATGATTATTTGCCGTTGATGTTATTTAATAATGTTCACCATCCTGTAAACCCGTACATTTGATATTTAGTAATTAAGTTATGGTTTCACACAAAATCACGTTTGTTATTGTCTTGTTGTGACAAACCTGTCTTTTAGTTAGTGTAACCACCGCTGGCGCTAGTTGCAACTAGCAATTGCCACTTTAATGTACACCCATAGTATGGTTCGACCAAACGTTAAAACGCGGCGTGCGCGATCTGGTGTACGACTCTTTTTAATTAATTTGGGTTTTTTCTGTTTATAATTATTATTTTATTCTATGTGTCGATCACAGTCTGTTGTTATTTTTCTTGTAACGTTTTCACTTTCTTAACTGTTTGACCACGTTCTTGTATGTGTTTTGTATTTCTTCTGTCTGTTACCCTCCGTGAATCTTTCTCACTTGATGGTCTCATCGGAAGATCAGCGCTGGAAGTCACCAGCAACATGCTGAGATGAGGCCATTTCGTGGCACTTCATTCCTTTCTGTCTTGTTGTTATTATGTGTATTTTGTCTTACCTGTGTTCACGAATAAACGTTTATTCTATTCTATTCTATTCTAATCTATTCTAATGAGCATTATTGTATTTAGCGCCATCTCTCGGCAAAATTTACTAAGTAATTTACGCGACTTGAGACTTGTGTGAACCTTTAGGCATCGAAAGTTACATGAAAAGTTGTCGAAACTAATAATAGATGACGCTGCATTTGAATATCTTAACTCATAACTCTAATACTAAATTGAATATAATCTAAGGTAGAGCAGAGTCTAACTGGGGAAGTACCTCCGCTTTACAAAAGACTGCGGTCAAATAGGACTAGACCTTACTCATTGTTGTGTTCCTGCCGGTGAGTAAGGCAGCCAGAGCTCAACGAGGGAGGACCTACGGAACTAATTAGGACAATAGATTGTCCTTTGAGTCGTCGGCACCCCTTCTAAGTACAGGTTTGTACAAGTTTCTAATGAGTCGGCAACGCACATGTGCCACTCCTTGAGTGGCAGGCGTCCATAGGTTACAGTGACCGCTTTCCATCAGGCAGACCGTATGCCTGTTTCCCACCTACGTGGTACAAAAAAACTGTCGACGAATTCACCTTAAACATTAAAAACAAAGTCAAAATCGATTGATTCGTTCGGGAGCTATGATGCCACAGACAGACATGTCAAGCGTCAAACCTTAAATTATTATAAAACACTCCGTCGTTTTTGCGTTGGTGGTTAAAAACAAGAAACTTCCTTCAAAACTATAATAAAACACAACTTTCTATGAAAATTGGTCAAGTGCGAGTCGGATTACGACATTTCCATACAAACAGGTCATGAGCGCCTGACGAAATGTAATGGCAACGTACACTAAATTTCGTACTTAGATTTCGCGTATATTTCGGAAACGATAAGAGATAGAGCAAAATGGACTTCTGATTTTGGTTGTCGATGGCACAATTTTTTTGTTTTCGTATATATACACCTTTTTTGGACCTATGTGGGCAATATTATGGTCAGTGAAGTTCTAAACGGTCTTAAGTGCCTCTTTTTTAGTAGGAACTTAAGTCATTTTGGAAAATGTTTTTTTTTATTTAACAATTTCTATAACAAACGAAACAGAAATTAATTTCTTTATACCTGTCCAACGCGATTACAACATTTTAAGACGTTTAGTAACTATTTGCAGCGGCAGTGAGTGAAATTCGTAATCTGAGTTTTTTTCTCTTAAGTCCAACTTACGCTTGACTGTAGATTTCTAATAGGTTTTCCTGTAATCTACAGGTAGAGGGCTATCTCGTGTATTTTTTTGAAAATTTTACGCTAAGTAATTTCGGAGATAAGGGGGGGGAATGGTCATTTTTTGCGTATTTTCTTAAATTACTTCTAAATTACCAAAATAAAAAAAATAAAAAAATTATACTTCAAATGCTTATAAAATGCTCTTTCATTTGATATGTAACACGATATAGTTTTAATAACTTTGATTTTTAATTTTCAATGTTACCCCCCAAAAGTGGCCCCTGTGATTAAATTTCATTTAATTAAATTACATGTCCGTCTTTGGGCCACAGGTTTACATATGTGTGCCAAATTTCAAGTAAATCGGTCCAGTACTTTTGGAGAAATCGGCTGTGACAGAGGGACAGACAGACACGCGAGTCATCCTATAAGGGTTCCGTTTTTCCTCTTTGAGGTACGGAACCCTAAAAATGAGTATTTTATATATGCAATATTAAAAATACCTGCCTAATAGATTGTTGACGCTGCACTGGGTAGTATTGCTGCGTTAAGGGCGCCTCATACTGAGCGCGCTGTAGAGGAATCGAGTTGAGGTACGGCTCGCGTACGGTGTTCAACACAGGTTGAATATTGTAGTTCGGCCGCGTCAGGATTTGGTTTGCCAATCTTTGGTTCAGGTCCTGGTATAGGAAATACGAATATATTATAAGAATAAATTATAAGTGGTGTGCACTTGTGACGAAAGTGAAACAGTTTTACGATAGATGTCGCTAGGTGCGGGTCGCTTTAGTTGTCTATAAAAAATATGGGGTAACATTAACAGAACATAGATCATTTATTGATGAGAGATGACGCGCAAATAGTTCTAAAAGGAACTATTAATGGTAAGCCAAAACGAACTATTAAGGCCAAGGCACGCGTTTCGTTAGTGTAATGTATAATTCTCGGTCGGATACGGCTTGAATTTTTCCATCTTTCCCACTTTTTTAAATCGCTGTAACCCTCTCAGGGTATTGGCAGTTTTAAAAAGAATAGAAATAGTCTGTATTTCCATTGCTATCGCAGCGGTGGAAATATCTCTAAGTTCTATAGTTAAATTTAAAATTTAGACTAAGGGGCCGTCCACATATTACGTCACACACAATCCCCCCCCCCCCCCTCTCACCCTGTCACGCTTTTTTGTTTTGTATCCCTCTAACATGGATTGTCACATTTAGTATGACCCCCCTCTCTCGCTGTGACGTAATATGTGGATGATCCCTAACCCTCTGCAGGGGGTCGTACAATGAAAAAACTCTGGTCTGTCTAGTAACTTACCTGGTTCCTCAACAAGTTCTCATAGTTCTGCCTGCGGATCTTATCTTGCTGCTCTATGTAGAGCTGCTGCTGGTAGAGGTCGGGAGAGTGTGCTAGAGCTGGTATTTGTACCTCTTGGGGCTCATACGTCTCATAGTACGCGGGCTCCGGGAATGGGAAAGAGGCTACAAATTATAAACATTATAATAATTTCAAAAACTCGGGTTATATCGTATCATACACGATGACACTGAAATTTGTCAAATCTAACCTTTAATACAATGAAGATAAGAGTTAAAGCATGTGTCTTCGTGAATGAAAAGGTCTGTTATTTGGTTAGAATGGAGCTCAATCTAACACATCTTTATTTGCTATGTTTATATTGAGTCTTGTTTTGTTAAAATGAGAATGTTAAATGAAAAGAAATGAAAAAAATGTTTATTCAAAACTAAAACTTAAAACTTTAACTTCTGCCAAACCAGAGTATGGTTTGTTGGCAGACGAGGCTCCTAATACATTAGGTTCTATATCTACTTATATTATTTACTTGCAATACAATTAAAGCACTACAATTTGAAATAAATTTTAAGAACAAATTAAATTACTTTCAGAGATGCGAACCGGAAGTAAGTTATTAAACATTAAGGTGTATATAATTGTAGAAATGTTTAAGTAATGGCTTTTAATTATTTTATTATATTGTATTTTAACTTAATTATTGTTTTTTGTATTTTTACACGTTCTATACACTGTATTGTCTTATTTTACTTCGATGTTTGTTTTTGACATTCATATGGGTTTTTTTGCCTGAATTAAAATTGATTTATTTATTTATTATTTATTTATTTTTCATAGAAAATATTTTTTATTTGTGTTTTTTTAGTAGGCAGTAGGGACACTACTACTTCAACTATGAACTGAAATAAATGTCATACCTATACAAAGAAAAAATAACCAAGGCCTCCAAGTGTCCAATGCTGGATTCGAACCAGCGTACCTACTCCGTTACGCCGTTTTCACATTATCCGATCCGATATCGGATGTCGGAAGGATTTACATAGAAAAAATCCAAGATGGCGCCTGTAATGTATGGGATATCGGTCCGACATCCGATCGGATAATGTGAAAATGCACTTATAGTCACGGATGCCTCATGTGACATGTCAGTTCATAATTTGAAATAAGTCAGTAATAGGATATTTGCACATGTAATATCTCGTGGCATGTTTTTTACATCACTTTTATTTTACACTAGCTTTTGCCCGCGGCTTCGCACGCGTTAGAAAGAGACAAAACGTAGCCTATGTCACTCTCCATCCCTTCAACTATCTCCACTTAAAAAATCACGTCAATTCGTCGCTGCGTTTGGCCGTGAAAGACGGACAAACAAACAGAGACACATACTTTCCCATTTATAATATTAGTGTGGATAAGTAAAAGCCAACACTAGTGCTGCCCTCCTAACCTCAATGGCGGTAAGTATCTCAAAAACAAAAGATCTAGAAAATAAAGTTTTCAAACAATAACTTACTCATGCCACTACTTAGGTTAGCAGGGCAGAGAATCCTTCTGATTTCGTACTGACATATGATTTTAGATACCTATGATTTTTACTGAAACCAAACTACAGGAATTTTGAATAAATTTCGCGTTACTTTCCATTACTAACTTATTTTGAAAAGTAAGCGAAAGTAAATTAAGCACTATTTTAATAAATAAGGAAATACTCACAGACTAGCTCCAAAACAAATATAGCGCAAACGACTATTGTCTTCATTGTCGCTACATGTGTACTAAGATACTAACACACTCTGACCGTCCAGAGCCCCATACTCTTATAACCACGAGCTCGAACAAACACCACAGACAGCTGAACAAACAGTCCGCCATTGTTTTTAAACTGCTCCGGTTACTGAATACATGTTTATGAACAAAGAAAATTCAGGGCCCCAATAATGTTGCGTAAATACCGAATAATAGGTCCTTAGGTAAATATTGGGTTTTTGGCAATAAATCTGGTTGACGGAAGGCAAATAGGTACTAACTCCACGTGCGTAATCGCACAGAATATTATAATAGTATAAGTACAGAAGGATCACTGATTTGATGTTCACAAAATGCCGCCTTTCATAATGCTTACCGCACGCGAACAGCCGACATTGAGTTCTATTGCGCCGCGCGAAGGTCGTCACCACTGAATGGACCGCGAATGCGAAATAATCGCGGAGTGCGCCGCCCCTGTAGGCCTAGCACATGATTGCCGCGGGAGTATGTCGCCGCGAGATAGATCACACGTCTTTTTCTAACTGTATTAATGACATAAGGACGGGTAGTCCACTCGCAATCATGTGCTAACCCTGCTGGTGTAGGGTGTTAAATTGTCTACAGAGATTAGAATAACCAGATTCCCATCAACGCCAACGCTTCTTTCTGATGAGTTTTGGTTACATTTTTGAGTACGACTATGGAGACTTGCTAGCATGTACCTATTGCGGTCTCGCGTGAGAATGCAACTCACGTAAGCAGATCTGCTAGTAGTAACCTATGTACGTACGAGGCTTCGTTACATTGGTTATTAACCTTTTAGGCGATGGCGCCAGTAGTTACTCATTGACGTCAGTTATTGATTTATTGTTACATACGTAGGTAGGTACACAATAGTTTTCTAGAGTTGTCATAAATCATTTTAATGTTTGAGTCGTGCGGCGTATATATTAGTGTTTTTGTAGTGTAGAGATGAAGACGCAAATAAAAATTTTGACCCGACGGCCATTTTTCCGGGACATTTCTCATAAGGTGTTTGTTAATAAAACTGAATTTAAATATTAATCCTATTTTCTTATTTATTTTCGGTGGTATTTTATACATAAACACTATATACGAACGGTGTTTAGTCAACTCTGAGAGCGTTTTCACATTATCCGATCCGATATCGGATCTACATCCGAAGGCTACAGCGACGCCATTTTCTATAGCGCTGACTGAACACCGACGCTTTAAAAGATAAGTAGTAGACGCAAACCAAATTGACGACCGGAATTGTAAAACTTCTCATTTACATTGGTCGTAGGCAGAGTGTGTAAGACTCTGAAGCACTGTTCTGAGCGAGCATTCGTTCGTTCATGCACCGATTTTTTTATATACTACGTCGGTGGCAAACAAGCATACGGTCCGCCCGATGGAAAGCGGTCACCGTAACCTATGGACGCCTGCAACTCAAGAAGTGTCACGTGCACGTTGCCAACCCATTAGAAACTTGTACACTCCTTTTTGCTGCACACTTTTTGCTGTGTATGGCATTCAATTGTTTTCATTTGCGCACGAACAAACGAATGCTAGCTCAGAACTGTTCAGACCACTATGTGAAAACGCAGATTGAGAGATATATTTTAGTTTGCTAGTATTATAGGTACACGAGTAGGTCTACAATTTAACAATTTTCATTTTCGTCTCCGCTTGACTCGGAGCAGTCCTCGACGTGAAAAGTGTCGTCATGTGCTGGATTCGCGTTAGCTTTAGGCAAGGGACGCTTGCGGCGGGGCTCGTTCAGCGGATTGTCGAGCTGAAAGATGTACAACCCAATCATAAGATTTATTATATCGTGACGCGTAAGAGGGGCGCACCCACGGGCGACAAAGACGCTCGGCGACCGGCGACATTTTTCTCGCACGCATCTTAATCTAACATGGGCTAGTATGAAAGTTGTCGCCCGTGGGGCACCCTCTAACGGCCCAGCCACGACATTGGTATAAGCGCGACAGCGGTGAGCGGCGGCCATACATTGGAGCGAGACACAGCGATGGGACTTTTCATTCGCACATATGGCTGCCGCTCACCGCTGTCGCGCTTAGACCAATGTCGTGGCCGGGCCGTAAGAGCGGTTTCACACTACGTTCGATCCGAATCTAATCCGATGGAAATAAGATCCATAGTAGTCGTAGAACTATTTGTATGGTAATTTACCCACTAGATCCGAAGAATGACGGAAAGAAATTGGATGACGGAGATCGAATATAAATAAATAAATATAAATATTGGGGACACCTTACACAGATCAACTTAGCCCCAAACTAAGCAAAGCTTGTACTATGGGTGCTAAGCGACGATATACTTACTTAGATAAATGCATACTTATATACATAGAAAACATCCATAACTCAGGAACAAATATCTGTGCTCAACCACAAATGTGTCCTTACCGGGATTCGAACCCAGGACCGCGGCTTAGCAGGCAGGATCACTACCGACTGAGCCAGACCGGTCGTCAAATCGCCGGATATAGTGCGTAAATTACCATATAAATAGTTACGGCTACTACGGATCTAATTTACATGGGTTCGAACCGACGAAGTGAGAAACCGCGCGCTCTGTGTGGTGTTCAAAGAATCAGCAGAGGTTTTTATTGGATACTTAGGGCCAGTTGCATCAACCACATTTGACAGACACATCATCGTCACGCAGCAAAAGTCTATGCTTCCCATACAATAAAATTTAACGAACACTTTAACGGTGACAGGTGGTTTGATGCAACCGGCCCTTAGTACGTAAAGTTAGAGATTACAAAAGCAGAGGTCCGTCGAACCATAAATTAAATATAACAAGATCATACCATCCCATACATTGAAATGCGACCGCCTACGAACGCGCTTACACTCCACCACACATAGATGGCGCCACAAAAAATGCCTTGTTGCCACCGATTATTTGTAGATTGGCATTAAGTGTCAATTCCGAGCCGTAAATCTATGTCAAAAGTGGCACTTAAGGTGGCTCGCTTTCCATACAAAAAACATCTACCATTTATTTAGTCACCGCACACTACAACTAAATAAAAATATGCGCATACATCTACTATACATTATCCATCGTCGCAGTATTGAACGAAATACATTGTTTCATACAGAAATCATGGACAAATCCATGTGAATTTTTTATTAATTTTACGAAAATGTGTGTGCCAAATTTTGTGTACAGACACAGAGCCGTCATATTTCGCGCATTTTTAGTTGACATTGTCATCAGTGACACTTGGCTCTTGACAAGTAATTATTTAAAGATATTGGTTTACTTAACTCAAGCAGACTCAGAAATAATGACGCATTTTGTCAATAAAGATACATATCGTGTATTTCGACACTGCTAGTGTAAATCGAAATAGCGTCTCGGTCAAATGCATTGACTATGAAACAGGAGATCTCGAGTTCGATTCCGGGCTCTTTTTTAATAATTTGAACTTTTTTTGGATTTATTAAGTTTTATTTTTATTTTTTAATAGAATAAATATTCTATTAAAAAAGACTCTTACTATATTTCTTTCCTATTTTTTATTTTCATATAAAAATACATTACAATCTTTATTATGCCTTTGTTGATAAAATAAAATATTACACGTCAGGTCAGGTACATAGGTCATAGTGTGGCATAGTATTAGTATTAGTAATGTGCTGACTTCCTTACATTTACTGAGCTAGTTGACCTATGTTATTGTTGTGTGAATGTTTTTCTTCAACAACTAAATAGTTATATATATGAATATGTATGTAGGTATGTGGGTAGCTTTTGCACATTGTAATTTTTCCTCAGTCACCCGCTGAGCTCAGAGACCACGAACGCTGTAGTGTTCGAAACGTCGGGATAAATTGTAAATTAATTATACACGATTTAATCCGTTTTCATAGTTTTTATTTCATGAGTAACTATCGCGGTAACTGAAGACAATATTAACTAAATGGTTACAAATAATAATTATCATCAATATAATCTGATCCAGGCAGGCAATTATGGTCGCGCGATAAATGATAAAACATCTGGCCGTCCCTATAATCGCACTTACTAATAGTGCGACAGGGCCGGCCTGATATTTTATCGTCTATCGCGCGACCATGCTACCCGTGCTGTACTAGCTTTAGCCCGCGGCTTCGCTTGCGTTAGAAAGAGACAAAAGTAGCATATGTCACTCTCCATCCCTTCAACTATCTCCACTTAAAAAACATGTCAATCCGTCGCTCCGTTTGGCCGTGAAAGACGGACAAACAAACAAACACAAATTATCTTTGGTGAAACAACGAATTCTTCCACTTCAGATTATAGAGTAACCAGTTTTTCCCATTTATAATAAACTAGCTTTTGACCGCGGCTTCGCTCGCGTAAGAAAGAGACAAAAAGTAGCCTATGTCACTCTCCATCCCTTCAACTAAATCCCCTTAAATAATCACGTCAATTCGTCGCTCCGGTTTTGCCGTGAAAGACGGACAAACAAACGGACACACACCCTTTCCCATTTGTAATATTAGTATGGATTTGACATTATTATTTATATTTAAATAATTATATATGTATAGCCCAATTTCGTCGGTAACAGCGTGTTATGTAATGGCGTCGTTGGGGAGCAATCGTCTGTCACGCCGTGAAGGTGCGTTCGATTCCCAGGATTATATAAACTTTTTGTATTTTTTTGGATATAAATTTCGTTTTTTTTATTGACTGAGCAAGAATGGAGAGCCGAAGGTATCAATTTTGTCTTAGAGAACATATTGATTTTTTTATTGTCATTTTGATTTTCTATTTATTAAGTTGAGATATAAAACACAACTTTTAATACCCTCGCTAAATATAATATTTTATCGAAATCACTCCTTAGATAAAAAAAGTCCACTTGAGTTTTTAAAGCATTACGTTACTCAGTTAACTATTGCATTTTCATTTACTAATTTAAGATTTCAAAAGCGATTTGAATACCCTTGCTCCATCAAAAATAAACAATTAGAAAAAAAAATCATTCGGATCGTAGTTTAGAAACTAAAATTTATCTATACTTTTTGGATTTTTTTAAAAATATCACATTAGGATAATTATGTTAGAAATTCTGAGTTCGACGAACAAAAAATAGTGTCACATAGTGTTGTGTTCCTGCCGGTGAGTAAGGCTGCCAGAGCTCAACGAGGGTGCGGGGTGCTGACGACGGGAGGACTTACGGAACTCATTTGTTCCGTCTATTGTCCTTTGAGTCGTCGGCAACCCAAACCCTCCTTTGAACTTGTACACTACTTTTTGCTGTGCATACGCAGCAAAGGGGAGTGTACAAGTTTCTAATGGGGCGGCAACGCGCAAGCGACACTCTTCGAGTTGCAGGCGTCCATAGGTTACGGTGACCGCTTTCCATCAGGCGGACCGTATGCTTGTTTGCCACCGACGTAGTATTAAAAAAAAAAAGAGAAAAAGTCCTGGATTCGAACCCAGTACTTCCATGCAAATCATGCGATGGCACGTATTTACCGCAAGGCTATTTAAACAAGCTGTCGCCGCGTGAAATTATCGACTAGAAGGAATACAAAAACACTGTTTTCATCACACCCGCACTTTAAATGTGCCATTGCGCGCAGGCGGAGCGTGAGTTATAGAAAAATCGTTCTCCCAAGGGAATAATGAAATTTCTTGTACCGTACTTAACTTTTTTACATCTATTTACATATTTTTTACATTGTGAGTGTGATGAAAAACATTGTGTGTAACTCGGGGAGTATGAATATTACTAACTCGAGTCTTTAAATCGCTCCGGCAAGCCGTCGCGATTTAACTTACTCTCGTTAGTAATATTCAACTTCCTCCCCTTGTTGCACAATGTACTATTGTATGTGTGAGTGGTACTTAAAAATAGTGTAAAATAGTAAATTTATTTACATTAAGGGGATTAACGTTACAATGAGAAGTTGAATGTTTGTTGTAATACGTTAATTTTAATATTAAATGTTCGCGAAGCATAATTGAAAGTATATAAATGCCTGTACGACTCCACAAAAAAAATAAGACTGGTAATTTGCAGATTAACGCCATCTAACGCAGCCTGAGCTTCGGGTAACCTAGGCGAGCCACCTTAACGGCATCTACAAGTATAATCGAAAGCTACAAGACATTTTTTTTGTGGCGCCATCTATGTGTGGTGGAGTCTAAGCGCGGTCTTAGGCGGTCGCATTTTAATGTATGGGATGGTATGATCTTGTTATATTTAATTTATGGTCGAACTTACTTTTCAGATACCCCATCATAGCTTAGAATTGCGACAAAATCTTATATTTTATTGCTGTCCGCGATTCCATCCATTAAAACCAAATCTAATATAACAAAGACATGAGCTAAGGGTAAATTATGATGGTGCCATCTATGCAGACCGAGAAATTATATTTTAAACCATAAATTAAATATAACAAGATCATACCATCCCATACATTAAAATGCGACCGCCTAAGATCGCGCTTACACTCCACCACACATAGATGGCGCCACAAAAAAAAAATGTCTTGTAGCTTTCGATTATACTTGTAGATGGCGTTAAGTGTCACTTTTGACATAGATTTACGGCTCGGAATTGACACTTAATGCCAATCGACAAATAATCGGTGGCAACAAGGCATTTTTTGTGGCGCCATATATGTGTGGTGGAGTGTAAGCACGTTCGTAGGCAGTCGCATTTTAATGTATAGGATGGTATGATCTTGTTATATTTAATTTATGTTTAAACATACCTAAAAGAAAAGGATACCTACATTACCTACTGATATATAATAATATCACCTGAGTTAAAAAGGAAAACAAAATTGTGTCTCGTCACAAATAAGGACAAAGGTATGTATAACACCACTGACTTGAATGTGTACTCAATACGTTAAGGAAAAACCCGTATGCCGCATTTCCATGTAACGCGTTCAATAGATTCATTAATAAGTTGATTCATTAGCAATTTGAACAGATGTGGCAATTTCTGGAAGCGTGACGCGTCTGTGTGCATTGTAAGAGAATAATAAGAATAGGTGACACGCAATAATAGAAGCTAGATATAATAGTTGATGCAATACTTTATACTTATACTATATACTATATACACAATAAGAAGATGAGATGTATTATATGTATTTATGTATTATTTGATGTATGTTTTAGATTTCTGATTTTCTTTTTCTGTTCTTTTGTTTTCAATGCACCGCCTACAATCTTCTCTGCTTTGCCTTTAGGTTGACTGGTAGAGAATTGCACATGACATTAAGTTCGCCTTTTGTACATTAAGTTTGTCTTTTGTGCAATAGAGTTTAAATAAATAAACCTAACCACAAAATAAAATTTTTGAAAAAACCCCCGACCGCGACTTTAGTAGACCGATTTTCATGAAACATGGCTAAGAACACTCCCGACTTACTCAGCTTTCAGACAAAAAACTAAATCCAAATCGGTTCATCCGTTCGGGAGCTACGATGCCACAGACAGACACACACACAGACAGACAGACACACACAGAGACAGACACGTCAAACTTATAACACCCCGTCGTTTTTGCGTCGGGGGTTAAAAACTACACATTTGATGTAATAGATGTCTATGTACATTTCTTAATGTAACTTCTACTTTAGAAATGGATGAAAAATTTGTGTGTTTAAAATGGGGCTAAAATGTGGAATGTGGGATGAACTGTCGCCTGCAGCAGTGTTTAACTGTTTACGGACCGATATACAATCTTCAAGAAAAGAGCGTATGGTGCTCCTCTTAAATTCCGTTCTGGTGTTGCTTCACTTACAGCTCAGGGTGCGTAGCCTAATGGCACAAACGCTAACGAAACGCTCACGAAACGAAACGCTAGTAGATATCTATCTCTATCGCTCTTGCGTATTGGCGCGACAGAGCCAGACTAGCTTTCGCGGCGTTTCGTTTTCGTTTCGCGTCGGAGAAATACCATTCGGATACGGGGCCTAGTGTTGCTGGTGTCCACTGGCGTTGGTAACCGCTTTCTATATATACTAGCATTTCGTAATGAACATTCTCGTAGGTTGCACTATTTTCTAGATCATCTACAGGGGCAGTTTAAAAAGAACTGTTTTGTTATGTTGTTTTTTTAATACTACGTCGGTGGCAAACAAGCACACGGTCCGCCTGATTGAAAGCGGTCACCGTAACCTATGGACGCCTGCAACTCAATGCGTGTCACATGCGCGTTGCCAACCCATTATAAACTTGTACACTCCCTTTTGCTTAAGTACACAGCAAAAAGGAGTGTACAAGTTCTAAGGAGGGTTCGGGTTGCCGACGACTCAGAGGACAATAGACGGAACAAATTAGTTCCATAGGTCCTTCCGTCACCAACACACCGCACCCTCGTTGAGCTCTGGCAGCCTTACTCACCGGCAGGAACACAACACTATGAGTAGGGTCTAGTGCTATTTGGCTGCGGTCTTCTGTAAGGCGGAGGTACTTCCCCAGTTGGGCTCTGCTCTAGATTCCTTACATGCATGTTTACTTACATGTCTGACCAGTTTGTATGACCCCTCTCCGTCAATGAAGGCCAGTTTGAAGGCTTTGGTCAGATGATACTTCTTGAACAACATGAACTGTTCACGCAGCGTTTCTTGAGGCTTATCCGATAAACCTGAAAGACAGAAAGATGTAAACATATAAGAAATAATTTAGAAAATTAAAAACTACGTATAGGCACATCAACATCATATAGGAAATGACTTAGAAAAATGAAAAAATTACAGTCAGCAGCAGAAGTTGCGTAGCGGGCAAGGTGTTCAAAATGAACTTGACACGATCTTATTTTTAAGACAATAAGAGCGTGTTAGGATCATTGTGAACACCTTGCCCGCTACGGAACTTCTGCTGCTGACTGTACATCCGGTAAACCAACGCTAAAATTAAAAGGGGTGATAGCAGGGGCGGCTCACTCCGCGTTTCTTCCATACATTTCGACGGCCGCGAATTCGCGGCCCATAAAGTTTGACAACCTTCACGCTGCGCAATGGAACTCAATGTCGCATGCAGTCCGTTGACAGGTTGTTGAGAGTGAACCTTCTGTACTTGTACTTTTATATATTCTGTGGTGATAGATAGGACAACTTATTAAATTTTACCTCAATGAAAATGTCATGGTTTTCGAGATATTGGCACTTTATAAATTAAACTTGCTTAATAAATGATAATCTCGGTCAAACAAGTCTGTCAGTAAATAAGAACAAAAAAAAAACTATAGGTATCCTTTTCTATAGCACCCTAAAGAAAAGTACGCATATAGTTTTCTTTGTTCTTATTTACTGACAGACTTGTTTGACAGAGTATAGCTAATGAGGTCTTCTCATCCCTTTTAATGTCTGCGTTGGTTTATTATAAGACACTATAACTCTAAACTTGTGCGTAATATGTATTATGGTAAATTTGAGTTTCCGGATTTAGCCACAAGATGGCGGTTTATCCAACGCACATGTGAGTTGTGAGTGTGCAATGCTTCAGCAATCCTTACCAGTATTCTCACTACGGGAATTAAATAAGGTATAACCGGGTTTATAGCATTTTTTTTCACACTTGCTACCAAACTGAGTTATTGTATGGCAGTATAATTTATTGATTTAATCTTTATCACACAAAAGAAAAATCTTGCAGTACAAAAAGGCCGACTCAAGCATTCTCTCCCAGTCAACCTCGAGGCTAAGCAGACGAAATAATGACGTATTGAATTACATATACTGTCATATGTCATATACAATATTACATACCTTTGAACGAATAGTCCCTAGGCCGGATGTCATACATAGTGTAGTGCAGTATGAATGTTATGCTCTCGGTGGTTTCGCTATCTTCCTCCAGTTCGTTTCTGACGACGAACGTAATCTCCATCTGTGTGCCGTCCATCAGCTTGAAAAGAGATGCGTCTACACTTAGGAACACCTGCAATCAAGATATTACATGTATTCTTCTAATTTTATTATTCTACCCCGCCCGTGCTACCGGGCCCGTGCCCGTGTGGTGACGGGTTAAGAATTTCACCACCCCCTTTCTTCCCGTGGGTGTCGTAGAAGGCGACTGTGGGATATGGGTTAAATTGTGGCGTAGGCGAGAGGCTGGCAACCTGTCACTGCAATGTCACAGTTTCGTTTTCTTTCAACCCCTTATTTGCCAAGAGTGGCACTGAAACCAGAGTAGTTTCATGTGCTCTGCCTACCCCTTCATGGGACACAGGCGTGATTGTATGTATGTATGTATGTTATTATTCTAATTGGTATAAGGAATGATCAGTGGTCAGGGTTCCTTTTGTAGGTACCTTTTAGGTAATAAAAAAGCTATGAAACTTGATTTACTAGTCTGATTTCAAATTGGATGTTATAGGTGTCTATAGTGACTGTTTACAATCAGGCGGGCCGTGTGCTTGTTTGTCACCAACCAAGCTAGAAAACTGATCTAATAATTAGCTAAACCTTCATTAGCGGCAACTGCGTCTTTTGTAGACTGTCTGTTGTGGCAAAAAACTTGCACTAGCTCAAATTAACTTTTAAGCATTATTTCAGTAGTGGAAATCTTTGCAGAGCTAATCATTGTGTAAATTATGGCAAACCTATGCACCTATGTGGTGCTCTATCACAAACCTTATCTGAATGAAATGATATTGGGCTGTAGCTGTGTGCAATGGGCATCAATGATATCGATTTACTTCATTGATGGTGAAATTGTCAATAGCAGAAGGATTATGGTTGACTCTCTTAGTAAAATCTCTTGCTATAAGACTGCAAGATGAGTAAGAATACATTACCTTCAGATCTTCATACTGTTCAAGTCTCGCATAGTATGCAGTGAGTGCCTTCCTGATGACATCAAAGGTTTTCAGTGAAACCTCATTGTTGCAGCCGTCCAACATTGCCTTTAGGTTGAAGCCGAGGGGCAGAGAGCAGCCTGTGATCTTGTGCTCACCTGAAAGACAATGTAATGAGTTTGTATATATAGAAAGATTTTATGCATGCTATGCACATCACATTCAATGCCGCACTTGTAATTTTGCATTCTAAATCGCCCACATGTGTCCGGTGTGGCAGTGAACGACATACGAGGTGCGGTCCAAATGTCTCCGGCCCGACAAATATGGCAGAAGAGTTTAAAAAAAGTATGTATATCATTGTGTTCGTCATTTATTCCACTTTTTTGGTGTATAGTTTCTTTAGGTGTCTGTTGGCTGTAGGTTTTTTTACGGTGTTTAGTGCTAGGTTAGTGCCCAAACTTTTATCGTGCTTACAGCGAGATGAGTGAAAAACCGTGAGTTCATGAAACTTGAGACCAGCATAGACACCGCGTAGCGAGTTTTTTGAATGCAATTGCTACTGTAGATGAAACCATGGTTATGTAAGACGATACTCTGTACAAAAGAAAATTAATGGAGTGACAACGTCATGGTGAAAAGGCGCCTAGAACAACCTCTGTCACAAAATGCACGAAAAAAGATAAAGGCTACGGTATTCTAGGGTTGTCACGAAATTCTAACGATTTACATTTATGTAAATCGTTAGAATCGTTCTTTTAAGAAGGGTAGACTACGGTAAATAGCAGATGCTACGCAATATTTTTTGTCCAATTACGATAGCAGATTATGCAGAATAGTCTTTAAAAACTTAGCAGAGGCACAAGGGCATCTCCGCGACAATTTCCCCGTTCACGCTGCTTCATTTTACAAGGTATGCTATGACGAAATGTGTCTTCAAAAATATTCGGCACCTACCTTATATTCGAGACGTGACCCCAAGTGATTATTATTTGTTCTAAAAACTTAAGGTAGACTGAAGCACAGAATATATAATAGTACAAGACTGAAGTAAAAAAAAAAAATCTTCGTTTGACGAAGTGACCCGTGCGGTTTAGGGCGATTTTGAGGACAAAAATCTTTATTATTTTTATTAGGTGATGGAGAAGCTTATAAAGAGATTTGAAAAGTGCGCTGTGACAGAGGAAGACTATATTAAAAAATAAAAATAAAATTGTAAAGATATGTAAGCCTTTTCTTTGTTAGGCCGGAAACTTTTGGACCGCACCTCGTAGCTCAGTTGAATATAATATACTCAACTCAACAGGCTCAACATGTTTCAATCCAGTCAAAGATCTTCCTCCTCCTAGATAGTGCTATGGCATCACATTTACTGTTTAAGCACGCAACATACACAGTGCACGAGTGCATGATCGAACATAACACAAAAAAATATTTTGTAGACTATTAATTGAACAGTTACAGAACATACATGTAGGTATTCATGAGGTTTTTGCATGTCATCTACAAAACT
Source organism: Leguminivora glycinivorella (assembly GCF_023078275.1). Taxonomy (NCBI): domain Eukaryota; kingdom Metazoa; phylum Arthropoda; class Insecta; order Lepidoptera; family Tortricidae; genus Leguminivora; species Leguminivora glycinivorella. Next base: position 20,310,122 of record NC_062975.1, read on the forward strand.
AAGCAACAGATTTTGATGTAGTTTTATTTTTAAATAGATAGAGCCATTTGTACGCACAGTTTTTATGTATAATACTCACACAGAGAACCTCCTATAGAGTGGCAGTCTTGTATATTTGGTTCGCGATACGAGTCACCAGTGTTTGGGGTGCGAGGAGCGGGCGGGGAATGTGTTAAGCGCGCTGTGATTGGCCGTTTCAAGGACGGCGGGCAGTCGCGCCAGATGAAAAGGGACAGAAGTATGACTGTCCCTCTACTGACGCGTAAGTGGCCAATGTAAGTTGACCTATGCCGGCTCTGAATAAATTATAAATATGACTTATTTGTGGAATGTAATGCCGTCTGTTTTTAAATTTGAGCTTCTTGTTACCTTTCCACACCATTTCACACTACAGGTGGACATCTTTAAGGCATCAAAATACCCTTTTCCAATTTTTTTGTGCGAAAAACACGCGCTGCTTTCGGGTCTGTTACTTGGTCGATACTGATCGGGCACGGCGAGCGCCCGCACTTATATCAGTGCAAATACTAGGAAGGCTGGCCACCGCAAGTCGTCTTGTAATAGTTGTCTATAGGGGTTGGTCTGTGAATACTCATGAAGGTGGGTCCCTAGTTTGTAATAACCTGTAACCATGCACAGAGTAAAATGGCTTGGAGGATGCCATTACCCTATCAGGGACCCCAGAAAATTAAATGAAAAGTAAATAAGAGGTTATAAATGAGGAAAAAAGGCTAAATAAATAAGTAAGCCTTGCACTAACCATCAACTTTGGATATGGTGACTCCATGTTTGACATCCACCTCCCTGTCAAGCTGCATGTGGAATATGACGGTGCAGTGGTCCCGGCCGTATGACTCCACCTCCATACCTGTCAGCATCGCTGTCAGGTCCAGGGTCTTCTGCCATCCGTCTATACGTTTTTGTACGATTATTGACTGAAAATAGATAAATAAGTATTGTAAATAGTTACTAAAATTGATAAATCCCAATGTTAGACGGTGTATAAGTGTGAAGACATGTAACCTACTTGTTAAGTAGTTGACTGTTGCTTAGCAATGTTTGTTTAAAATTGTGTCGCTTAACTTCAAAACTGGGTAAATCCATTCTGCTATAAGGTTGGTTATCTTTCAGATCATATTATATTTTTTATATTTTCAACCTTAAAGCAGAATGGATTTACCCAGGTTTGAAGTTAAGCGACACAATTGTCATATCTGGCAGGCAAGTATGGTCGCATGATAAATGAGTATTGCACTGTTTGTAAGTGCAATAGGGACGGCCTCATGTTTTATCATTTATCGCGCGACCATGCTTGCCGTCCAGATGTGTGTCGGTTGTATACATGTAATGAACTTTATAATGCCACATGGATATTTCTATACACAAGTAGTGCAATTTGAAAATAAATTGAACATACTTTAGTGATAGCAACATCATTATCCTCAATTTTCTTTGGTACCACAACAGAGTGCCGGTAGCTCGCCCTCTGGATTTGGAAAAGGTAATCTTGTTTTTCTCGAAGCTTTCGCTCTAATTCCGCCACCTCCTGCTGTAACTCACTGTTTTCATCGTTTTCCTTGAAAATTCTGGGACCTACAAAATCCAAATTAATAGTAGTGACGCTAGGACCGTTTTACGGTGGTATAATAGCAGTGTAAGACTCACACTCTGTTAATAAACCGTCTTGTATCCTATACCCATTAGTGGTAACATGTTTCAATAAATACTCACGTTTGTATCCTTTGCGAAACAACTTCGTTATTTTTAATTGCTTTTTAGTCACTTTCGACATCGTCATTTCTTATTTTTTAGGATTCAGAAACTTACAAACAGATAACTAGGAATAAAATAAAAATAAGTAACGGCTTCTAACCAAACATCGACCATTTGAAACTTTTGACAGTACGTTTTATATTAATTTTCAGCCAAGTAAGGCACGACCAGATAAGTCTCGCTTATTAAGGCCGCTACAGAGTTCTTTGATTACAACTGAAGTTGGTTATGCCATGCTATGAATCAAAGAATATAATAGTACTCACTAGGGGAAGAACGCCAACTCCATACAAAAAAATGCCCCCTTCCAATAACACACACACTTATACTAGTGGCGGTCTCAACCAAACCACGTGACCCCTCCCTCGACAGAAAGCTGGATCCGCCCCTGGTTCCGCCACTAATTCTATCGATAAACATAATTTGTGGTAAGATTTGTGGGTTACTTTAGTTTTTGCTCTAATGAAATAAAAGGCATATTATTTATGTTTTATAGCGTGTGACACTGGCTTTACGCCTAACGCCTCTCAGAGAGGCGGCACGAGTCAAGAGAGAGATAGACGACTCCCTAAGAGAACCAATCGAGGTAGACCCCCGGTTCGCTTCCTGACGGACTAAGCCGCGGGTCAACCTTAGCTGGTTATTGTGTGCAACTAGCTTCGTTCAAAACACGTAGCGGCTGGCAGCGCGGCGTTTTCGTGAGACAGTGGCCGTTAGCTTTCACTCGAGAACGCACGCGTATCCGCACGACCCTTTGTCTTTTTTTTATTGTGTTAGAATGTTTAAAGTTAAACTGTTATGTTTATTGGGTTGGTAAGAAAGTAATGAGCGATCGATTGAATTCCACATAAAATTTTTGAGAGAGTTCTAGAATCTTCTATGGTCGAAAGTATATAAAGGGCGAGTCGCACAGTTTCTCGTCAGTCATTCACTATCTGTCGCCGAGCTAATATAAGGAAGAAAATGGACGAATTAAAAGTGCATGTAAGGCATTGCTTACTATATGAATTTCAGTCTGGCCATTCAGCCGCCGAAGCAGTGCGTAATATATGTCAGCGTGTTGCTCCTGAAGTTGTGTCTGAGGCCACGGCGAAACGATGGTTCCAGCGGTTTCGTAGTGGCGACTTTTCATTATCAGATCAACCTAAGTCTGGTCGACCGGCGAAGATTGATGTAGCCAAATTAAAAACCTTAATTGAAGGAGATCTGAGGCTAACGAGTCGTACTCTTACTACCGAGTTAGGCTGCTCTCATGTCACCATAGAAACACATTTACACGAGTTGGGAAAAAACTACAAATACAGTGTTTGGATACCGCACGAACTTGATAGAGATCAACTAAACCGCCGTGCCGATATCTGCATACAACTTCTGTCTTTTTGCCGCACATTCAACTGGTTGGACCATCTTATCACTGGAGATGAAAAATGGGTCTTATATATAAATCACACACGCAAACGTCAGTGGCTAGCTCCAAACGAAAAAGGAATAGAGGCACCAAAAACAGAGCCTCACCCGAAAAAAAGTTATGCTGTCCGTTTGGTGGGATATTCATGGTATTATTCACTGGGAACTCCTACCAAGTGGAATGACTGTTACCGCATCAGTATACTGTAATCAGCTTGAAAATTTAAACCAAAAAATCTGTCAGAATCGTCCACAGCATGCTAAAGTTTTTTTCTTACACGACAATGCTCGCCCACACATTGCAAAAGTGACTCGGCTAAAGCTATTGGAGCTAGGTTTGAAAGTGATACCTCATCCACCGTACTCTCCAGACTTGGCACCTACGGATTACGCATTGTTCAGATCGCTAAGCAATGCCTTGAATGAAAAAAGTTCGATGATCAAGCCCATCTACGACAGTACATAGCTGAGTTTTTTGAATCTAAACCTAAGAACTTCTTCGCCGATGCTATTCATTCTTTACCAGAACGATGGAGACAAGTAGTAGATAACGAAGGCCGTTATATTTTTGATAAATGATTAAAATAATAAATTAAATAAAAATTACAATATTGGTTATGATTCGCTCATTACTTTCTTACCAACCCAATAGACAGTAACTTTGATGGCGTCTCTCGCTCGTAAATTGCACTGCCACTCCGCGACAGGGTAAAAAGTCGCGCCAATCTCTTTCTTCTCGCGCATCGCATATGTCACGCTTAGTATTTGAGCTAGAGGCCGTTCCACTTTCGCTACCAAGAACCCGACTGTCGGGCACACCGCTCGTAGAAGCGTAGCCGATTACATGGGTTTCCCCGTATGTAGCGAAAATGTCGTAGCGCCGCGTAGAGCCCGGTTTCGAAAGTGTTAACTGAAATACGCCACGATAAACCACTCGCAACTGCTTTATACTGCTCTAGAGTAAAATGGGGTTTTATAGGTTAATGAAACTCATCTAAATTTCGATGTTTAACTCAGAAGTTTATTTTTTGACGTGATAACGTCTAATAACTCGTTACTACGGGCAGCATGCACGAAAAAGATGACGTCATTGTCCCGTTTCGCAATATAGCTTTAGCGCCATCTATTGGCGCGCGTTGGAACTAAGCGGCTGATCGATGCGCTCGGTATGGTTATAGCGTGTGGCCTGAGTAAAGCACCACAGCTGGGACAGATGGCGCGCCCGTGTGTTGTTCTCGTTATGCTGAGTTTAGACCAGCAAGTTAATGCTGCAAGTTTTGAGACGCAACTATAGGTAAGAGTGAGTGGCAAATATCTGCATCTCTTTCTAGCATATACTTCTGTCTCAAAACTTGCAGCAATAACTTGCATGTCTAAACTCAGCTTTACAAAATTAATTATTTTAATTTATACGACTTTTTACAGAACATATCCCGTCTGAACTCATCATAGATTTAGAATTATTAAACTAGATTGTGTAGTTAGGTCAAAAAGTGTGTCCACATGAGAGGTCATTGTTTGGGCTGGTGTCCCTCTCGCACTTACTGACAATGTCAACATTATTCAGTGAACGTCGTTTTTAATTATACAAATCTTTGATTTATTGGATGTTTATTGGCATCAAAATAATTACATTGTAATTATTTTCCAATTCTTTGAAATATATCGAAACCCTAGTTTGAATATAACACTAAAATAATATAAGAAGTTATAAAGTCAGGTAATATATATATCTAAAAATACTACTATTATGGCTCATTAACACTGGCCACACGTGCGAGAGGGACACCAGCCCAAACAATGCCCTCTCATGTGGACCGTTTTCGATAGTTCAGAATAGCGAAAACGGTCACCTTTTTGTCTCAGTAATAAGGTTCAATTTAGTATGGCAAAAAATGTGATTCCGCTGTCCTCTGTCTTTGGAACTCACTGACAATGACATTTGGGCCGCTAAACATGGTACAATAGGGACTGAGCTCACACTTTTTTGCCATACTAAATTGAACTTTATCACCGGTGCAGAAAGGCGTTCTTGTCAGACTAGTAAAAGTTTTTGGCTTAACAACTCAATCTAGCTTAATATATATAAATCTATGGCATAGAACAACATGTCGGGTCCCTATATATAGGCACAGAATACATAATAGTACAAGTACAGAAGGCTCACTCCTTTGATGTTCGCAAAACGCCGCCATTCTAAATTCTTACCTACATTAACAAACGGACCGCACGCGTGCAGACGACATTGAATTCTATTGCGCCGCGCGAAGGTCGTCGCCACTGAATGGGCCGCGAACTCGCGGCCGCCGGCATGTACTTGTAGTGCGGCGAAAGGATCGCGGATTGAGTCGCCCCTGATATAGGTCTAAGGTTTTATTTGAAAATTGAAATGGTCATACAATGCCAAAAATTGTAAGTATTTGCAATATTACTTTCTATTATAGTAAAACATATATTTTTTAAGGATTATAATATATATACACGTATGTTTTTTCATAGCCAAATCTGGTCTGCTTTGGCAAACATTGCCATCATTGCGGTAAATGGATGGAGCGAAGAGCTTTGAGGAAAGATTGTAAGTATTCACTTCTGATAATTGTGTTAAAGGTTTTTTATCTATCTACTCACACCAGTATTCCCAAAAGTTATTGGCAAATCACTAGAAAGACTGCAGAGGAAGTTCTGTAGGCACATTTACAAACGACTGTACGGATATTACCCATATATGTATCCATCTCTATTCGTAACAGGAATGGTTGGTCTTCAAAGTCTTCAAACTCTAGAAACCAGACGGAAACTGCTGCATATTATGCATTACCGCCAACTGTTTCACCATAGAGTAGATGACGCATCCGTGCTTGAGAGAATGGGGCTGCAAGTGCCAAGAGCGAATGTGGTGGTTGGCATGCCGGGCGCGGTGCCGGCGCGGCGGCGGCGGCGCCTGTTCGCGGCGGCCGGCGCACCGCTCGAGCCCGACCTGCTCTTAACCGCATCATGTTGGAGACAGACGATATTGACATATTTGCTGATAGTGTTGGTGTGTTTTACAGAAAACTCTTAAGGTTCATAGACTCTACACTCCTTAGGTGATTAATGTAATAACCATAGTTTAACTTTTAAGTGTGTTTGCTTTTATTTATGTCAATTTAACATGTACATAATTATATTACCCCATAAGTGCTTTGGTGAAATACTGTTAACTTTTGTGTATTTTTAATAAATAAAAAAACGTGAAAAAAGTCCCAGAATCGGGCCCCTTTTGCTATACTCTGACCGCCCCTGTCTATACTACTGTAATGTTTGACGTTATCACGTTAAACTACCGTCCGTAAACCGACTTTACAGACAACCAATTTTTCTCCAAGTTATAGTTACTTCTTAAACTAATTATTTTTTACTAAATAAGCCTACCTTAAATTATAAAGACTACATTTTACAGAGATTGTTCGATCTACAGAGATACTGTGAAGTGTATCTGTAGATCTTTTGGTGGCTTGACTCATTGACTCACAGTTCTATCATTTATCTCAACACATTTACTGTTACCCCATTTTGTACCGTTAGGTTAGGACTTCAAGGTTTCCATGTAACTTGTGTAGTGAATGTTATATTTGGTGAGAAACAGATAAAAAAATTTACACTTGTGTATAAATACAATGATGAGTTGTTAATCTTTATTTAAATTAATAATTTATGAAAGAAATAAAGATACAAATAAACACGAAACTTAGCGTTCTTTTAAAACGTCAATTATATATAACTGATTTGGATTCCATTTGACAAAGTTTTAACAGTTGGTTTGGGTGGTGGTTGGGTTGCCTGTGTGGGTAATGTAACTGGGGTTGCTGGAGTCACTGGCGTTTGTGGGGTCTGTGGTGTAGCTGGAGTTACAGGGGTTTTAGGTGGTTTTTGGTGGAGCTGGAGTTGGTGGTGTTGGTGGGGTAGGAGGGGTTGGTGGAGTGGGAGGGGTTGGTGGAGTGGGAGGGGTTGGTGGAGTGGGAGGGGTCTGTGGTGGAGCTGGAGTTGCAGGGATTTTAGGTGGCTTTGGTGGAGCTGGAGTTGCAGGGGTTTTAGGTGGCTTTGGTGGAGCTGGAGTTACCGGGGTTTTAGGTGGCTTTGGTGGAGCTGGAGTTGCAGGGGTTTTAGGTGGCTTTGGTGTAGCTGGAGTTGCAGGGGTTTTCGGTGTCTGTGGTGGGGCTGGCGTCGGTGGTGTTGGTGGTGTAGGTGGGGTAGGCGGCGTTGGTGGGGTGGGTGGAGTTGGTGGGGTAGGCGGGGTTTTTGGAGTAGGAGGAGTTGCTGTAGTAGGCTTTGGAGTTGTAGCAGCAGTGTAGGGTGCATAAGTAGGATATGGAGCGTAAGTAGGGTAAGGAGCATAAGTAGGTGGGGTTGGGGGTGTAGGCGGAGTTGGAGGTGTAGGCGGTGTTGGTGGTGTTGGATAAAATACTGGGCGTGGTGTGGTCACTGTAGCAACAGTGTAGGGTGCATAAGTAGGATAAGTAGGATATGGAGCGTAAGTAGGGTAAGGAGCATAAATAGGTGGGGTTGGGGGTGTAGGCGGAGTTGGAGGTGTAGGCGGTGTTGGTGGTGTTGGATAAGTTACTGGGCGTGGTGTGGTCACTGTAGCAACAGTGTTGGGTGCATAAGTAGGATAAGTAGGATATGGAGCGTAAGTAGGGTAAGGAGCATAAGTAGGTGCTTGGTAAGATTGGTAGGTTTGAGCAGGCGCTTGATAATTCTGGCTCTGGTACTGGGTACCAGAGTTTGCTTGAGGGTCTTGCTGATTGTACTGATAAGTCTGCTGGTAATATCCTGCCGGTGGAAGTTGTGGAAGCTGCGGCAGTTGTGGCAGTTGCGGCAATTGAGCGGGATAAGCATTTTGATAAGTTTGCTGTGGATATTGATAGCCGTTGTATGCTGTGCTAGTTCTTTGCCCTGTAGAAAGAAAATATTGATATGAAGCAATGTATCCAGCGGGCTCAGGGTACGGAACCGACTGAGATAAAAATAATTTTACTTGTCAACTCAATGCACTATCAAATTAGTTGGAGATTGGAGATTTAGTAACCGGATAAAGTAAGAAGCAACTCATAAGCAACTCCATATTTTGCAGCTCTACTCAATCTAACACAGGACTATTTAAACACTAGAATGCGTGTGACACAATTAAAATGCATTATTTGGATAATTTTTTTCCAATGGAAAAAAAACATGAATTAACTCACCGACTATACAGGCGCAAACGACCACACTAAAAGCTATTACTTCAGCCCTCATTGTTAGCTACATCTATACTGCGCGGAGCTTCGAACATGACTCTGATAATACCTTGTTTTGTATTCCCGTGCTGGAGACCAACGTTTTACAAAACCGGTATTATTGGAACTGTAGCTTCATAATAACTACGTGTAATAGGTGATTCCACCTATACTGGTTAACTCGAAAAATTGACTCAAATAAGGCCACGTATTTTGAATGTGGTATGGTTGCAGTTCCATATTATTTCTGCTCAGACGTAAATTAACTCAAACAATGGAAAGCTGTGTAAACTCAATATTTCAAATATTTAGAACGTATTGGAAATTAGTCACTTGCGTTATTAATTGACAAAAATACAAGATACACATGGTTGATTAGAAGAATAAATAAGATAAGAAGAATTTGGTGTACATACACACAGTTATGAATTCCTTAAATCCTCCTAAAATCGATTAAAAAGTCGCTCAATGCTCTAACTTACCTGGAGCTATGTTTTAAGTCCTTATGAATGATCTTGAACGTCCTATATTCGCAATTCATTTGTCTTATAAAATAATAATTGAGATGAATTTACAAAAACAAAATTCTATCTACGCTAGGTATAATTTCTGTTTACTTATTAAGACCTAATAAATTATATCTTTATGTCATTTTTCAATGATATATGCATGAAAAACAATGACGTCTGAGTCTTTGTATTATAACAATAGTCATTTGGACATGAGCAAAGTTTACACACGTTGGTGAGACGGGGGTTCATTAAAAATAAGTGAAAAGAGCAAATCAAGTTCAGCTTGATATACCTTTTCTGGCTGATGATTTTACAAAAGCGCAAATTCAGTGACAAATTTGTCACGTGACAACTCGTTTTTGTCAAGTTGTAGTCCGAGAGTTGTAGCATATTAGCTTTTAATACTTTTTATATTTTGTGACCCATAGCCCCCTTTGACTTTCTATATCTACGTAATTGGTTCAGAAGAACTAATAGGAAGACAGACAAACAGACGAACAGTGTTACTTTTATGGACATTAATTATTATTTTTATAAAGTTGTGGCGAATATATAGTGATTCAATATTAGACAAAGCCTGCATTGTGTCGTGTTTGCAATTGTCCTGTTATTTTCCATTGAAAATATGATTGCACATTATTAATAAAGTGCGTTGCGCAATGCAACAGTTACTTTGTATTTGCTTTTACTCACGTCGCCACAGATGTGTTTTCAAATAGGATATTTTCAAAACGCATTGAGTATTAGTTTACCGGCTAGTACACGTGATTTTATTGTAGTATGTTCTAGATTTGTGTTGTTTTACGTCTTGACTCATTTCGATGAAAGAAAATAGTTATTATGGCCATGGCCTATTACCTAGTTTGCCACTACAAAAGGCGCAAAATTCTATAGGACGATGAATATTCGCACACGGTGAAACCCTGTATTTTTTTTAATTTCCCGCTGTTTGCTAGTGACTATAGAGGTACAGTAGTATTTACTTCCCCCTTGTAGAATATCAAAGCATTTTTTAAATTACTTCCTTTGGCTACAATCACACGCTACGAATTGATAGTGAGATTTTGGTTATGATTTTACCAACATCGGGTGGTGTTGTTCTGTCGCATCACGTTTTAATAATGTGTACCGGCCTTTAATTTCAATCAATGTCAAGCCAATGTTTGTTTGAAGAGAGGATAATGATCAGCCAAATAGTGTTACGACTAACCGTAGACATTTTTTTTATAGGGAACGTGCAAGAACTATAGAGGGCAGCACTGGCCGACTAAAGCGACACTGCGCGGATAAAATGAAAAGCAAAAACTTATCTGTCGAAAAAAAGGGCGGGAAACTTCGGTCGCGGCGGACGCAGTTTTCGTAACTAAAGTTTTGAAATTCTATTTTAAAGGATTGGACTTGTATATTGTGTATATATTTGTAGATTTAGCTTTAGTTTTTGACTATATTTAGTAGTTAGGTGTATATATTGATTGGTAAGTACTAATTCTATGTAATTTTTATGGGGGACGCTAAGCCCCCTGACCCTGGGGGAACAGTTCCCTCAGGGTCGAACACTCCTATGGATTATCTTATATCTGCACTTGAATCATCAATGGATACTGATGCGTCTGTATCCAATACCTCAGACATAACTTTAAAAAGGAAAATACTTTCGCGAATGTGTACGAATTGCAATAAAAGGAAACGCAAATCTGGGTCAGGAAAAAATAAAAGTACGGATTGTGTGTGTGCTGATGAAATTAAAGTTCAAAACAAAAAGGATAATGTTCATACTAATCCACAACCAACTGAAAAATCGAATCCCGTTCCCATTGTAAATGCAAACTCTGAGTGAGCGTCAGGACCCCTGGACCACTACAGATATTTGATGTTTAGTACATACTAAAATTTAGTACCTATTTGATACTATTTGGTACCTGAGTACATATATTTGGTACCTCCACTGATATCGAAAAATCGAGCGAATAAAGTGGCCAGACATTCTGACGTCAGGATGTCTGGACCATTTTTGGTTTACATAGTTCTAGACAACACTACTAATTGATATCTTAGTCAATATTTACTACCTATTTGGTACCTGTCAATATATTTTTTTCAAGTTTTTTTGGCATACCAGAAAAAAGTTATGACGGAATTTAAAGTTGTGAGCCCGGCCGTGCCGTTGAAGTATGTAGCGCCTGTTTTGACACTGTTTTGTTACTTTTATATTTCGACTATATTAATGCCACTAGTCAGTAGAGATGATGTGCGAGTGCCTAAAAATAAATTCCTATTTAAGTTGACGCGCAGGAGGGCAGGCGGATTTGCCTCTATTCTTTTGACATGCGCTACATACTTCAACGCCACGGCTGGGCTCACAACTTTAAATTCCATCATAACTTTTTTCTGGTACGCCAAAAAAATTTGAAAAAAATATATTGACAGGTACCAAATAGGTAGTAAATATTGACTAAGATATCAATTAGTAGTGTTGTCTAGAACTATGTAAACCAAAAATGGTCCAGACATCCTGACGTCAGAATGTCTGGCCACTTTATTCGCTCGATTTTTCGATATCAGTGGAGGTACCAAATAGTATCAAATAGGTACTAAATTTTAGTATGTACTAAACATCAAATATCTGTAGTGGTCCAGGGGTCCTGACGCTCACAACTCTGAAAGTTCAAATACTAATAATGTCCCACCGACTCATGTGCCTGTTGGCCGCGTCCGCTACCAACATTCTGACATTGCTCCTTTTGTTGTTCATGTTCAAAGAGAAGCCAGCAGTGATGGCACAACTCTCCATCCCATAACTTTTGGTCGCTTTATGCGACAAAATAACATCCAAGGTGTTGTGAATGGCAGTTTAAAGAGAATAGGCAGAAATAGAGTCAGTATTACATTTGCTACACACACTGATGCCAACAACTTCCTAAGTAACAAATACAATGCTTTCGTCCCAACATTCAATGTCACTCGCATGGGAGTAATTAAAGGTGTACCCCTTGATTTGACTGATGATGAAGTACTGACTTCTATCAACTTGCCAATTGGTTGTGGACCAATTATCAAAATAAGAAGAATAAAAAGAAAAAAGTTTGTCAATGACAGTAGTCAATTTGTAAATACTGGTACAGTTATACTTACCTTTGATGGACAAATACTACCTACTCGAGTATACATGTGTTACATGGCTCTGCCTGTAGAGTTATACATATATCCCACTGTTCAGTGCTATTTTTGTTGCCGATATGGGCATGTGAAAAGCCAGTGCCGCTCCAATCCAAGGTGCTTTAAATGTGGACAAGGTCACTCTGGTGATTCTTGTGATGTTGAGGAGGATGACTTCCAGTGTTGCTTGTGCAAGGGTTCCCATCAAGCCACAAGCAAGAAATGTTTGGAATATAACAGACAAAGAGCTATCAAAGAAACAATGAGCAAAAGTTGTATTTCATACATGGAAGCTTCTAAAGTACATCCACCAGTTTCGAAGGTATCATATGCTGAGGCTTTACTTGCAACACCATTGTCATCCACCTCACAATCACAAGAAGATTTATATAACAATCAGGATAAAACACCTATGTTGAATAAACAATCATATAAAAAAACTGTCTTCCTCAAACCCAGGGCTCCTGTAAAGCTAGGAAAAGGTTATGATAAAAATGCGCATTTTGAAATCACTAGACAACCTACTATACAAAGAGATAAACCAGTTTTTAACAATAGCACAAATGAAAACCCTAGTTTTGATGATATTGTAAAATCTATCATTGATTTAATGTCTCAGTCAAAAACCTTTTCACCGTCCAACGTTGCCGCAGTAATTAATGCTTTATATCAAATTAAGATCAACAATAATGGATCACAGGGCCCTAGTGGTTCAGTGGAATGTTCGCAGCCTAATCAGTAGGAAACAAGATTTAATACATGTTATTAATAAAAATGACCCCTTTCTCATCTGTGTCCAAGAAACATGGTTGAGAAAGGATTCATTGTTTAAAATACCAGGATATGTCTGTCTCAGAGAGGACAGACCTGATGGGTATGGCGGAGTGGCCATACTTGTCAAAAACTCACTAACTTATAATTATGTCACTTTACCTGTACATAGTGATGAAATATCTGTTATAGCAGTGGTTGTAAATAGCATTTGTTTTGTATCATTATATTATAAACAACCAAATAATAATATTCTTATAGAAATAAATGAAATTTTTAAGTCCCTGCCTAAACCATTTGTTTGCTTAGGGATTTTAATGCTCACCATGAGTTCTGGGGCTCTGCTCAAACTTTATACTATGGAGAAAGGTTATTGGAAATAATTAGTGAACATAATTTATGCATTTTAAACACTGGATCTCCTACTAGGCTTGCTCGAAATCCAAGTGCAATAGATCTGTCTATATGTACTCCAGATCTTGCTTCATCTTTATCATGGTCAACAGCAGATTCCACTTATGGTAGTGACCACTTTCCTATATACATTACCTTTCCTTTTTATAAGACTCCACGAACACATGCCAGACAGCCCCGTATTAAACATAAACTGATTGATGACAAATGGGATGAGTATAGAGAGGCTGTAGTAATAAGAATTAATATTTTGCCAGTAATAAACAACTCAAATATATTAGAGAGCTCTCAAGCATTTGCCTTAGCTCTGGTGGAGGCAGCTAATGAAACCTTTCCATTAAAGAGCAGAGGTCCGGAGTTCATTCCATCCCCACCTTGGTGGGATTCAGATTGCACTGTTGCAATTAAGCAAAGAAAGGAGGCAGAGAAAAAGTATTGTCAAGAAATGACTGATATTAACTTTGATAACTACTTAGAAGTCGCTAAATCAACTAAAGAATTACTTAGAAAAAAAAAGTTTGAAGGTTGGCATAGATTTTGTAAATCATTGAGTCCAAATGTAGCTCCCTCAATTGTTTGGCAAAATATTAGGAGGTTTCGATCAGCATTTAAAGACACACAAAGTAAAATATCTCCATCTTTAGCAGACCAGGTTATGGATCGTTTGGGTCCACCTTATGTCCCAGAACACCCTATGATTCTCAGGCCACTAATGTTATCTAAAAATGATTCAGAAGATGTTTTAAATTCCCCTTTTTCGCTTTGTGAACTGAAAGGAGTACTTTCTTCGACTAAAGATTCCGCACCCGGTGAAGACGGGATCCCTTATTCTTTCGTATCAAAACTGGACGATAACAGTCTCTGCTACCTTCTTTCTTTGATTAACAATGTTATGATTACAGGCTCTGTTCCCAAAGAATGGAGAACACAAACATTGATTTTAATACCGAAACCAAATAAACCTACTTCAGACCCCAAATCGTATAGACCCATAGCCTTATCATCTGTAATAGCTAAAGTCGCAGGACACCTTGTAAAAATACGATTAGAATGGTTCCTAGAACACAATAAACTCTTAACTTGTAATCAATTTGGCTTTAGAAAAGGTTGTACTCTTGACAGTTTAAGCATCCTTACCACAGATATAAGAATAAGTTTCTCTAAAAATGACTCCTTAGTTGCTGCCTTTTGACGTGATAACGTCTAATAACTCGTTACTACGGGCAGCATGCACGAAAAAGATGACGTCATTGTCCCGTTTCGCAATATAGCTTTAGCGCCATCTATTGGCGCGCGTTGGAACTAAGCGGCTGATCGATGCGCTCGGTATGGTTATAGCGTGTGGCCTGAGTAAAGCACCACAGCTGGGACAGATGGCGCGCCCGTGTGTTGTTCTCGTTAAGCTGAGTTTAGACCAGCAAATTATTGCTGCAAGTTTTGAGACGCAACTATAGGTAAGAGTGAGTGGCAAATATCTGCATCTCTTTCTAGCATATACTTCTGTCTCAAAACTTGCAGCAATAACTTGCATGTCTAAACTCAGCTTTACAAAATTAATTATTTTAATTTATACGACTTTTTACAGAACATATCCCGTCTGAACTCATCATAGATTTAGAATTATTAAACTAGATTGTGTAGTTAGGTCAAAAAGTGTGTCCACATGAGAGGTCATTGTTTGGGCTGGTGTCCCTCTCGCACTTACTGACAATGTCAACATTATTCAGTGAACGTCGTTTTTAATTATGCAAATCTTTGATTTATTGGCATCAAAATTGACATTGTAATTATTTTCCAATTCTTTGAAATATATCGAAACCCTAGTTTGAATATAACACTAAAATAATATAAGAAGTTATAAAGTCAGGTAATATATATATATATAAAAATACAACTATTATGGCTCACTAACACTGGCCACACGTGCGAAAGGAACACCAGCCCAAACAATGCCCTCTCATGTGGACCGTTTTCGATAGTTCAGAATAGCGAAAATGGTCACCTTTTTGTCTCAGTAATAAGGTTCAATTTAGTATGGCAAAAAATGTGATTCCGCTGTCCCCTGTCTTTGGAACTCACTGACAATGACATTTGGGCCGCTAAACATGGTACAATAGGGACTGAGCTCACACTTTTTTGCCATACTAAATTGAACTTTATCACCGGTGCAGAAAGGCGTTCTTGTCAGACTAGTAAAAGTTTTTGGCTTAACAACTCAATCTAGCTTAATATATATAAATCTATGGCATAGAACAACATGTCGGGTCCCTATATATAGGTCACAGACCAACCCCTATAGACATCCATTACAAGACGACTCGCGGTCGCCAGCCTTCCTAGTATTTGCACTGATATAAGCGCGGGCGCTCGCCGTGCCCGATCAGTATCGACCAAGTAACAGACCCGAAAGCAGCGCGTGTTTTTCGCACTAAAAAATTGGAAAAGGATATTTTGATGCCTTAAAGATGTCCACCTGTAGTGTGAAATGGTATGGAAAGGTAACAAGAAGCTCAAATTTAAAAACAGACGGCATTACATTCCACAAATAAGTCATATTTATAATTTATTCAGAGCCGGCATAGGTCAACTTACATTGGCCACTTACGCGTCAGTAGAGGGACAGTCATACTTCTGTCCCTTTTCATCTGGCGCGACTGCCCGCCGTCCTTGAAACGGCCAATCACAGCGCGCTTAACACATTCCCCGCCCGCTCCTCGCACCCCAAACACTGGTGACTCGTATCGCGAACAAAATATACAAGATTGCTACTCTATAGGAGGTTCTCTGTGATATAGGTCTAAGGTTTTATTTGAAAATTGAAATGGTCATACAATGCCAAAAATTGTAAGTATTTGCAATATTACTTTCTATTATAGTAAAACATATATTTTTTAAGGATTATAATATATATACGTATGTTTTTTCATAGCCAAATCTGGTCTGCTTTGGCAAACATTGCCATCATTGCGGTAAATGGATGGAGCGAAGAGCTTTGAGGAAAGATTGTAAGTATTCACTTCTGATAATTGTGTTAAAGGTTTTTTATCTATCTACTCACACCAGTATTCCCAAAAGTTATTGGCAAATCACTAGAAAGAGTGCAGAGGAAGTTCTGTAGGCACATTTACAAACGACTGTACGGATATTACCCATATATGTATCCATCTCTATTCGTAACAGGAATGGTTGGTCTTCAAACTCTAGAAACCAGACGGAAACTGCTGCATATTATGCATTACCGCCAACTGTTTCACCATAGAGTAGATGACGCATCCGTGCTTGAGAGAATGGGGCTGCAAGTGCCAAGAGCGAATGTGGTGGTTGGCATGCCGGGCGCGGTGCCGGCGCGGCGGCGGCGGCGCCTGTTCGCGGCGGCCGGCGCACCGCTCGAGCCCGAGCTGCTCTTAACCGCATCATGTTGGAGACAGACGATATTGACATATTTGCTGATAGTGTTGGTGTGTTTTACAGAAAACTCTTAGAGCGTGCGCAGACAGAGAGCGGTCTGCGTTCTGTCAGAGTTCCGCGTTCTGGTGACCGTTGACCGCTCAAGAGCTCCAACGCACACAGGCGGCGTTCAAATTCTCGCGTTCTAGTTTGGATTGTGTCTTTGTACATGCAACATGTCACTGGAAAGTTTGTTTTCCTATGAAGAATTATTGCTCAAACATTACATCTATTAAATTCTCCTTACAGATGAACAGCGATTCGATATTTTTATTCGCATGTCGATGAATAGTTTCATTAATTGAGAAAAATAAAGGCTGGTTGTATTTTTAGGGCATTGTAATTATTTATTAAGGATAAAATAAACATAACAGCAATTCGTCGTGTACTATCCGTAGATTCGACCTCAGAAATCCTTCCTTTTCCTAACAAATTCATTATTTTTCTGTGTTTGCAACCTCGGACATCCCCGCGTTCCGGCGTTCTCTGTCTCGGCGGGAAAAGAACGCTAGAACGCGGCGTTCGGCTTTGACCGCCGCAGGCAGACTGCCCGCTGTGTGCGTTGCTGCTACAGACTCGGTACATTCTAAAGAACGCAGAACTCTGAACGCGGAACGCAGAACTCCAGACCGCTCTCTGTCTGCGCACGCTCTTAAGGTTCATAGACTCTACACTCCTTAGGTGATTAATGTAATAACCATAGTTTAACTTTTAAGTGTGTTTGCTTTTATTTATGTCAATTTAACATGTACATAATTATATTACCACATAAGTGCTTTGGTGAAATACTGTTAACTTTTGTGTATTTTTAATAAATAAATAAATAAATAAATAAATAAAAAAACGTGAAAAGAGTCCCACAATCGGGCCCCTTTTGCTATACTCTGACCGCCCCTGTCTATACTACTGAAATGTTTGACGTTATCACGTTAAACTACCGTCCGTAAACCGTCTTTACAGACAACCAATTTTTTTTTAGACATAAATTCTGCTTATGATAACGTCAACATTTCAATCTTAAAAAATAAATTAATCAAATTAGATGTTCCTAACTTTCTTATTAATTTTATAATCAATATGCTGTATGAAAGGTTTATAAATTATCACTTAGAACAACCTGGAAATAAATTTATTAAAAGAACTGTCTGGAAGGGTCTACCACAAGGTTCTGTCTTGAGCCCTTTATTGTATAACATTTATACTTATGATCTGGAACTTTCTGTTGGAGGACAGGTGGACGTCCTTCAATATGCGGATGATTTGCTTTTGTATGTTTCGGGGAGTTCTTTAGAAAACATTAGTAACACAATGTCCTCATCCTTGAATGCCTTAAATAGTTGGTTGAATAATAATGGGTTAGATCTTTCACCTTCTAAAAGCTCTGTTGTTGTTTTTTCACGAAAGAAAAATACTCCACTTATTAATATAAATTATAATGGTTGCCCACTGGTAATTAAAGATAGTGTTAAATTTCTGGGAGTTATATTAGATCGTAAGCTTACTGGAATTCCCCATTTTGAACATGTTGTTGTAAAATGTGAACGTAACCTGAATATATTAAGATGTCTGACAGGGGTCTGGTGGGGAGCCCACCCTTTTACTATGAGATTACTATATAATGCTTTAATAAGAAGTGTTTTAGATTACGGCACCTACCTCTTACACCCAGTACAGGCTAAAGCTTTAAGATTAGTTACAGGGGCTATGAAATCAAGCCCAATAAGTTGCTTGCAAGTAGAATGTTGTGATCCACCTCTTGCCTTTAGAAGACAGTTTCTATGTGACAAATTCTTTTTCCGTTCCGTGCAACTATATTCTCATCCACTACTTCCAAAAGTAAAGCAATTAGCTGAACTGGTTGAAACAGGTAACTATTGGACCCATAAGGATTCTCCTTGTGTTGTTAAGAGTTATAAAAAATACAAAAGTCTAGAAGCACCGACTTATAGAAGTGAGACTCTTCCTTTATATCAACAATCATACAACAGTCTCATTACTAATCCAGATATTAGATTTAACATCGGTATATCTAAACACGATATAAATCCAAAAATAGATTTTTTGAACATTCTTAACAATGACTGGAGTAATTGGCACTGTTTGTACACAGATGCCTCTAAACATGGTGATAGAAGTTGCGTTGGTGTTGGAGTCTTTCATTCACAATACAAAGGATTACAACTTATTAAACTGCCACCTGAAAGTTCTGTCTACACTGGTGAATGTTATGGTTTACTTAAAGCTATAGAATATGTACTTATGTTGAAGATACCTAAAACAATAATTTTTTCAGACTCCCGTAGTGCTTTAGAAGCAATAATGAGGTTTCCATTTAAGTCACATAAACAGTCCCCTGTCGTGTTTAACATTAGGAGCCTTTTATACAAATGTTCCCAAAAGAGTTGTGCTGTCGTGCTGGCTTGGGTGCCAAGCCATGTGGGTGTCCCTGGGAATGAGAGAGCTGACCAACTGGCAAATGAGGCTATTCACGTGGGAGACATTGTACCATATCATAACTATTGTCATGACTTAATCAATTTGTCTAAAGCGTATTTGTATGATAATTGGAATGGGATTTGGAATAAGGAAACATCAAAAGGTAAACATTATCGGCATATTCAGCCGGCAATTCCAAAGAAACCATGGTTTACAAGAGTATCATTTTCAAAAACTGTGACGTCAACATTATGCAGAATGCGCCTGGGGCATGTTTGTTCCCCGGCGCATTTACATAAAATAAATAAAAAGCCGGATCCTCATTGCTCTTGTGGCGAATATGGGGACCTAAACCATATTTTCTTTGCATGTACTCTTCACGATCGCTCTGATTTTCTTTCTAGTCTTGAATTACTACGCATCCCATTTCCCACATCCATACTTTGCTTGCTGTGTAATTATTCGTATGATATTTATAAGGCCATATCAGTATTTTTAGAAAAGAACGATATAAAATTGTAGTATAAAATGTATATATCATATCGAATCCAATCCTTTCCTTTCCAAATTACCGTAATATCCGTATTTCCTAATTCCTAGTTTCCCTAACTTTAACTCTTTCACTTGTCGTTGGCTAATGTAACAAAAGCCAGAAAAAAAAAAAAAAAAACTTATCTGTCAAACTGCGGTCACATTTACAAACTGAAAAACATGAGTAAATAATAAAATTATGATTAAAATAATAAAGTACGGCTTTGTTCCCGTGAAGAGCGACATTGAGCGCGGTCAGAACAACGTCAAAGGGCTCAAATTATTTCAGGCGGGCCACGTTTTAGATGTGACTGAGAAAATCAACGTCGACAAAACATCCAAAATTAGTGGACGAATCGTGGCCCAAACGAGGATTTCAAATGTTTATGAAGCCCAAATTACAGTAAGTACATAATAATTATGTTATTGTTAATATTTAGTAATAACAGAACTGTATTTGCGACTGCAACCGACGGCAGCTTTTAAACATCCCGCCATAAACTTTACCTCGTATGCTTTGAAACCTGCACGGGTAGCATGGTCGCGCGATAGACGATAAAATATCAGGCCGTCCCTATCGCACTATTAGTAAGTGCGATAGGGACGGCCAGATGTTTTATCATTTATCGCGCGACCATAATTGCCTGCCTGTAGGCCTAGCACATGATGGCCGCGGGAGTATGTCGCCGCGAGATAGATCACACGTCTTCTTCTAACTGTATTAATGACATAAGGACGGGTAGTCTATCTCGCGGCGACATACTCTCGCGGCAATCATGTGCTAGGCCTACTGGAGATGCTTGAAGCCTGTATCTATTGTATTATCCTTTACTAATGATGATTACCACAATTCAAATATAAGCGTTATAATTCAAGTATTCATCATACTTACGTATGTTTCTTTGTTGCATTTATTAGACATGCGCGAAACAGTGCATCAAAATGTAATGCCAATCACATCACTTTTCCGAGAAAGTAACATCTCACTGAGATGTCACATCATACATCACTCGAAACATTACCCGACCTTGAACAGCGCTCGGGAGCGAGATGGCACCATCACAGTCATCACAGATATCAACAAGGCTACGCATCTCATATCAGCGCGTAGTTCCATTACATGCTGCTTTTTGCTACGTGAATTAAGTATATTTTATAAAATTTGCAAATGGTTACTTATACTTACTGGATCATACGATACCACTACCACACATGTACGTAATGTACATCTAGATAAATTATTAGCCGCGAAAGTCAACTAAACATTTCACAACAATAAGAATAATATGTTTTGTTTTCGGCGCGCCCAATTTCACAGACAAAATTACTCTGTTTACCCGCATCCATAAAATGATTATAAGAAATGATAATAATAAAATAAGCTCTATGGGGACGCATTACAGTTTTAAATCTTTTGGACTGTTATAAAATCATATTCGCAAGCGAAATTTGCAACTACGTAAACGCGACCGCGTTCGGCTGAGTAGCGCGTTCCGAACTCTTCCGGAAATAGCCGAAAGCATCGTATCATAGTTTGATGGTTAGAACGAGAGCGACCGAGCGCTTAGTGCGGCGCGTGTGAGCGCGAGAGCGAGATAAGAAATAAGAAATTAATAACTGTAATAAGTAATAAGTGATGCTTTCAAACATCTCAGTCGTTACACCATTACAGTTTTCACATGGGGTAGTAAACATTACGCGCACTGTTTTAGTTGTTCGCGACATTTGCGTTCGGGTGATAGGTAATGCTAGAAGTGATGGTGGATTTCTCGGAGTGATACGTAATGCCATATTACATGTTCAAGTGATATCACATTTGTGATATTACTCTCATTACTTACACATGTCTAGCATTTATCCATAAATTTCGCTTTTCACGAGTCCAAGGTACGAAAGTGCTTTCGGCTGGAATGCTATAAAATTTTATATTTTTCACTTGCCCCGCGTTGTGTTAGGACACCTAGATACACAACAATTCATTTTAACGTCCTTTTATTCTATATTTTAGCAAATATTATGAATACAAATATTTCTGTGACAAAGCAAAGTGACAGGTTGATAGTATTTGGTTTCCCATTATAGCCACTAGATGGCAGACTCCAACGCGCACGGTCCCTTACACAGATTTCGGGAGATAGGTCATGCCGGGCGATTTGTATAGAATACGCCTGTCGCAAGGACTGCGCAACCCACACAAAGCACCAGTAATTGTAAAGATAATGCACGCACACACCTAATCCACACACACTTGTAGCTGGACGCTCCTATTGCGCAATACACGCGCATCATTTCAATGGTTGTGTACATGCGAACGATAAGCGAGCGCGATCGCGCACGCACACAACGATAAATAGCGGGAACGCCTCGCCTCGTTTCCGAGAAAAATGTCTCACTGAGTGAATCGTTTTGTACACCGTACATTGCGGCGCAAAACACTACACTGTTTACAATATGCTCCTTGTGTAGCCGCAATGTATAATTAACGTTTTAAAGCATAAGCAAACGTAAGGTTACATGGTACAACTCGGAGTATTACGTTGAATTCTCAGAGGAAAAAAATCTATAGAGGGGACAAGCCGCGCGCGGCCTGGTCGCAGATGTAGGCCCATTGGGCCTACACCGCCGCCAGTTCGCCGTCCGCTGTCATCGAGTGTACACGCGCGCTGTTCACCGACGAAAAACGAGTTTTATCCAAAATGCCGAAGTATGCAATAATAACTTGCAAACATCGCAGTGACCTGAATAATTTCCAAGCCGATAGGATAACATTTCATAGGTAAATACTATTTATTTCCTTTTATTTCACATAAAACACGAATTCAACGTAATACTCCGAGTTGTACCATGTAACCTTACGTTTGCTTATGCTTTAAAACGTTAATTATACATTGCGGCTACACAAGGAGCATATTGTAAACAGTGTAGTGTTTTGCGCCGCAATGTACGGTGTACAAAACGATTCACTCAGTGAGACATTTTTCTCGGAAACGAGGCGAGGCGTTCCCGCTATTTATCGTTGTGTGCGTGCGCGATCGCGCTCGCTTATCGTTCGCATGTACACAACCATTGAAATGATGCGCGTGTATTGCGCAATAGGAGCGTCCAGCTACAAGTGTGTGTGGATTAGGTGTGTGCGTGCATTATCTTTACAATTACTGGTGCTTTGTGTGGGTTGCGCAGACCTTGCGACAAGCGTATTCTATACAAATCGCCCGGTATGACCTATCTCCCAAAATCTGTGGTTGAATTCGTGTTTTATGTGAAATAAATAGTATTTACCTATGAAATATTATCCTATCGGCTTGGAAATTATTCAGGTCACTGCGATGTTTGCAAGTTATTATTGCATACTTCGGCATTTTGGATAAAACTCGTTTTTCGTCGGTGAACAGCGCGCGTGTACACTCGATGACAGCGGACGGCGAACTGGCGGCGGTGTAGGCCCAATGGGCCTACATCTGCGACCAGGCCGCGCGCGGCTTGTCCCCTCTATAGAATTTTTTCCTCTGAGGTCCCTTACAAAGAATTTTCCGTAACAAAAAATGTACAAAAGGCACTTTTACGGTGGATAGAAGGAAGCAACACGTAAAACACGTTAAATGTGGTTCGCAGTCGGCCATATTTTAGAGAATCCGCTTTGACACTAATCAGAACTTTTCAAAAAACTGTAATTAAGTACATGAAACTGTAAGTATTTAGGCATGGCGATGTCGGCAAAATATTGCCGTAATTCATAGAATGAAGGAAGGAAGCGCACGATTCTAGTAGGTATTGAATTGGTAACGCCACGGTAAGTGCGTTTTCACATTATCCGATCCGATATCGGATGTCGGACCGATATCCCATACATTACAGGCGCCATCTTGGATTTTTTCCATTGAAATCCTTCCGACTTCCGATATCGGATCGGATAATGTGAAAACGCTCTAACGGCGTAAGAAAATCTAGGTACATGGTTGCCAGGCGAATGCACATTTAACTGTAGGTACGTCAACCAATTGGATCCCTAGGCCACTGTAGAACTATGTCATAGTGACGTTATAAATCAGGTTGTAAGAAATATCTTACTTCTTGTCATTTTGACATGGTTGTAGAGTGGCCTAGGGTTCCAATTGGTTGACTGTACTTCAACACTAGGTCAATAAAAATATTCTATTGAAATCAACTCCTAGTGAGCTTCTTTGAACTCAAGCCTCATGAATTCATGACGTCAAAGCAATAATTAAACTTCTTTTCACAGTTGCTAAATGGTAAACAAATATAATTAACGTAAAAAAAGGAATAACTTCACAATCTGGGATATAGTTTCTGATGCATTCAGTAGTATCATCACCCTCCTTGCGTTAGAGCCAGACCGGTCATTTACTCGTAGTAGGATTTTGGTTCTCTATTCGGAGGCCGCAATGCCCCTATGGTTAGAGCGACACTCACGGATCTGGGCAATCGAAACAGGCCCTATATTACGGAATATTACCTACTCATAAAAATAATAATTCCGGCCATGAGTTATTTTTGTAAGCAAATAAGGTTTCGAATAGTACGTATCACGATAAAATATCGATCCTGTGACAGCGGTCGAATCAGCACGCAGGTATGTGACGAACAACTCTCGCGCGTGCGTCACCGCTCGCCCGTGAGGCCCTACTGATTTGCCCCTCGCGAGGGGTACTTACAGTTCGATACCTACACTCGCGAGTGGGATAGGCTTGTGCCGTTTCGTTCGTTGATCGGAGCGCTCCGATCTCGTTCAATCGCTCCCACGAACTAGTTCGCTCTTTTAGGTCTTTTGCTCATTTAGTTCAGCCAGACCAGCGACCACTGCGGTCAGAAAGATCAGAACGAATGGAACCGAATAGTGTCAAAATGATACGAATAGTCTACAGATAGTAGGGCCGAAAGGTTGTATTGTAAGTAACCGAAGTTTAATATGAAAACTTGACTTTTTTTGTTGCTCTGCTAAGTAGCTCTCGCTCTCGGTCGGCGCAGTCACACATTCGTTCTCGATCCAAACCGCTCGCGCTCGCCGATCCTATACTGAACTACGAGTAAATGAGCAAAGACCGATTCACAGACCACGGAAAGATTCAGTTCATTTCGGTCATTGATGGGATTTTATTCCTAACAGTTCATAGTTCGTGAACGACACAAGCCTAGAGTGGGACAGGCCTGCCTGTGTTACACAAAGGACCCATAGACGTTTGGTTAAACTACAAATTTAAAGTTTAATGCCTGACTGGGTACTGGGTAGGCCGCATTGTTGTGTGCGTAATATGTGGTAATATCGTATCTGTGGCCATACCTCTTCGTTAGTTTGATGTACGCAAATGTGTCTACTTGTGTGAGAACGGCAGCTGAAAATGGTTAAATATGGGGAGGCTATGATTAGAATAAATCATGCTAGAGATATGGGTGCTTGCCCTTTGCCTGTTGCTTAACTATAAGTGCGTTTACACATTATCTAATCCGATATCGGATGTAGGACCGATATCCAATGACATTAAATACTTCTTATATCTATGCCGATATCCCATACATTAGAGGCGCCATCTTGGATTTTTCTACTGAAATCCTACCGACGTCCGATATCGGATCGTATAATGTGAAAACGGACTAAGGCTATACTAAATCTAGGTTAGGCATAGGTACTTTGTACTTTAGTTATGTTATGGTATTGGAAGTACCGTTCTTGAAATTAATATGTGTTGCCCTTAATTCGGTGGTGGCCACCTACACATATAACTGAGTGTGTAAGTGGCTATTACTAAGGCACTTTTTGTCTAGTACAGTACCTACATATGTTAATTTTTAAGATTAACTTAATTAGAATAAGTTTTTAAAATGTAGTGCTCACTGTATGGACTTTTTGTCTGAAATAAAGTTTTTATTTTATTTTTTTACTTATTACAAGGCAGGTAAGAACACTTGTATATATAAAAACTACGCGATAGAAACCCTTTGTTATTGACTCGTTGAGTGCTGTGAATCACGTTCAAAGAAATTTTCATTGCGTTGGCGTGTGTGCGGTGTGTGCTAGTGGTAGAAGGGAGAGGCAAGTAATTTTCCTTATATTTTTCAAAGTAGTAGGGATGCTATTGCATATCACTGTACTATCTGATCATGTGCTGAAACTTGACATGGTAGTTCCTTAATTAGGCGGTCTTGAGTAGATTCAGACCGGGGGGCATCGAGAGCCTCCCCGCATTTAGGAGGGGGAGTAGGTATTTCGTCACTGCTTTGAAAAAATCTCGTATCTCACGCTGCTCCTCAAAGTTAAAACGCAGTAAGACTATATGCATTCCATACATACTTACTACAATTTTCTTTTCATAAAAAAAAAAAAAAAAAAAAACAGACAGACGAAGATACAAGTTTTTTTAAAAGTAATAATTATTAGATAATTAACTATAATATAGGTAAAGCCTGACTAGAAATATATGACTATTGACAGTAGGGCTCTGTTATTCTAATGTATGGGGTAACAGCACAGAATACATTTTAGTACGGTGTGACAGTTCAGTTTAGTATGAAAAAAATAGTGGCGCGTAAGTCATATATTTGTGTGTGCGTAGCCGAATGCACAAACGCTCACGAAACGAATCGTTTCGTTTTCGTTTCGCGTCGTAGAAATGCCATTCGGCTACGGGGCCTGGTTTATTTATGTAGCTTTTGAAAGCGGATTTATATGTATAGCGCCTGGATAAAGTCTAATGGCAAAAAAATATTTCAGCATATGCTTGGGAACACGGTAGGTACAGAAATTAAAAGGCGTTTTATTATTTTTCTAAATTACACCCTCGATCTCATTCTCTTACAGATGACATACGACATAAAAACTATCTTGTTATGTCCTTCAACAGGTCTCTTACGCCTAGTCACAGACTACTAAGGAGATACTACTACGTATCGCCTCCCGGGTCTCTAAACTCTACGCCTAATCTATTCAGGTTTGACAATTGACATTAATGTTGACTTAGAACTTAGAATACGCTGTACCACTATTTATTTGTAAAAATATGTAGCTATGTATATAACCATGAATTTATGAAAATGAATTGTAACTTTTTGACGTTTAAGCATCGACTTTTTATGAATAAATGTCTTGTATCTTGTTTAGGGCTCATTTACAAGGTGAACTCGCACACAAGATCCTTTATTGCGGTATCTCATTGGTGCGCTGAATTTGTATGTAATCTCAACAGCGCGCAATGTAACTGAAATCGCATCCGAACCATTGCGCGAAGTGTAAATGTGTGAAATAGTACATTGCGATAAATAAACTCAAACTCAAAAATATAGTTTATTCATGTAGGCAAGTTCTTAAGAATAGTTATATATTAATTATATTTATATTATAATCTTAATTTTATATCTTAAGAAATTCGAAACGAGTGGCGATAAATTAAAACACGAACGTAGAGAGTTGCAAATTACTTATTCGCACGTGTATCGTATGTACAATGTGTGGTACAGTACACATGGTCATTTCAATTTCTGACATAGTTGCATAGTGCGGTAATATAGCGCCATATGATATGTACCTACTGTAAAACATACATACATACAATCACGCCTGTATTCCATAAAGGGGTAGGCAGAGCACATTAAACTACTCAAGTTTATTGTAAAAATCTTGCAATTTCTTGCATGTAGTCAATTGTGCGTAGTATATTATTATTGATTTTCAGGAGCGTCATGCAAGGACAATCACGAGTCTCCGTTGCGTGCCGCCGTGCCCGCCTCCTAGAACATGCGAGAACCGGAACATTCAGTACATGTGTGCGATATCTGACGACCCAAGTAACAATTTCTGGTCCTATAGTGGTCGAGAGCACCAAATTAAATCACATTAAATGGTCCTATAAATAGTCTATATTGGTACTGTAGAGCCGATTTGGCGCAATTATGCAGCCATTTAGTGATATAATAGGGCTATAGCAGTATCATCCGTGACGTTTAAGGTCTATAATGGTGATGTGATGATGACTATTGTGCTAATTTGTTGACATAGAGGACACAGTAACGCTATTATAGTATCAATTTATGCTATAGTAGCATTTGAGATTCCGTTATACAGGTTTTTTGTTCTGTAATAGCAGTTGCCGTCCCTTTTAATGCGAATGAATGAAATTTCTAAAATAATTTAATGTGTGTAATATTTAACAAAAACTGTTCTAAACGAGGAACTTTATGAAAAGTGGCATGTGAACTTGTGAAGTTTAGTGTCAATCAAAATAATTTGGATTTCGTATAATTCCATCATTACTGCAAAAAGGTATGCGATGGAAATTTTACCGTTAAAAGAATATTAGTTTAATGGAGTATTTTAAGTGCGCCCTCGATTTATACCTGTTTTGAATAAAATAAATAAATATAATTTAATACAATAAAATTATTGGCACCATAGTTTCTACTATGGATCCAAGAAGTCAAACATACGCTTTTATAGTTCGACTATGTCACTTATCATACGCATTCACTGCCATAAGCCCGCCATTGTGGATTCAATTAGGGTTGCATGAGACTTTAACTATGATCCAGTTTAACTTATAAGTTCTTTATATAGAAAACAATACTTGTTTTCAATGTTTTACTATAGAAAGATCTTCTAAACAGTTTTTTTTTATAAAACATAATTATAGTAAACTCAGCTATAACGCTATTGTGTTTTAAAAGAGATACCGAAACCATTATTCCACAGTTCTGTGATATAAAAGAGTAATTGTGACGTATACGGCGATGAGATATAAAAGGCATTAGAAAACGACTATTATCGCTTTTCAAAGCTATATAAACGTATCCTGAAAACTTCATTATACAGCAAAATAGCTCTATAATGGTATTCATATCACTACTACAGTGTTAAATACTGTAGCAGTGTTTTCCAAAGCCACTATATCCCAAAATAGTGGTAGAGTTAGGTTTTAATTTCTGTTAATATACGACTACTAAAAATACTATAAGCGGCTTGTTGGGAACCTTAATAGCGCAAATTGATAGCATAACAGTGATTCCTAACACTATTATACAATAATATTGTTCTTTAGTAGGTTATTTGGTCCTGTTATAGACCAGGCCTATAGCGGCTCTATAAAATGGTGATATAAACGTTTACATCACTTCCTAATAACACCTTTTAGCTGTATAACACAACAACTATAGCGGCTTGTCGGGAACCTTAATAGCGTAAATTTATTGCATAACAGTGATTTCTAACACCATTATATAATAATATTGTTCTATAGTAGTCATATTTGATCCTGTTATACACCAGGCCTATAGCGGCTCTATAAAATGGTGATATAAACGTTTACATCACTTCCTAATAACACCTTTTAGCTGTATAACGCAACAACTATAGCGGCTTGTCGGGAACCTTAATAGCGCAAATTGATTGCATAACAGTGATTTCTAACACCATTATATAATAATATTGTTATATAGTAGTCATATTTGATCCTGTTATAGACCAGGCCTATAGCGGCTCTATAAAATGGTGATATAAACGTTTACATCACTTCCTAATAACACCTTTTAGCTGTATAACGCAACAACTATAGCGGCTTGTCGGGAACCTTAATAGCGCAAATTGATTGCATAACAGTGATTTCTAACACCATTATATAATAATATTGTTCTATAGTAGTCATATTTGATCCTGTTATAGACCAGGCCTATAGCGGCTCTATAAAATGGTGATATAAACGTTTACATCACTTCCTAATAACACCGTTTAGCTGTATAACGCAACAACTATAGCGGCTTGTCGGGAACCTTAATAGCGCAAATTTATTGCATAGCAGTGATTCCTAACACTATTATACAATAATATAGATCTGTAGTAGTCATATTTGATCCTGTTATAGACCAGGCCTATAGCGGCTCTATAAAATGGTGATATAAACGTTTACATCACTTCCTAATAACACCGTTTAGCGGTATAAGCTTATAGAGCTAAAAGGTGTTACTGGAGGCTTTTATACGACAAGCGGTCACGCCGAAAACCTTTATACGACATCTATAGTAGCTTTTGGCGTCGAAAACCAAAATTATAATACTAAAATGTTACTTGGGGACTGCTCCTTCAAATGCGTATGCGATAGCGGTTATTACAGGAAGGGGACGTGGTGCGTGAGATATGAGGAGTGTGGTAAGATTATTTGATTCTTGATGATCAGCCTGCCTTAGTTGATAGTGCTAAGTCGTTCCTTGCCTGCTAAGTCGTTCGTATAATGGCATTTTTTTGTGTGATGACCACAGATATTTGTTCCTGAGTCATGGATCTTTTTCGTGTAGTTAGAAATTAAGAATGTATTTACTTATTACATATATTGTTGTCCGAGTACCTACAACACAAGCCTTCTTGAGCTTGCAGAGGGACTCATGTCAATCTGTGTATTTTTTTAAATTTTGGATTCCCGACTTTCCTGGTAAAACTCAATCTAGAGATTTTTAAGATAGTTAAATATCTACCTTTTGTATATTAGCAATAATTACTTCAATAAGACCTTGATTATTATTTTTCCAGATGAGTGATGCCGATGATTATTGATTACATGAATAAGAAATGAAAATAAACTTATTTCGTTCTCATATTTCGATTTATTTATAGTAAGTATATCTACTTTCTTAGGTAATTACTTAATCACCTAAATACCTTGAAGTACTTTCATTCTTTATTCCGAAGCATTGGAGTCGCTTTTGCCAGCTGCAAACAAAATAAGAGTTTGTACTTAAGTGTATTTTCTGGATTTTAAAATGAAGATACAGTTAAGAGACAAAGACAATAAGGTACTTATTGTTATTAAAATTCAGTTGATATGAAAGCAGACATTCTAAGTAGCAGAAAATAATATGTAGTGACCCTGCCTGCTAAGCCACGTTCCCGGGTTCGAATCCCGGTAAGGGCATTTATTTGTGTGATGAGCACAGATATTTGTTCCTGAGACATAGATGTTTTCTATGTATATAAGTATTTGTATATTATAATATATCGTTGTCTGAGTACCCACAACACAAGCCTTCTTGAGCTTACTCAATCAGCTCCCAGAAGTGCATTTTCCGGACTAAGTACCTAGTCTAAAGTGTCCAGTCAGTGGTTAGAAGCTTGTCCTGTTTGATTAATTAAGGACACTCCGAATATAATGAATTCCACAATTTAATGTTAATAAGTTAGATTAGAACAAGTTTAAAATGGGAAAAGTATCCTTAAAGAGCTGTTCCAATGACCAATATGGTGGAAAATTTCGCTGGCTTGGTTGAAATCTTGGTGTCTCAGTTGGCAGAGCGCTGAAATACATATACATGAGCCCGTGAAGTTCAAGTCTCATCCACTGCAGTACTTTCAACTTTTATTTCTTCTAAATAAAAGATGGATGAGAGGAGAGTAACGAAGAAAGTATATGAAAAAAGAGTGCGAAGGCGAACTTTTCTTGTTTAAATCCGGGAAATATTGCAAAAAGGCCAGGTCAGAAGTAATCGAAACCGACGAGCGTGTATGAGAAACGTTATGAAAGTGAGTGAAGCGAAAGTGGTTTGTCAGGATCGTAGTAAATGGAAATTTGTGATCTCTGCCTACCCCTCTGGGAAACCGGCTTGATTGTATGTATGTATGTATTAATTCTAAGCATCGATTGCTGGCGTATCTGCTTGTAAAAAGGTAAAAGTAAAACGAGTCAACGTACGGCATTGATTGTAAGGCACGCAAACTTTGTCCTCGTTCCAGAAGTAGCCCTTCTTGCAGCGGCAGCTCGGGTTACATTCCAGCACTCTGCCAATGCTTCCACGGATTGGAGGACAGCCTCCTGACGGCGTGGCCTGCCTGCAGGAGCCGTTTGGACAGAGCGGTGGGCAGGGGTGGTATTCTTCGTTGGGCTTGACGCATTTGAATGGGGCTGTGGACACAGTTAAGGGTAATATAAATCTTGCCAATTGTTTTTGGTATCTGAAGACTGTAGTTATCAGATGCCATATTTATGTTACATTAGTCAGTGAAAGCTTATGAAACACTTGAGTGGTTAGATGAGAGTTAGGTTAGACGACCGGTCTGGCTTAGTTGGTAGTGACCCTGCCTGCTAAGCCGCGGTCCCGGGTTCGAATCCCGGTAAGGGCATTTATTCGTGTGATGAGCACAGATATTTGTTCCTGGGTCATGGATGTTTTCTATGTATATAAGTATGTATATTTATCTATTTAAGTATGTCTATCGTCGCTTAGCACCCATAGTACAAGCTTTGCTTAGTTTGGGGTTAAGTTGATCTGTGTAAGGTGTCCCCAATATTTATTTATTTATTTAGATGGGGCCTTAAATCGATTAAGAACAGCGGTCTGAAGAAAAATAAATAAATATTATAGGACATTCTTACACATAGGTATTGACTGAGTCCCACGGTATAAGCTCAAGAAGGCTTGTGTTGTGGTAATCGGAATCCATGATTCAGGAACAAATATCTGTGTTCATCACACAAATAAATGCCCTTATCGGGATTCGAACCCGGGACTGCGGCTTAGCAGGCAGGGGCAATGCCGTGAAATAGGCGTTTGATCGAGCCATTCTTGGCTATTCTTATAAACAGAGTGACTATACATGTAAAGACACTTCAAACTTGGGGCTATTCATCATTCATCTTTTAGTTTAAGGATTTCCTCTAATATTGATAGATTTCGTATTTGGAATTTTGGATTCCCTGTTAACCTTTTGCCTTCAACAGCATGATGGGAAAAAGTCGTAGAATAGAAGCACAAAACAGCGAAGAATACTCACGGCATTCGCGTGTAGGTATGCAAGTTCCATTCTCAGCACGACGGTGGTTGAATCTGCACTTGCACTGGGGCGGGGGACAGACATTCGGGCGAGCGCAAGCCACGGTCTTCGGGCCCTTTGGGCAATAGTCGGAGGCGCAGTCAGCTGGGCAGTAGTGTTTTGTTTCGTCGACACCGCATGCTGGAATACATGGATTATGGTGTGTTAACTAGGTATTTAACCTAACTATAAGTTGTCAAAGCTGACCTCTGACTCCCATGAGCTGTGGCAAAATGCTGGGATAACGTAAGGAGGATCATAGTCTGCTAACTTGGGGTAGAAAGTAGTTAGGTACACCTAACGAATGAAATGTGTGAATAAGCTACGATCAAGGTGCATTCTACCATATTATTTATACCAGAGGGCACAAATAAGGAAGAACGGAAGAGGAGTACCCTGATAGAAAATGGTTTCGACGATTTGCCCTCAGGGTCACCGAGGATCTTCAGCCGTGATAAAGCAAATGCGCGGTCACCACCACATCGCACGTCACATAGATCAATCGAAGTGGGATTAGCTCTGTTGGGCAAAGTAATAATATCACACCAAATAACTGAATTATGCCCAAGAATAGACATTTTTTATTTTATTTACACAAAGAAAATTACACAGTATGAGAATCCATACTTATATTATCCATAATAATGGGAAAGTGTCATAACGCCGGCGGCCTGCTGAACAGATCACCGGAATCTGGCTACCGCAGTCTCACCTCTTGACAACCTTTCAGCCACTCTTCAAGAGTTGCTCTATTGTGGCACCGTGTGTGCTGCCGTTTTGCAGGGCCCACTCAATGAGTTGGCAAGTCACCGCCTGTCTTTTACAATTGTGAGACTTATTGTCACGGCAGGTGTCCGATAGTCTCCTCCTGTTCATCCAACTTACAAAACAATAACCCATGACTTTAGCTCCCATCGTAACACAAAAGTGCTGCACTGCAATAGTCTTTGCACCTGGCGGGGACCATCTCCGGTTGTATCATATCATATATTGTGCGCTCATCATCATTGTGCGCAGATCATATCAGATTAAAATGTCTTAAAGGGCCTCTGTGCTGTTGGCTTCGGCCCCACGCATGCCCCCCAAAGGTCCGGGATATGCAAAATACACACCGAATAGCTGAATTTTGCCCGGGCATTATACATAATGCCCATCCTCTATTGGGCAAAGTGATAATAACATACCGAATAGATCAATTTTGCCCGGGAATTATACATAATGCCCGTCCTCTGCTGGGCAGAGTAATAATAAAACGTGTAGCAAAACCAATAGATGGATTGGCGCAGCTTCAGCAGACTTTCGTGCCGATCTGTTCAAGAGACTGTATGCAGTTTCATATCGAACTACAAAGGACACAGCCGACCAAGTGTCCCTTTCTCGCTAGGAGAGGGATAAAATAGCACTTTAGGTGTCAAAAAGCAATTGTTAATAAACTTATATGATGAACTAGCTCTGCATGCCTCCACAAACACTGTGCCGCGCTAGGCGGGGCCGGGCTAGGCTATACAATAGTACCATTTGCAAATGGTGGTCAGTCGGCTTAGTCGGGTTCTGGTACTCTTGAAGCAGAAAAAGAGGGGCTGACTTATTACGGGCAGCCACAGAGTCTTGAGAGATACCTTGGGAGATAGCGTCAAATGTGGCGCGGCAGACGATATGGTCCAGCACACCCTGGGAGAATACAGTCGTTGGGCCGCCGAAAGAGCTTTATAATAAGTAGTAAGTACGTTTTGTGAAACTGATTTAACTATGATTATCTTTCAATCAATTGTTTTACTGACCACTATTTGATCAACGACTTATTAAAATAATTTGTAAGTATTGATTTTTATTAAGGTCAGTGTCGGAAAGACCGTCTTGTACTTTAAATTTAAAGTCTACTTCAATTACAACGATTAGGGCGTCAAGCAAATAGGTATTTAATACATACATACAATCACGCCTGTATCCCATAAAGGGATAGGCAGAGCACATGAAACTACTATAAAGCTTCAGGGCCACTCTTGGCAAATAAGGGGTTAAAAGAAAACGAAACTGTGGCATTGCAGTGACAGGTTGCCAGCCTCTTGCCTACACCACAATTTAACCCATATCCCATAGTCGCCTTCTACGACACCCACGGGAAGAAAGGGGTCGGTGAAATTCTTAACCCGTCACCACACAGGTTATTTAATTTGTATAAAAAAATCGAAAGACCTTCATAATTGTTCAAGTCTACTCAACAAAAGTATGCTTATTCAAGAAGCACAATTTACATTTCATTATTTGTTAGGAAACACCCAGTACACTTATTAAACTTATTATCAAATTGCCCAACAATCACGTAGCAGTATCATAATGCCCGGGCAATGTGATAAAAAATGGCGTTTATGCAAACTTGTTAAACTCATTATCAAATTGCCCAACAATCACGTAGCAGTATCATAATGCCCGGGCAATGTGATAAAAAATGGCATTCAGACAAACCTGTTAAACTTATTATCAAATTGCCCAACGATTACGTAGTAGTATCATAATGACCGGGTAATGTGATAAAAAATGGCGTCTAGACAACGATTTATCACTTTGCCCAAAACAGCTAGGCATTATTCATAATGCCCGGGCATTATACATAATGCCCTTATTAATCACTTGGTCCATAACATAAATACAATGTAACCGCTAAAGCCTGTAGGCAATGTTTTTTTTAATCGCATGCGAGTTCTCACACCGTGTAAATGGGTCCGTACATACAGTAAATAGGATGGAGGATAGCACCTACGGAGTTTTGTATGTCTATACAAAATACTTACATTACATGTAGGTATAATGAGAATAGATTAAGATGAATTTACGAGAAGCTAAAATTCTTGTAAATACCTACAACGTTACTAATGTCTATTCAATCTAAGTAAATACCCTGTCTATTTTTAAAGTTTTAACTGAAAAATAAAATTTGGCATTGTTTTTTAGAAACCTGATCAAACACAAATCTGAATAGTAAATACCTACAACGTTACTAATGTCTATTCAATCTAAGTAAATACCCTGTCTATTGTTAAAGTTTTAACTGAGAAATAAAATTTGGTATTGTTTTTTAGAAACCTGATCAAACACAAATCTGAATAGCAAATAGCGACGTGGAATTAAACATCTGTTTCAACAAGATACAGCTTGGAATATGGCAAATAACAGTAGAAAATAATAGGGGCGCCTCCGTCTATGTAAATCGTTTTGCATGTGGCAACTATTTTGATATTTTTGATACTTTTATATGAGAACGGTTAACACGTTCGCGTGCGCAACCGATTTCTTATGTTGTCACTGTTTCGCACGATCGTTCCCCATACAAAATAAAACGACGTCTATGGCCTTTGTACTAAGACATTTACGATAAAGGATACATTATTTGTCACAAACGTTTATTAACGTCGACGTTTAATAACGTTGTATCATAGAATAAGGCTAATAAGTAAATAATCCAGACACAACGTGTTGACACGTCAACGTGTTCAGACGTCGTACTCATTATATTATTCAAAAGTTATTGAGCTAAAGCACAACGTCTAGTCACGTCAAAATCGTTCTGGCGTCTCTGGACGTTGTGTAACACAACATATTTTATACAACATACTTAACGTCACAACGCCTCATCACGTCAATCAATTTCGGACGTCTCTTGACGTTCTTCCACGAAACATATAATATTATACAGCGAACATTGCACAGCGTCATATCACGTCCCTGCTATTTCAACGTATCTTGACGTTCTATCAACAAACATGATCATTGGTTTTGTTACGAAAGCACGACGTCGTATCAAGTTAGATTTTAGTGACGGTTTTATTTACCGAATTATAATAATTGTCCATGAAAAGCCAGTGTCCCTTCATCAAAAATGGCTTCATGAGACGCATGACAATTTTCTCCGTTTTTCTACCATTCTCAGTTGGGTCATCGTCATCCTTTCCTGCATACATAACCATGTTAAGCATATAACCGTCTGAAGTTGCTAGTTCATAAGACTTGATACCGTAGCGTGCTTTTTTGGATTAAATATATTGTCTGAATGACCATCGGCCTCTAAATAGAAGAAGTGATTCATCCAACGACAACTCTTTGTTAGGTTTATAACATTTGCGAAAATTTTCAGTCACAGCATCAATGAAGTTTACTATTTTACCTTTTTTTTTTTTGTAGCATTTAGCTCCGACACACATAAACATCGTAATATTTGCTCAAATCTCCTGGCAGACATTACATGCAGAAATACTGGATGGAAGTATAAGACGTCGGTGTATGTAAAGAGTTTTCGCTTTTGAGGGGTATTTATTTGCCCCATTAGCAAACATAAACCTAAGAACTTGAAGAGTTCCTCTTTATCTATATCCTTATAGGTATATTTTCTAGCTGTTCTGGTAGACGGTCTGCTAGAACGGCACAATTTTCACAATATTTGGAGAGAGTAATTTCTCGAAAATATCAAAAGGTGAGGCATCTCTTCTAAGCTCAAATTGCACACCAGTTGAACTTTCGTCAAAATCAAATACAGGGATATCACTTATTGAAGTCTCCCATGTGTCAGGTCGAGGTGAACTTTGTTGGCGCCGTTGGGTTCGACGAGCAGACAAATCGGAATCTCGAGTGCGACTACGGGATCTATGCTCTACGGGACTAACTACTTCATTACCAGGTTCAGAAACTGATTGAGGTGGGTTTGCCTCAGCCGGTGTTGATAGTTGAAGAGTAGGAGTGGCAACATTGTCGCTAGGAGGCGATGAATGTAATGTACCTTCAGTATCTTCTCGATCTGCGGAGCTGCGTAAAGTCTGGGAAGATAGCACCTGCGTTAGATTACCTGAATCGGGCAATATTTCCTGACGATGTGACCCCTCTTCGGGACACTGCATGGGTGGTGAAATTGGTCCGGAGGAGAGTATGGCTTCTTTTAGATGAACTGGAGATATTATTGGCTAACTTGGACGAAGCTCGTTGTCTTCTGTTCTTGCTGATGGCTGCGGTGAATTGTTCAGATTGTCTTCAATCACTTTCGGTGGGGACGGTAATTTTGAAGCAACTTGGTAAGCTTCCCTTCCTCAGGTTGAGGTGGTAAGGAGTTTCTAAGTGTTGGCGTTGAAATAGAGAAAGGCTTAGCATTTGTGTCTTTAGAATAAGAAGCTGCCTCCAATACTGAACCTGGGTTTTCATTCTTCCTTTTAGATTGTGATGGTGAATCTAAATTACTTTGCTGCTGCTGCTCTGCTGGGTCGGGTGTAGGGTTGTAAATAGAAAAAAAAACAAATGTTTTTTTTCAGAATTATGAAAAAAAACATGAAAAAAAACCGAGCACCTTGGTTTTTTTTCTAAATATGGTTTTTTTTTCAGATGAACAAATAATACGACAATAACGGTTTTTCGTGAGTTGTAACGTGTTTCAATAACAATAACGTACATTTTAATTCAGTATACAAACGTTTATTGGGGAATCCCCGATGCGGCGTGCAGCGTGGAGAGGCGGTGGTGTTGCCAACAGTAAATAGTGATAACTACAAACTACAGATTTCGTAAATGTTACTTTTATGAGACTAGAAATTAAAGTTATTTGATTAAATTCGTTTAATAGTTAACAGTAAGTCTAAAAACCGTATAAAAGTATTAACTACTTTGCAAATTTTGAGATTTCGTACTTTAGAAAAAAAACATTACTCCAGAAAAAAAACTGTTTTTTTTCACGGTTTTTTTCATGTTTTTTTTCAAGCCAGAAAAAAAACCGTTTTTTTACAACCCTAGTCGGGTGGTAGTGATACGTTCTCTAAAGTAAAGTCATCTTCTAATACTCTTCGTATCACATCAGACGCAAGCGAAAGGGTGTCAGCATCTGTGTCATGTGTGAAGTCGAAGTTGCCTGTTCTAGGCTTCTTAGATGGCGGTAAGGCGTTTTGGTTCTT
Source organism: Leguminivora glycinivorella (assembly GCF_023078275.1). Taxonomy (NCBI): domain Eukaryota; kingdom Metazoa; phylum Arthropoda; class Insecta; order Lepidoptera; family Tortricidae; genus Leguminivora; species Leguminivora glycinivorella. The sequence continues at coordinate 20,348,550 of NC_062975.1, forward strand.
GCAATCTGACAATGGTGTAGGAATATTCTTTTTGGAATGGTGCCCTATCGGGAAGGTCAAATATACTCTCTGAGCTCGAGGACAAACAATCTTCGGTATCTTCTATGACACTCTCAGTATCAGAATTAGAATCAGAGTCTGACGAATGCCCTTCAGATAAAGACATTCTTGTATGAGTTTTAGGTTCATCCCGTGTTCGTTTGCGTTTTGGTCGAAAAACAAAGTCACTCGACGAGCTGCTACTGGAGACGAAATCCCCTCCGGGTCGTAGTTGTTGTCCGAACCGTATTCGCCGTCATCGCTATAAGGATTTGGTGTAATGTCTCGAGACGAACCGGGTTCTTCGAACACTTTCATTGAAGTTTTTTTACGACTTGGGCGTTTTTTATTCATCTAAAACAATACAATTATAACACGTAAATATATATTTTTTACAAAAGCCTTGTATGTAACACACCTACCAACTCAACCTACAATACTACGCAAATAAAACAGTCTGTAATACTTACGATGTTATAATTTATCCGAAACGGGTACCGCCAGACGCAACCTGCGCACGCGTTTCTCCCGGGGAGCGCACAAGCCGACTGAATGTATGAGCGCGCGGAACAAGTAAAACGTCACTGAACGTTGTTAGTGTGCGTGTAGGTACTCGAATGTGTGCGTGCGGCTAACTTTTAGAGGCGGTAAAATTTGATGTAGTGTGGCACTAGCGATCTACTTTTTTTACATAGTGTAGCACAATGACGTCATTAATAGAATTTACTACGGGCAAAGGGCGTTCATAAACGTTGTATAAGCTAGATTCTTTTTAATTTCGACTGATATGGACGTTGTGTTGTATGGTGTATGCCTATATTTGACGTCTTATGACGTAGCGCACGCGAACGTGTTAAGTGTTGCTATGATAAAAAAAAATAGTTCCGTTTCTACTGTTTTTTGCTAAGCTGTATAAACAATATAGCCCTTGAATAGGGTTGCAAAAAACGGTTTTTTCTGGCTTGAAAAAAAAATATGAAAAAAAAACCGTGAAATAAAAAACAGTTTTTTTCTGGAATATGTCTTTTTTCTAAAGTACTAAATCTCAATAGAATTTATGTTCATTTCTGGTTTTATAAAACCAAACTAACATTTACGAAATCTGTAGTTGGTACTTATCGCTATTTGCTGTTGGCAACACCACCGCGCTTCACGCCGCATCGGGGATTCCCCTATAAACGTTTGTATACGAAATATGAATGTCTATCGAATTAAAATGTAAGTTATTTTTATTGAAACGTTACAACTCACGAAAAACCGTTATTATCGTATTATTTGTTCATCTAAAAAAAAACAAATTTGAAAAAAACCATGATGCTATTACATATACGTTAGATTATAGACGTTTTTCATGTTTTTTTCACAATTCTGAAAAAAAATCACTTGGTTTTTTTTTCTATTTGCAACCCTACTCATGAACCAGCAACGTTAGGCCTCCGCTCTCGCCATTTCAGAACGGATGTCGAGGTTACAGTTATAATGAGATTTCGGTTCTAATTTTAGTGGTGTAGTAAGTTTATCGGTATAAATAGTAATTATTTTTTGGCGTGTTTGGACAATTGTATTTTTTTCAATAGCTACCTAATTAAATACCTAACGTAATTTTATCATCATAGAAGAGTAGTGAAATGTATGGGACCCCATACATTTCACGACTCTTCCACAGTACCTATAAGGACGACTCAGCAGTTAATCTCCCGCGATCGGTATTTGGCTCTCTCGCACGCGCCGCGCGCGACCTTGGCAGCGTCACGCAGCGCGGCGCGTACTGACGCGACCGGCATCATCCGGTTCCGCATGTACCCTCTGCACTCGCTTGCGCAGAGCGTTTTGTTAGAAGTTTGCGAATTTGTTAGAAGAATTATTACTGAGTCGTCCTTATACTGTTCTCTTCCGAACAGACTTACCATAATTTTGATACCTAAGGACGTGGCTATTTAAGTATGTACATAGAGTTAAAAAAAGTTAATAGTACATTGTGCAACATGGGAGGTAAGGGGAATATTACAAACGTGTGTTAATTCACAACAGCCTGGCAGGCTGGCTTTCTCCCAGTGCCAACGTCCCCAAAGCTTTGGATTTGGAGCCCGAGATCACTTAAAGATAGAATAGAATAGATTTTTTCCCCTCACTAGCTCGGAAACACGTGTTTTGTCCTTTAATACCAGCGGGTAAAAACGCATTTCATCCACTAGTGGGTAAAGTAATTTGACCTTGAATAAAGTCAAATTAACTGCTTTAAAATTGATAAAAGTAGGTGAATCTAGTAATAAAGATGATTTACCACCCGTGGAACTACTGGAAGCAGTGATAAACGCATTTTTTGCGTTGTAGATCCTCGCTATAGTGAGGGGAAAAGTTTTGTGTTACACTCGGGTGCAAATTTATTTTACTTCTCGTGTGTTAAAAAACTCGCAAGTTCAGGATTCTATTCTCGAACCAGTCGCTTCGCTCGTGGTTCAACTATAGAATCCTTTCACTTGCTCGTTTTTCAATTCCACACTCGGCGTTAAAATACAACTTTGCCCCCTTGTATAACAAATAACTATTTCTTGCTCTCATGTTCTTCTTGCTCTCTAAATAGATACGATTGCAAAAAAACAATAACTAATTGGCTAGGTGAGCTTGACTACAAAGCTACTGAGGATTTGATTAGTAAATAACCAATAAAATTAAACACACACACACACATACACACACACACACACACACATACACACACACACACACACACACATACACACACACACACACACACACACACACACACACACACACACACACACACACACACACACACACACACACACACACACACACACACACACACACACACACACACACACACACACACTTGCATACGCGCGAACACACAACTGCATGCTACTTATTATAAGAAAATTGTATTGTATAAACAAATAAAGCACTTACCACTTACCTGTTCATCTCAATAGTATATTAGAAATAAAAAATGTACCATATAGTAAAAGATCATAAACTGTAATTCTGGAAGAGCGAGGTCTCCTGATACAGGTACTTCGTACCCACTTGG